>NW_027422010.1:0-300000 GCF_037893015.1 Macrotis lagotis
GCAAGGAAAGGGTAACGCATGGGAAAGCACGGTCAGGCGAGGCAAGGCTAAGGCACGACAACGCAAGGCTAGGCAATGCACGGAAGGCAAGCAAAGACTAACGGAAGGTAAGGAAGGCAAGGGAAAGCAAGGAAAGGCACGTGTAACGGAAGGAACGGCACGGCAAGGGGAAACAAAGCTAAGGCATGACAACGCACGCTAGGCAATGCACGGCAAGGCAAGGAAAGGGTAACGCATGTGAAAGCACGGTCAGGCGAGGCAAGCCTAAGGCATGACAACGCAAGGCTAGGCAATGCACGGAAAGCAAGCAAAGAGTAACGGAACGCAAGGAAGGCAAGGGAAAGCAAGGGAAGGCAAGGGTAACGGAAGGAACGGCACCGCAAGGGGTAACAAGGCTAAGGCACGACAACGCAGGGCTAGGCAATGCACGGCAAGGCAAGGAAAGGGTAACGCAGGGGAAGGCACGGTCAGGTGAGGCAAGGATAAGGCACGACAATGCAAGGCTAGGCAATGCACGGCAAGGCAAGGAAAGAGTAACGGAAGGAAAGGAAGGCAAGGCAAAGCCAAGCAAGGCAAGTGTAACAAAAGGCACGCCACGGCAAGGGGAATCAAGGCTAAGGCACGACAACGCACGGCTTGCCAATGCACGGCAAGGCAAGGAAAGGGTAACGCAAGGCAAGGCACGGTGAGGCTAGGCAAGGCTAATGCACGACAATGCAAGGCTAGGCAATGCACGACAATGCAAGGAAAGCTTAAAGCAAAGGAAGGCACGGTCAGGCGAGATAAGGCTAAGGCACGACAACGCAAGGCTAGGCAATGCACGGAAGGCAAGCAAAGAGTAACGGAAGGTAAGGAAGGCAAGGGAAAGCAAAGAAAGGCAAGTGTAACGGAAGGAACGGCACGGCAAGGGGAAACAAGGCTAAGGCACGACAACGCACGCTAGGCAATGCACGGCAAGGCAAGGAAAGTGTAACGCAAGGCAAGGCACGGTGAGGCTAGGCAAGGTTAATGCACGACAACGCAAGGCTAGGCAATGCACGACAATGCAAGGAAAGCTTAAAGCAAAGGAAGGCACGGTCAGGCGAGATAAGGCTAAGGCACGACAACGCAAGGCTAGGCAATGCACGGAAGGCAAGCAAAGAGTAACGGAAGGTAAGGAAGGCAAGGAAAAGCAAGGAAAGGCAATGGTAACGAAAGGAACGGCACGGCGAGGGGAAACAAGGCTAAGGCACGACAACGCACGGCTAGGCAATGCACGGTAAGGCAAGCAAAGGGTAACGCAAGGAAAGGCACGGTGAGGCTAGGCAAGGCTAATGCACGAAAACGCAAGGCTAGGCGATGCACGACAATGCAAGGAAAGCTTAAAGCAAAGGAAGGCAAGGTCAGGCGAGATAATTCTAAGGCACGACAACGGAAGGCTAGGAAATTCAGGGAAGGCAAGCAAAGAGTAACGGAAGGTAAGGAAGGCAAGGGAAAGCAAAGAAAGGCAAGTGTAACGGAAGGAACTGCACGGCAAGGGGAAACAAGGCTAAGGCACGACAACGCACGCTAGGCAATGCACGGCAAGGCAAGGAAAGGGTAACGCATGGGAAAACACGGTCAGGCGAGGCATGCCTAAGGCATGACAACGCAAGGCTAGGCAATGCACGGAAAGCAAGCAAAGAGTAACGGAACGCAAAGAAGGCAAGGGAAAGCAAGGGAAGGCAAGGGTAACGGAAGGAACGGCACGGCAAGGGGTAACATGGTTAAGGCACGACAACGCAGGGCTGGGCAATGCACGGCAAGGCAAGGAAAGAGTAACGGAAGGAACGGAAGGCAAGGCAAAGCCAGGCAAGGCAAGTGTAACGGAAGGAACGGCACGGCAAGGGGAAACAAGGCTAAGGCACGACAACGCACGGCTAGGCAATGCACAGCAAGGCAAGCAAAAGTTAACGCAAGGAAAGGCACTGTGAGGCTAGGCAAGGCTAATGCACGAAAACGCAAGGCTAGGCGACGCACGAAAATGCAAGGAAACTGAAAGCAAAGGAAGGCAAGGTCAGGCGAGATAAGGCTAAGGCACGACAAGGCAAGGCTAGGAAATTCAGGGAAGGCAAGCAAAGACTAACGGAAGGTAAGCAAGGCAAGGAAAAGGAAGGAAAGGCCAGGGTAACGGAAGGAATGGCACGGCAAGGGGAAACAAGTCTAAGGCACGACACCGAACGCTAGGCAATGAACGGCAAGGCAAGGAAAGGGTAACGCATTTGAAAGCACGGTCAGGCGAGGCAACGCTAAGCGACGACAACGCAAGGCTAGGCAATGCACGGAAGGCAAGCAAAGAGTAACGGAAGGTAAGAAAGGCAAGGGAAAGGAAGGAAAGGCAAGTGTAACGGAAGGAACGGCACGGCAAGGGGAAACAAGGCTAAGGCACGACAACGCACGGCTAGGCAATGCACGGAAAGGCAAGGAAAGGGTAACGCATGGGAAAGCACGGTCAGGCGATGCAAGGCTAAGGCATGACAACGCAAGGCTACGCAATGCAGGGAAAGCAAGCAAAGAGTAACGGAACGCAAGGAAGGCAAGGGAAAGCAAGGGAAGGCAAGGGTAACGGAAGGAACGGCACGGCAAGGGGTAACAAGGCTAAGGCACGGCAACGCAGGGCTAGGCAATGCACGGCAAGGCAAGGAAAGGGTAACGCAGGGGAAGGCACGGTCAGGTGAGGCAAGGATAAGGCACGACAATGCAAGGCTAGGCAATGCACGGCAAGGTAAGGAAAGAGTAACGGAAGGAAAGGAAGGCAAGTCAAAGCCAGGAAAGTCAAGTGTAACAAAAGGCACGCCACGGCAATGGGAAACAAGGCTAAGGCACGACAACGCACGGCTAGGGAATGCACGGCAAGGCAAGGAAAGGGTAACGCAAGGCAAGGCACGGTGAGGCTAGGCAAGGCTAATGCACGACAACGCAAGGCTAGGCAATGCACGACAATGCAAGGAAAGCTTAAAGAAAAGGAAGGCACGGTCAGGCGAGACAAGGCTAAGGCAGGACAACGCAAGGCTAGGCAATGCAGGGAAGGGAAGCAAAGAGTAACGGAAGGTAAGCAAGGCAAGGAAAAGCAAGGAAAGGCAAGGGTAACGGAAGGAACGGCACGGCAAGGGGTAACAAGTCTCAGGCACGACACCGAACGCTAGGCAATGCACGGCAAGGCAAGGAAAGGGTAACGCATGGGAAAGCACGGTCAGGCGAGGCAAGGCTAAGGCACGACAACGCAAGGCTAGGCAATGCACGGAAGGCAAGCAAAGAGTAACGGAAGGTAAGGAAGGGAAGGGAAAGCAAGGAAAGGCAAGTGTAACGGAAGGAACGACACGGCAAGGGGAAACAAGGCTAAGGCACGACAACGCACGCTAGGCAATGCACGGCAAGGCAAGGAAAGGGTAACGCATGGGAAAGCACGGTCAGGCGAGGCAAGGCTAAGGCATGACAACGCAAGGCTAGGCAATGCACGGAAAGCAAGCAAAGAGTAACGGAACGCAAGGAAGGAAAGGGAAAGCAAGGGAAGGCAACGGTAACGGAACGAACGGCACGGCAAGGGGTAAGAAAGCTAAAGCACGACAACGCAGGGCTAGGCAATGCACCGGAAGGTAAGGAAAGGGTAACGCAGGGGAAGGCACGGTCAGGTGAGCTAAGGATAAGGCACGACAATGCAAGGCTAGGCAATGCACGGCAAGGCAAGGAAAGAGTAACGGAAGGAAAGGAAGGCAAGGCAAAGCCAGGCAAGGCAAGTGTAACAAAAGGCACGCCACGGCAAGGGGAATCAAGGCTAAGGCACGACAACGCACGGCTAGGCAATGCACGGCAAGGCAAGGAAAGGGTAACGCAAGGCAAGGCACGGTGAGGCTAGGCAAGGCTAATGCACGACAACGCAAGGCTAGGCAATGCACGACAATGCAAGGAAAGCTTAAAGAAAAGGAAGGCACGGTCAGGCGAGATAAGGCTAAGGCACGACAACGCAAGGCTAGGCAATGCACGGAAGGCAAGCAAAGAGTAACGGAAGGTAAGGAAGGCAAGGGAAAGCAAGGAAAGGCAATGGTAACGGAAGGAACGGCACGGCAAGGGGAAACAAGGCTAAGGCACGACAACGCACGCTAGGCAATGCACGGCAAGGCAAGGAAAGGGTAACGCATGGGAAAGCACGATCAGGCGAGGCAAGGCTAAGGCACGACAACCCAAGGCTAGGCAATGCACGGAAGGCAAGCAAAGAGCAACGGAAGGTAAGGAAGGAAAGGGAAAGCAAAGAAAGGCAAGTGTAACGGAAGGAACGGCACGGCAAGGGGAAACAAGGCTAAGGCACGACAACGCACGGCTAGGCAATGCACGGTAAGGCAAGCAAAGGGTAACGCAAGGCAAGGCACGGTGAGGCTAGGCAAGGCTAATGCACGACAACCCAAGGCTAAGCAATGCACGACAATGTAAGGAAAGCTTAAAGCAAAGGAAGGCACGGTCAGGCGAGATAAGTCTAAGGCACGACAACGGAAGGCTAGGCAATGCAGGGAAGGGAAGCAAAGAGTAACGGAAGGCAAGCAAGGTAAGGAAAAGCAAGGAAAGGCAAGGGTAACGGAAGGAACGGCACGGCAAGGGGGAACATGTCTAAGGCACGACACCGAACGCTAGGCAATGAACGGCAAGGCAAGGAAAGGGTAACGCATGGGAAAGCACGGTCAGGCGAGGCAAGGCTAAGGCACGACAACGCAAGGCTAGGCAATGCACGGAAGGCAAGCAAAGACTAACGGAAGGTAAGGAAGGCAAGGGAAAGCAAGGAAAGGCACGTGTAACGGAAGGAACGGCACGGCAAGGGGAAACAAAGCTAAGGCATGACAACGCACGCTAGGCAATGCACGGCAAGGCAAGGAAAGGGTAACGCATGTGAAAGCACGGTCAGGCGAGGCAAGCCTAAGGCATGACAACGCAAGGCTAGGCAATGCACGGAAAGCAAGCAAAGAGTAACGGAACGCAAGGAAGGCAAGGGAAAGCAAGGGAAGGCAAGGGTAACGGAAGGAACGGCACCGCAAGGGGTAACAAGGCTAAGGCACGACAACGCAGGGCTAGGCAATGCACGGCAAGGCAAGGAAAGGGTAACGCAGGGGAAGGCACGGTCAGGTGAGGCAAGGATAAGGCACGACAATGCAAGGCTAGGCAATGCACGGCAAGGCAAGGAAAGAGTAACGGAAGGAAAGGAAGGCAAGGCAAAGCCAAGCAAGGCAAGTGTAACAAAAGGCACGCCACGGCAAGGGGAATCAAGGCTAAGGCACGACAACGCACGGCTAGCCAATGCACGGCAAGGCAAGGAAAGGGTAACGCAAGGCAAGGCACGGTGAGGCTAGGCAAGGCTAATGCACGACAATGCAAGGCTAGGCAATGCACGACAATGCAAGGAAAGCTTAAAGCAAAGGAAGGCACGGTCAGGCGAGATAAGGCTAAGGCACGACAACGCAAGGCTAGGCAATGCACGGAAGGCAAGCAAAGAGTAACGGAAGGTAAGGAAGGCAAGGGAAAGCAAAGAAAGGAAAGTGTAACGGAAGGAACGGCACGGCAAGGGGAAACAAGGCTAAGGCACGACAACGCACGCTAGGCAATGCACGGCAAGGCAAGGAAAGTGTAACGCAAGGCAAGGCACGGTGAGGCTAGGCAAGGTTAATGCACGACAACGCAAGGCTAGGCAATGCACGACAATGCAAGGAAAGCTTAAAGCAAAGGAAGGCACGGTCAGGCGAGATAAGGCTAAGGCACGACAACGCAAGGCTAGGCAATGCACGGAAGGCAAGCAAAGAGTAACGGAAGGTAAGGAAGGCAAGGAAAAGCAAGGAAAGGCAATGGTAACGAAAGGAACGGCACGGCGAGGGGAAACAAGGCTAAGGCACGACAACGCACGGCTAGGCAATGCACGGTAAGGCAAGCAAAGGGTAACGCAAGGAAAGGCACGGTGAGGCTAGGCAAGGCTAATGCACGAAAACGCAAGGCTAGGCGATGCACGACAATGCAAGGAAAGCTTAAAGCAAAGGAAGGCAAGGTCAGGCGAGATAATTCTAAGGCACGACAACGGAAGGCTAGGAAATTCAGGGAAGGCAAGCAAAGAGTAACGGAAGGTAAGGAAGGCAAGGGAAAGCAAAGAAAGGCAAGTGTAACGGAAGGAACTGCACGGCAAGGGGAAACAAGGCTAAGGCACGACAACGCACGCTAGGCAATGCACGGCAAGGCAAGGAAAGGGTAACGCATGGGAAAACACGGTCAGGCGAGGCATGCCTAAGGCATGACAACGCAAGGCTAGGCAATGCACGGAAAGCAAGCAAAGAGTAACGGAACGCAAAGAAGGCAAGGGAAAGCAAGGGAAGGCAAGGGTAACGGAAGGAACGGCACGGCAAGGGGTAACATGGTTAAGGCACGACAACGCAGGGCTGGGCAATGCACGGCAAGGCAAGGAAAGAGTAACGGAAGGAACGGAAGGCAAGGCAAAGCCAGGCAAGGCAAGTGTAACGGAAGGAACGGCACGGCAAGGGGAAACAAGGCTAAGGCACGACAACGCACGGCTAGGCAATGCACAGCAAGGCAAGCAAAAGTTAACGCAAGGAAAGGCACTGTGAGGCTAGGCAAGGCTAATGCACGAAAACGCAAGGCTAGGCGACGCACGAAAATGCAAGGAAACTGAAAGCAAAGGAAGGCAAGGTCAGGCGAGATAAGGCTAAGGCACGACAAGGCAAGGCTAGGAAATTCAGGGAAGGCAAGCAAAGACTAACGGAAGGTAAGCAAGGCAAGGAAAAGGAAGGAAAGGCCAGGGTAACGGAAGGAATGGCACGGCAAGGGGAAACAAGTCTAAGGCACGACACCGAACGCTAGGCAATGAACGGCAAGGCAAGGAAAGGGTAACGCATTTGAAAGCACGGTCAGGCGAGGCAACGCTAAGCGACGACAACGCAAGGCTAGGCAATGCACGGAAGGCAAGCAAAGAGTAACGGAAGGTAAGAAAGGCAAGGGAAAGGAAGGAAAGGCAAGTGTAACGGAAGGAACGGCACGGCAAGGGGAAACAAGGCTAAGGCACGACAACGCACGGCTAGGCAATGCACGGAAAGGCAAGGAAAGGGTAACGCATGGGAAAGCACGGTCAGGCGATGCAAGGCTAAGGCATGACAACGCAAGGCTACGCAATGCAGGGAAAGCAAGCAAAGAGTAACGGAACGCAAGGAAGGCAAGGGAAAGCAAGGGAAGGCAAGGGTAACGGAAGGAACGGCACGGCAAGGGGTAACAAGGCTAAGGCACGGCAACGCAGGGCTAGGCAATGCACGGCAAGGCAAGGAAAGGGTAACGCAGGGGAAGGCACGGTCAGGTGAGGCAAGGATAAGGCACGACAATGCAAGGCTAGGCAATGCACGGCAAGGTAAGGAAAGAGTAACGGAAGGAAAGGAAGGCAAGTCAAAGCCAGGAAAGTCAAGTGTAACAAAAGGCACGCCACGGCAATGGGAAACAAGGCTAAGGCACGACAACGCACGGCTAGGGAATGCACGGCAATGCAAGGAAAGCTTAAAGAAAAGGAAGGCACGGTCAGGCGAGATAAGGCTAAGGCAGGACAACGCAAGGCTAGGCAATGCAGGGAAGGGAAGCAAAGAGTAACGGAAGGTAAGCAAGGCAAGGAAAAGCAAGGAAAGGCAAGGGTAACGGAAGGAACGGCACGGCAAGGGGTAACAAGTCTCAGGCACGACACCGAACGCTAGGCAATGCACGGCAAGGCAAGGAAAGGGTAACGCATGGGAAAGCACGGTCAGGCGAGGCAAGGCTAAGGCACGACAACGCAAGGCTAGGCAATGCACGGAAGGCAAGCAAAGAGTAACGGAAGGTAAGGAAGGGAAGGGAAAGCAAGGAAAGGCAAGTGTAACGGAAGGAACGACACGGCAAGGGGAAACAAGGCTAAGGCACGACAACGCACGCTAGGCAATGCACGGCAAGGCAAGGAAAGGGTAACGCATGGGAAAGCACGGTCAGGCGAGGCAAGGCTAAGGCATGACAACGCAAGGCTAGGCAATGCACGGAAAGCAAGCAAAGAGTAACGGAACGCAAGGAAGGAAAGGGAAAGCAAGGGAAGGCAACGGTAACGGAACGAACGGCACGGCAAGGGGTAAGAAAGCTAAAGCACGACAACGCAGGGCTAGGCAATGCACCGGAAGGTAAGGAAAGGGTAACGCAGGGGAAGGCACGGTCAGGTGAGCTAAGGATAAGGCACGACAATGCAAGGCTAGGCAATGCACGGCAAGGCAAGGAAAGAGTAACGGAAGGAAAGGAAGGCAAGGCAAAGCCAGGCAAGGCAAGTGTAACAAAAGGCACGCCACGGCAAGGGGAATCAAGGCTAAGGCACGACAACGCACGGCTAGGCAATGCACGGCAAGGCAAGGAAAGGGTAACGCAAGGCAAGGCACGGTGAGGCTAGGCAAGGCTAATGCACGACAACGCAAGGCTTGGCAATGCACGACAATGCAAGGAAAGCTTAAAGAAAAGGAAGGCACGGTCAGGCGAGATAAGGCTAAGGCACGACAACGCAAGGCTAGGCAATGCACGGAAGGCAAGCAAAGAGTAACGGAAGGTAAGGAAGGCAAGGGAAAGCAAGGAAAGTGAAGTGTAACGGAAGGAACGGCACGGCAAGGGGAAACAAGGCTAAGGAACGACAACGCACGCTAGGCAATGCACGGCAAGGCAAGGAAAGGGTAACGCATGGGAAAGCACGGTCAGGCGAGGCAAGCCTAAGGCATGACAACGCAAGCCTAGGCAATGCACGGAAAGCAAGCAAAGAGTAACGGAACGCAAGGAAGGCAAGGGAAAGCAAGGGAAGGCAAGGGTAACGGAAGGAACGGCACGGCAAGGGGTAACAAGGCTAAGGCACGACAACGCAGGGCTAGGCAATGCACGGCAAGGCAAGGAAAGAGTAACGGAACGGAACGGAAGGCAAGGCAAAGCCAGGCAAGGCAAGTGTAACAAAAGGCACGCAACGGCAAGGGGAAACAAGGCTAAGGCACGACAACACACGGCTAGGAAATGCACGGCAAGGCAAGGAAAGGGTAAGGCAAGGCAAGGCACGGTGAGGCTAGGCAAGGCTAATGCACGACAACGCAAGGCTAGGCAATGCACGACAATGCAAGTAAACCTTAAAGCAAAGGAAGGCACGGTCAGAAGAGATAAGCCTAAGGCACGACAACGCAAGGCTAGGCAATGCAGGGAAGGCAAGCAAAGAGTAACGGAAGGTAAGGAAGGCAAAGGAAAGTAAGGAAAGGCAAGTGTAACGGAAGGAACGGCACGGCAAGGGGAAACAAGTCTAAGGCACGACAACGCACGCTAGGCAATGCACGGCAAGGGAAGGAAAGGGTAACGCATGGGAAAGAACGGTCAGGGGAGGCAAGGCTAAGGCACGACAACGCAAGGCTTGGCAATGCACGGAAGGCAAGCAAAGAGTAACGGAAGGTAAGGAAGGCAAGGGAAAGCAAAGAAAGGCAAGTGTAACGGAAGGAACGGCACGGCAAGGGGAAACAAGTCTAAGGCACGACAACGCACGCTAGGAAATGCGCGGCAAGGCAAGGAAAGGGTAACGCATGGGAAAGCACGGTCAGGCCAGGCAAGGCTAAGGAAAGCCAACGCAAGGCTGGGCAATGCACGGCAAGCAAGCAAGGAGTAACGGAATGCAAGGAAGGAAAGGGAAAGCAAGGGAAGGCAAGGGTAACGGAAGGAACGGCACGGCAAGGGGAATCAAGGCTAAGGCACGACAACGCACGGCTAGGCAATGCACGGCAAGGCAAGGAAAGGGTAACGCAAGGCAAGGCACGGTGAGGCTAGGCAAGGTTAATGCATGACAACGCAAGGCTAGGCAATGCACGACAATGCAAGGAAAGCTTAAAGCAAAGGAAGGCACGGTCAGGCGAGATAAGGCTAAGGCACGACAACGCAAGGCTAGGCAATGCACGGAAGGCAAGCAAAGAGTAATGGAAGGTAAGGAAGGCAAGGGAAAGCAAGGAAAGGCAATGGTAACGGAAGGAACGGCACGGCAAGGGGAAACAAGGCTAAGGCACGACAACGCACGCTAGGCAATGCACGGCAAGGCAAGGAAAGGGTAACGCATGGGAAAGCACGGTCAGGCGAGGCAACGCTAAGGCACGACAACGCAAGGCTAGGCAATGCACGGAAGGCAAGCAAAGAGTAACGGAAGGTAAGGAAGGCAAGGGAAAGGAAGGAAAGGCAAGTGTAACGGAAGGAACGGCACGGCAAGGGGAAACAAGGCTAAGGCACGACAACGCACGGCTAGGCAATGCACGGCAAGGCAAGGAAAGTGTAACGCATGGGAAAGCACGGTCAGGCGATGCAAGGCTAAGGCATGACAACGCAAGGCTAGGCAATGCACGGAAAGCAAGCAAAGAGTAACGGAACGCAAGGAAGGCAAGGGAAAGCAAGGGAAGGCAAGGGTAACGGAAGGAACGGCACGGCAAGGGGTAACAAGGCTAAGGCACGGCAACGCAGGGCTAGGCAATGCACGGCAAGGCAATGAAATGGTAACGCAGGGGAAGGCACGGTCAGGTGAGGCAAGGATAAGGCACGACAATGCAAGGCTAGGCAATGCACGGCAAGGCAAGGAAAGAGTAACGGAAGGAAAGGAAGGCAAGTCAAAGCCAGGAAAGGCAAGTGTAACAAAAGGCACACCACGGCAAGGGGAAACAAGGCTAAGGTACGACAACGCACGCCTAGGCAATGCACGGCAAGTCAAGGAAAGGGTAACGCAAGGCAAGGCACGGTGAGGCTAGGCAAGGCTAATGCACGACAACGCAAGGCTAAGCAATGCACGACAATGTAAGGAAAGCTTAAAGCAAAGGAAGGCACGGTCAGGCGAGATAAGTCTAAGGCACGACAACGGAAGGCTAGGCAATGCAGGGAAGGCAAGCAAAGAGTAACGGAAGGTAAGCAAGGCAAGGAAAAGCAAGGAAAGGCAAGGGTAACGGAAGGAACGGCACGGCAAGGGGAAACAAGTCTAAGGCACGACACCGAACGCTAGGCAATGAACGGCAAGGCAAGGAAAGGGTAACGCATGGGAAAGCACGGTCAGGCGAGGCAAGGCTAAGGCATGACAACGCAAGGCTAGGCAATGCACGCAAAGCAAGCAAAGAGTAACGGAACGCAAGGAAGGCAAGGGAAAGCAACGGAAGGCAAGGGTAACGGAAGGAACGGCACGGCAAGTGGTAAGAAGGCTAAGGCACGACAACGCAGGGCTAGGCAATGCACGGCAAGGCAAGGAAATGGTAACGCAGGGGAAGGCACGGTCAGGCGAGGCAAGGATAAGGCACGACAATGGAAGGCTAGGCAATGCACGGCAAGGCAAGGAAAGAGTAACGGAAGGAAAGGAAGGCAAGGCAAAGCCAGGCAAGGCAAGTGTAACAAAAGGCACGCCACGGCAAGGGGAATCAAGGCTAAGGCACGACAACGCACGGCTAGGCAATGCACGGCAAGGCAAGGACAGGGTAACGCAAGGCAAGGCACGGTGAGGCTAGGCAAGGCTAATGCACGACAACGCAAGGCTAGGCAATGCACGACAATGCAAGTAAAGCTTAAAGCAAAGGAAGGCACGGTCAGGCGAGATAAGGCTAAGGCACGACAACGCAAGGCTAGGCAATGCAGGGAAGGCAAGCAAAGAGTAACGGAAGGTAAGGAAGGCAAGGGAAAGCAAGGAAAGGCAATGGTAACGGAAGGAACGGCACGGCAAGGGGAAACAAGGCTAAGGCACGACAACGCACGCTAGGCAATGCACGGCAAGGCAAGGAAAGGGTAACGCATGGGAAAACACGGTCAGGCGAGGCAAGGCTAAGGCACGACAACCCAAGGCTAGGCAATGCATGGAAGGCAAGCAAAGAGAAACGGAAGGTAAGGAAGGCAAGGGAAAGCAAGGAAAGGCAATGGTAACGGAAGGAACGGCACGGCAAGGGGAAACAAGGCTAAGGCACGACAACGCACGGCTAGGCAATGCACGGTAAGGCAAGCAAAGGGTAACGCAAGGAAAGGCACGGTGAGGCTAGGCAAGGCTAATGCACGAAAACGCAAGGCTAGGCGATGCACGACAATGCAAGGAAAGCTTAAAGCAAAGGAAGGCAAGGTCAGGCGAGATAATTCAAAGGCACGACAACGCAAGGCTAGGAAATTCAGGGAAGGCAAGCAAAGAGTAACGGAAGGTAAGCAAGGCAAGGAAAAGGAAGGAAAGGCCAGGGTAACGGAAGGAACGGCACGGCAAGGGGAAACAAGTCTAAGGCACGACACCGAACGCTAGGCAATGAACGGCAAGGCAAGGAAAGGGTAACGCATTTGAAAGCACGGTCAGGCGAGGCAACGCTAAGGCACGACAACGCAAGGCTAGGCAATGCACGGAAGGCAAGCAAAGAGTAACGGAAGGTAAGGAAGGCAAGGGAAAGGAAGGAAAGGCAAGTGTAACGGAAGGAACGGCACGGCAAGGGGAAACAAGGCTAAGGCACGACAACGCACGCTAGGCAATGCACGGCAAGGCAAGGAAAGGGTAACGCATGGGAAAGCACGGTCAGGCGAGGCAAGGCTAAGGCACGACAACCCAAGGCTAGGCAATGCACGGAAGGCAAGCAAAGAGAAACGGAAGGTAAGGAAGGAAAGGGAAAGCAAAGAAAGGCAAGTGTAACGGAAGGAACGGCACGGCAAGGGGAAACAAGGCTAAGGCACGACAACGCACGGCTAGGCAATGCACGGTAAGGCAAGCAAAGGGTAACGCAAGGAAAGGCACGGTGAGGCTAGGCAAGGCTAATGCACGAAAACGCAAGGCTAGGCGATGCACGACAATGCAAGGAAAGCTTAAAGCAAAGGAAGGCAAGGTCAGGCGAGATAATTCTAAGGCACGACAACGCAAGGCTAGGAAATTCAGGGAAGGCAAGCAAAGAGTAACGGAAGGTAAGCAAGGCAAGGAAAAGGAAGGAAAGGCCAGGGTAACGGAAGGAACGGCACGGCAAGGGGAAACAAGTCTAAGGCACGACACCGAACGCTAGGCAATGAACGGCAAGGCAAGGAAAGGGTAACGCATTTGAAAGCACGGTCAGGCGAGGCAACGCTAAGGCACGACAACGCAAGGCTAGGCAATGCACGGAAGGCAAGCAAAGAGTAACGGAAGGTAAGGAAGGCAAGGGAAAGGAAGGAAAGGCAAGTGTAACGGAAGGAACGGCACGGCAAGGGGAAACAAGGCTAAGGCACGACAACGCACGGCTAGGCAATGCACGGAAAGGCAAGGAAAGGGTAACGCATGGGAAAGCACGGTCAGGCGATGCAAGGCTAAGGCATGACAACGCAAGGCTAGGCAATGCACGGAAAGCAAGCAAAGAGTAACGGAACGCAAGGAAGGCAAGGGAAAGCAAGGGAAGGCAAGGGTAAAGGAAGGAACGGCACGGCAAGGGGTAACAAGGCTAAGGCACGGCAACGCAGGGCTAGGCAATGCACGGCAAGGCAAGGAAAGGGTAACGCAGGGGAAGGCACGGTCAGGTGAGGCAAGGATAAGGCACGACAATGCAAGGCTAGGCAATGCACGGCAAGGTAAGGAAAGAGTAACGGAAGGAAAGGAAGGCAAGTCAAAGCCAGGAAAGTCAACTGTAACAAAAGGCACGCCACGGCAATGGGAAACAAGGCTAAGGCACGACAACGCACGGCTAGGGAATGCACGGCAAGGCAAGGAAAGGGTAACGCAAGGCAAGGCACGGTGAGGCTAGGCAAGGCTAATGCACGACAACGCAAGGCTAGGCAATGCACGACAATGCAAGGAAAGCTTAAAGAAAAGGAAGGCACGGTCAGGCGAGATAAGGCTAAGGCACGACAACGCAAGGCTAGGCAATGCAGGGAAGGCAAGCAAAGAGTAACGGAAGGTAAGGAAGGCAAAGGAAAGCAAGGAAAGGCAATGGTAACGGAAGGAACGGCACGGCAAGGGGAAACAAGGCTAAGGCACGACAACGCACGCTAGGCAATGCACGGCAAGGCAAGGAAAGGGTAACGCATGGGAAAGCACGGTCAGGCGAGGCAAGGTTAAGGAAGGCCAACGCAAGGCTAGGCAATGCACGGTAAGCAAGCAAGGAGTAACGGAATGCAAGGAAGGAAAGGGAAAGCAAGGGAAGGCAAGGGTAACGGAAGGAACGGCACGGCAAGGGGTAAGAAGGCTAAGGCACGACAACGCAGGGCTAGGCAATGCACGGCAAGGCAAGGAAAGGGTAACGCAGGGGAAGGCACGGTCAGGTGAGGCAAGGATAAGGCACGACAATGCAAGGCTAGTCAATGCACCGCAAGGCAAGGAAAGAGTAACGGAAGGAAAGGAAGGCAAGGCAAAGCCAAGCAAGGCAAGTGTAACAAAAGGCACGCCACGGCAAGGGGAATCAAGGCTAAGGCACGACAACGCACGGCTAGGCAATGCACGGCAAGGCAAGGAAAGGGTAACGCAAGGCAAGGCACGGTGAGGCTAGGCAATGTTAATGCACGACAACGCAAGGCTAGGCAATGCACGACAATGCAAGGAAAGCTTAAAGCAAAGGAAGGCACGGTCAGGCGAGATAAGGCTAAGGCACGACAACGCAAGGCTAGGCAATGCAGGGAAGGCAAGCAAAGAGTAACGGAAGGTAAGGAAGGCAAGGGAAAGCAAGGAAAGGCAATGGTAACGGAAGGAACGGCACGGCAAGGGGAAACAAGGCTAAGGCACGACAACGCACGCTAGGCAATGCACGGCAAGGCAAGGAAAGGGTAACGCATGGGAACGACAACGCACGGTCAGGCGAGGCAAGGCTAAGGCACGACAACCCAAGGCTAGGCAATGCATGGAAGGCAAGCAAAGAGAAACGGAAGGTAAGGAAGGAAAGGGAAAGCAAAGAAAGGCAAGTGTAACGGAAGGAACGGCACGGCAAGGGGAAACAAGGCTAAGGCACGACAACGCACGGCTAGGCAATGCACGGTAAGGCAAGCAAAGGGTAACGCAAGGAAAGGCACGGTGAGGCTAGGCAAGGCTAATGCACGAAAACGCAAGGCTAGGCGATGCACGACAATGCAAGGAAAGCTTAAAGCAAAGGAAGGCAAGGTCAGGCGAGATAATTCTAAGGCACGACAACGCAAGGCTAGGAAATTCAGGGAAGGCAAGCAAAGAGTAACGGAAGGTAAGCAAGGCAAGGAAAAGGAAGGAAAGGCCAGGGTAACGGAAGGAACGGCACGGCAAGGGGAAACAAGTCTAAGGCACGACACCGAACGCTAGGCAATGAACGGCAAGGCAAGGAAAGGGTAACGCATTTGAAAGCACGGTCAGGCGAGGCAACGCTAAGGCACGACAACGCAAGGCTAGGCAATGCACGGAAGGCAAGCAAAGAGTAACGGAAGGTAAGGAAGGCAAGGGAAAGGAAGGAAAGGCAAGTGTAACGGAAGGAACGGCACGGCAAGGGGAAACAAGGCTAAGGCACGACAACGCACGGCTAGGCAATGCACGGAAAGGCAAGGAAAGGGTAACGCATGGGAAAGCACGGTCAGGCGATGCAAGGCTAAGGCATGACAACGCAAGGCTAGGCAATGCACGGAAAGCAAGCAAAGAGTAACGGAACGCAAGGAAGGCAAGGGAAAGCAAGGGAAGGCAAGGGTAAAGGAAGGAACGGCACGGCAAGGGGTAACAAGGCTAAGGCACGGCAACGCAGGGCTAGGCAATGCACGGCAAGGCAAGGAAAGGGTAACGCAGGGGAAGGCACGGTCAGGTGAGGCAAGGATAAGGCACGACAATGCAAGGCTAGGCAATGCACGGCAAGGTAAGGAAAGAGTAACGGAAGGAAAGGAAGGCAAGTCAAAGCCAGGAAAGTCAACTGTAACAAAAGGCACGCCACGGCAATGGGAAACAAGGCTAAGGCACGACAACGCACGGCTAGGGAATGCACGGCAAGGCAAGGAAAGGGTAACGCAAGGCAAGGCACGGTGAGGCTAGGCAAGGCTAATGCACGACAACGCAAGGCTAGGCAATGCACGACAATGCAAGGAAAGCTTAAAGAAAAGGAAGGCACGGTCAGGCGAGATAAGGCTAAGGCACGACAACGCAAGGCTAGGCAATGCAGGGAAGGCAAGCAAAGAGTAACGGAAGGTAAGGAAGGCAAAGGAAAGCAAGGAAAGGCAATGGTAACGGAAGGAACGGCACGGCAAGGGGAAACAAGGCTAAGGCACGACAACGCACGCTAGGCAATGCACGGCAAGGCAAGGAAAGGGTAACGCATGGGAAAGCACGGTCAGGCGAGGCAAGGTTAAGGAAAGCCAACGCAAGGCTAGGCAATGCACGGTAAGCAAGCAAGGAGTAACGGAATGCAAGGAAGGAAAGGGAAAGCAAGGGAAGGCAAGGGTAACGGAAGGAACGGCACGGCAAGGGGTAAGAAGGCTAAGGCACGACAACGCAGGGCTAGGCAATGCACGGCAAGGCAAGGAAAGGGTAACGCAGGGGAAGGCACGGTCAGGTGAGGCAAGGATAAGGCACGACAATGCAAGGCTAGTCAATGCACCGCAAGGCAAGGAAAGAGTAACGGAAGGAAAGGAAGGCAAGGCAAAGCCAAGCAAGGCAAGTGTAACAAAAGGCACGCCACGGCAAGGGGAATCAAGGCTAAGGCACGACAACGCACGGCTAGGCAATGCACGGCAAGGCAAGGAAAGGGTAACGCAAGGCAAGGCACGGTGAGGCTAGGCAATGTTAATGCACGACAACGCAAGGCTAGGCAATGCACGACAATGCAAGGAAAGCTTAAAGCAAAGGAAGGCACGGTCAGGCGAGATAAGGCTAAGGCACGACAACGCAAGGCTAGGCAATGCAGGGAAGGCAAGCAAAGAGTAACGGAAGGTAAGGAAGGCAAGGGAAAGCAAGGAAAGGCAATGGTAACGGAAGGAACGGCACGGCAAGGGGAAACAAGGCTAAGGCACGACAACGCACGCTAGGCAATGCACGGCAAGGCAAGGAAAGGGTAACGCATGGGAAAACACGGTCAGGCGAGGCAAGGCTAAGGCACGACAACCCAAGGCTAGGCAATGCATGGAAGGCAAGCAAAGAGAAACGGAAGGTAAGGAAGGAAAGGGAAAGCAAAGAAAGGCAAGTGTAACGGAAGGAACGGCACGGCAAGGGGAAACAAGGCTAAGGCACGACAACGCACGGCTAGGCAATGCACGGTAAGGCAAGCAAAGGGTAACGCAAGGAAAGGCACGGTGAGGCTAGGCAAGGCTAATGCACGAAAACGCAAGGCTAGGCGATGCACGACAATGCAAGGAAAGCTTAAAGCAAAGGAAGGCAAGGTCAGGCGAGATAATTCTAAGGCACGACAACGCAAGGCTAGGAAATTCAGGGAAGGCAAGCAAAGAGTAACGGAAGGTAAGCAAGGCAAGGAAAAGGAAGGAAAGGCCAGGGTAACGGAAGGAACGGCACGGCAAGGGGAAACAAGTCTAAGGCACGACACCGAACGCTAGGCAATGAACGGCAAGGCAAGGAAAGGGTAACGCATTTGAAAGCACGGTCAGGCGAGGCAACGCTAAGGCACGACAACGCAAGGCTAGGCAATGCACGGAAGGCAAGCAAAGAGTAACGGAAGGTAAGGAAGGCAAGGGAAAGGAAGGAAAGGCAAGTGTAACGGAAGGAACGGCACGGCAAGGGGAAACAAGGCTAAGGCACGACAACGCACGGCTAGGCAATGCACGGAAAGGCAAGGAAAGGGTAACGCATGGGAAAGCACGGTCAGGCGATGCAAGGCTAAGGCATGACAACGCAAGGCTAGGCAATGCACGGAAAGCAAGCAAAGAGTAACGGAACGCAAGGAAGGCAAGGGAAAGCAAGGGAAGGCAAGGGTAAAGGAAGGAACGGCACGGCAAGGGGTAACAAGGCTAAGGCACGGCAACGCAGGGCTAGGCAATGCACGGCAAGGCAAGGAAAGGGTAACGCAGGGGAAGGCACGGTCAGGTGAGGCAAGGATAAGGCACGACAATGCAAGGCTAGGCAATGCACGGCAAGGTAAGGAAAGAGTAACGGAAGGAAAGGAAGGCAAGTCAAAGCCAGGAAAGTCAACTGTAACAAAAGGCACGCCACGGCAATGGGAAACAAGGCTAAGGCACGACAACGCACGGCTAGGGAATGCACGGCAAGGCAAGGAAAGGGTAACGCAAGGCAAGGCACGGTGAGGCTAGGCAAGGCTAATGCACGACAACGCAAGGCTAGGCAATGCACGACAATGCAAGGAAAGCTTAAAGAAAAGGAAGGCACGGTCAGGCGAGATAAGGCTAAGGCACGACAACGCAAGGCTAGGCAATGCAGGGAAGGCAAGCAAAGAGTAACGGAAGGTAAGGAAGGCAAAGGAAAGCAAGGAAAGGCAATGGTAACGGAAGGAACGGCACGGCAAGGGGAAACAAGGCTAAGGCACGACAACGCACGCTAGGCAATGCACGGCAAGGCAAGGAAAGGGTAACGCATGGGAAAGCACGGTCAGGCGAGGCAAGGTTAAGGAAAGCCAACGCAAGGCTAGGCAATGCACGGTAAGCAAGCAAGGAGTAACGGAATGCAAGGAAGGAAAGGGAAAGCAAGGGAAGGCAAGGGTAACGGAAGGAACGGCACGGCAAGGGGTAAGAAGGCTAAGGCACGACAACGCAGGGCTAGGCAATGCACGGCAAGGCAAGGAAAGGGTAACGCAGGGGAAGGCACGGTCAGGTGAGGCAAGGATAAGGCACGACAATGCAAGGCTAGTCAATGCACCGCAAGGCAAGGAAAGAGTAACGGAAGGAAAGGAAGGCAAGGCAAAGCCAAGCAAGGCAAGTGTAACAAAAGGCACGCCACGGCAAGGGGAATCAAGGCTAAGGCACGACAACGCACGGCTAGGCAATGCACGGCAAGGCAAGGAAAGGGTAACGCAAGGCAAGGCACGGTGAGGCTAGGCAATGTTAATGCACGACAACGCAAGGCTAGGCAATGCACGACAATGCAAGGAAAGCTTAAAGCAAAGGAAGGCACGGTCAGGCGAGATAAGGCTAAGGCACGACAACGCAAGGCTAGGCAATGCAGGGAAGGCAAGCAAAGAGTAACGGAAGGTAAGGAAGGCAAGGGAAAGCAAGGAAAGGCAATGGTAACGGAAGGAACGGCACGGCAAGGGGAAACAAGGCTAAGGCACGACAACGCACGCTAGGCAATGCACGGCAAGGCAAGGAAAGGGTAACGCATGGGAAAACACGGTCAGGCGAGGCAAGGCTAAGGCACGACAACCCAAGGCTAGGCAATGCATGGAAGGCAAGCAAAGAGAAACGGAAGGTAAGGAAGGAAAGGGAAAGCAAAGAAAGGCAAGTGTAACGGAAGGAACGGCACGGCAAGGGGAAACAAGGCTAAGGCACGACAACGCACGGCTAGGCAATGCACGGTAAGGCAAGCAAAGGGTAACGCAAGGAAAGGCACGGTGAGGCTAGGCAAGGCTAATGCACGAAAACGCAAGGCTAGGCGATGCACGACAATGCAAGGAAAGCTTAAAGCAAAGGAAGGCAAGGTCAGGCGAGATAATTCTAAGGCACGACAACGCAAGGCTAGGAAATTCAGGGAAGGCAAGCAAAGAGTAACGGAAGGTAAGCAAGGCAAGGAAAAGGAAGGAAAGGCCAGGGTAACGGAAGGAACGGCACGGCAAGGGGAAACAAGTCTAAGGCACGACACCGAACGCTAGGCAATGAACGGCAAGGCAAGGAAAGGGTAACGCATTTGAAAGCACGGTCAGGCGAGGCAACGCTAAGGCACGACAACGCAAGGCTAGGCAATGCACGGAAGGCAAGCAAAGAGTAACGGAAGGTAAGGAAGGCAAGGGAAAGGAAGGAAAGGCAAGTGTAACGGAAGGAACGGCACGGCAAGGGGAAACAAGGCTAAGGCACGACAACGCACGGCTAGGCAATGCACGGAAAGGCAAGGAAAGGGTAACGCATGGGAAAGCACGGTCAGGCGATGCAAGGCTAAGGCATGACAACGCAAGGCTAGGCAATGCACGGAAAGCAAGCAAAGAGTAACGGAACGCAAGGAAGGCAAGGGAAAGCAAGGGAAGGCAAGGGTAAAGGAAGGAACGGCACGGCAAGGGGTAACAAGGCTAAGGCACGGCAACGCAGGGCTAGGCAATGCACGGCAAGGCAAGGAAAGGGTAACGCAGGGGAAGGCACGGTCAGGTGAGGCAAGGATAAGGCACGACAATGCAAGGCTAGGCAATGCACGGCAAGGTAAGGAAAGAGTAACGGAAGGAAAGGAAGGCAAGTCAAAGCCAGGAAAGTCAACTGTAACAAAAGGCACGCCACGGCAATGGGAAACAAGGCTAAGGCACGACAACGCACGGCTAGGGAATGCACGGCAAGGCAAGGAAAGGGTAACGCAAGGCAAGGCACGGTGAGGCTAGGCAAGGCTAATGCACGACAACGCAAGGCTAGGCAATGCACGACAATGCAAGGAAAGCTTAAAGAAAAGGAAGGCACGGTCAGGCGAGATAAGGCTAAGGCACGACAACGCAAGGCTAGGCAATGCAGGGAAGGCAAGCAAAGAGTAACGGAAGGTAAGGAAGGCAAAGGAAAGCAAGGAAAGGCAATGGTAACGGAAGGAACGGCACGGCAAGGGGAAACAAGGCTAAGGCACGACAACGCACGCTAGGCAATGCACGGCAAGGCAAGGAAAGGGTAACGCATGGGAAAGCACGGTCAGGCGAGGCAAGGTTAAGGAAAGCCAACGCAAGGCTAGGCAATGCACGGTAAGCAAGCAAGGAGTAACGGAATGCAAGGAAGGAAAGGGAAAGCAAGGGAAGGCAAGGGTAACGGAAGGAACGGCACGGCAAGGGGTAAGAAGGCTAAGGCACGACAACGCAGGGCTAGGCAATGCACGGCAAGGCAAGGAAAGGGTAACGCAGGGGAAGGCACGGTCAGGTGAGGCAAGGATAAGGCACGACAATGCAAGGCTAGTCAATGCACCGCAAGGCAAGGAAAGAGTAACGGAAGGAAAGGAAGGCAAGGCAAAGCCAAGCAAGGCAAGTGTAACAAAAGGCACGCCACGGCAAGGGGAATCAAGGCTAAGGCACGACAACGCACGGCTAGGCAATGCACGCAAGGCAAGGAAAGGGTAACGCAAGGCAAGGCACGGTGAGGCTAGGCAATGTTAAGGAAAGCTAGGTAACGCAAGGAAAGGCAAAGGAAGGCACGGTCAGGCGAGATAAGGCTAAGGCACGACAACGCAAGGCTAGGCAATGCAGGGAAGGCAAGCAAAGAGTAACGGAAGGTAAGGAAGGCAAGGGAAAGCAAGGAAAGGCAATGGTAACGGAAGGAACGGCACGGCAAGGGGAAACAAGGCTAAGGCACGACAACGCACGCTAGGCAATGCACGACAAGGCAAGGAAAGGGTAACGCATGGGAAAACACGGTCAGGCGAGGCAAGGCTAAGGCACGACAACCCAAGGCTAGGCAATGCATGGAAGGCAAGCAAAGAGAAACGGAAGGTAAGGAAGGCAAGGGAAAGCAAAGAAAGGCAAGTGTAACGGAAGGAACGGCACGGCAAGGGGAAACAAGGCTAAGGCACGACAACGCACGGCTAGGCAATGCACGGTAAGGCAAGCAAAGGGTAACGCAAGGAAAGGCACGGTGAGGCTAGGCAAGGCTAATGCACGAAAACGCAAGGCTAGGCGATGCACGACAATGCAAGGAAAGCTTAAAGCAAAGGAAGGCAAGGTCAGGCGAGATAATTCTAAGGCACGACAACGCAAGGCTAGGAAATTCAGGGAAGGCAAGCAAAGAGTAACGGAAGGTAAGCAAGGCAAGGAAAAGGAAGGAAAGGCCAGGGTAACGGAAGGAACGGCACGGCAAGGGGAAACAAGTCTAAGGCACGACACCGAACGCTAGGCAATGAACGGCAAGGCAAGGAAAGGGTAACGCATTTGAAAGCACGGTCAGGCGAGGCAACGCTAAGGCACGACAACGCAAGGCTAGGCAATGCACGGAAGGCAAGCAAAGAGTAACGGAAGGTAAGGAAGGCAAGGGAAAGGAAGGAAAGGCAAGTGTAACGGAAGGAACGGCACGGCAAGGGGAAACAAAGCTAAGGCACGACAACGCAGGGCTAGGCAATGCACGGCAAGGCAAGGAAAGGGTAACGCAGGGGAAGGCACGGTCAGGTGAGGCAAGGATAAGGCACGACAATGCAAGGCTAGGCAATGCACGGCAAGGTAAGGAAAGAGTAACGGAAGGAAAGGAAGGCAAGTCAAAGCCAGGAAAGTCAAGTGTAACAAAAGGCACGCCACGGCAATGGGAAACAAGGCTAAGGCACGACAACGCACGGCTAGGGAATGCACGGCAAGGCAAGGAAAGGGTAACGCAAGGCAAGGCACGGTGAGGCTAGGCAAGGCTAATGCACGACAACGCAAGGCTAGGCAATGCACGACAATGCAAGGAAAGCTTAAAGAAAAGGAAGGCACGGTCAGGCGAGATAAGGCTAAGGCACGACAACGCAAGGCTAGGCAATGCAGGGAAGGCAAGCAAAGAGTAACGGAAGGTAAGGAAGGCAAAGGAAAGCAAGGAAAGGCAATGGTAACGGAAGGAACGGCACGGCAAGGGGAAACAAGGCTAAGGCACGACAACGCACGCTAGGCAATGCACGGCAAGGCAAGGAAAGGGTAACGCATGGGAAAGCACGGTCAGGCGAGGCAAGGCTAAGGAAAGCCAACGCAAGGCTAGGCAATGCACGGTAAGCAAGCAAGGAGTAACGGAATGCAAGGAAGGAAAGGGAAAGCAAGGGAAGGCAAGGGTAACGGAAGGAACGTCACGGCAAGGGGTAAGAAGGCTAAGGCACGACAACGCAGGGCTAGGCAATGCACGGCAAGGCAAGGAAAGGGTAACGCAGGGGAAGGCACGGTCAGGTGAGGCAAGGATAAGGCACGACAATGCAAGGCTAGTCAATGCACGGCAAGGCAAGGAAAGAGTAACGGAAGGAAAGGAAGGCAAGGCAAAGCCAAGCAAGGCAAGTGTAACAAAAGGCACGCCACGGCAAGGGGAATCAAGGCTAAGGCACGACAACGCACGGCTAGGCAATGCACGGCAAGGCAAGGAAAGGGTAACGCAAGGCAAGGCACGGTGAGGCTAGGCAAGGTTAATGCACGACAACGCAAGGCTAGGCAATGCACGACAATGCAAGGAAAGCTTAAAGCAAAGGAAGGCACGGTCAGGCGAGATAAGGCTAAGGCACGACAACGCAAGGCTAGGCAATGCAGGGAAGGCAAGCAAAGAGTAACGGAAGGTAAGGAAGGCAAGGGAAAGCAAGGAAAGGCAATGGTAACGGAAGGAACGGCACCGCAAGGGGAAACAAGGCTAAGGCACGACAACGCACGCTAGGCAATGCACGGCAAGGCAAGGAAAGGGTAACGCATGGGAAAGCACGATCAGGCGAGGCAAGGCTAAGGCACGACAACCCAAGGCTAGGCAATGCACGGAAGGCAAGCAAAGAGAAACGGAAGGTAAGGAAGGAAAGGGAAAGCAAAGAAAGGCAAGTGTAACGGAAGGAACGGCACGGCAAGGGGAAACAAGGCTAAGGCACGACAACGCACGGCTAGGCAATGCACGGTAAGGCAAGCAAAGGGTAACGCAAGGAAAGGTACGGTGAGGCTAGGCAAGGGTAATGCACGAAAACGCAAGGCTAGGCGATGCACGACAATGCAAGGAAAGCTTAAAGCAAAGGAAGGCAAGGTCAGGCGAGATAATTCTAAGGCACGACAACGCAAGGCTAGGAAATTCAGGGAAGGCAAGCAAAGAGTAACGGAAGGTAAGCAAGGCAAGGAAAAGGAAGGAAAGGCCAGGGTAACGGAAGGAACGGCACGGCAAGGGGAAACAAGTCTAAGGCACGACACCGAACGCTAGGCAATGAACGGCAAGGCAAGGAAAGGGTAACGCATTTGAAAGCACGGTCAGGCGAGGCAACGCTAAGGCACGACAACGCAATGCTAGGCAATGCACGGAAGGCAAGCAAAGAGTAACGGAAGGTAAGGAAGGCAAGGGAAAGGAAGGAAAGGCAAGTGTAACGGAAGGAACGGCACGGCAAGGGGAAACAAGGCTAAGGCACGACAACGCACGGCTAGGCAATGCACGGCAAGGCAAGGAAAGTGTAACGCATGGGAAAGCACGGTCAGGCGATGCAAGGCTAAGGCATGACAACGCAAGGCTAGGCAATGCACGGAAAGCAAGCAAAGAGTAACGGAACGCAAGGAAGGCAAGGGAAAGCAAGGGAAGGCAAGGGTAACGGAAGGAACGGCACGGCAAGGGGTAACAAGGCTAAGGCACGGCAACGCAGGGCTAGGCAATGCACGGCAAGGCAAGGAAAGGGTAACGCAGGGGAAGGCACGGTCAGGTGAGGCAAGGATAAGGCACGACAATGCAAGGCTAGGCAATGCACGGCAAGGCAAGGAAAGAGTAACGGAAGGAAAGGAAGGCAAGTCAAAGCCAGGAAAGGCAAGTGTAACAAAAGGCACGCCACGGCAAGGGGAAACAAGGCTAAGGTACGACAACGCACGGCTAGGCAATGCACGGCAAGGCAAGGAAAGGGTAACGCAAGGCAAGGCACGGTGAGGCTAGGCAAGGCTAATGCACGACAACGCAAGGCTAAGCAATGCACGACAATGTAAGGAAAGCTTAAAGCAAAGGAAGGCACGGTCAGGCGAGATAAGTCTAAGGCACGACAACGGAAGGCTAGGCAATGCAGGGAAGGGAAGCAAAGAGTAACGGAAGGCAAGCAAGGCAAGGAAAAGCAAGGAAAGGCAAGGGTAACGGAAGGAACGGCACGGCAAGGGGGAACAAGTCTAAGGCACGACACCGAACGCTAGGCAATGAACGGCAAGGCAAGGAAAGGGTAACGCATGGGAAAGCACGGTCAGGCGAGGCAAGGCTAAGGCACGACAACGCAAGGCTAGGCAATGCACGGAAGGCAAGCAAAGACTAACGGAAGGTAAGGAAGGCAAGGGAAAGCAAGGAAAGGCACGTGTAACGGAAGGAACGGCACGGCAAGGGGAAACAAGGCTAAGGCACGACAACGCACGCTAGGCAATGCACGGCAAGGGAAGGAAAGGGTAACGCAAGGCAAGGCACGGTGAGGCTAGGCAAGGCTAATGCACGACAACGCAAGGCTAGGCAATGCACGACAATGCAAGGAAAGCTTAAAGAAAAGGAAGGCACGGTCAGGCGAGATAAGGCTAAGGCACGACAACGCAAGGCTAGGCAATGCACGGAAGGCAAGCAAAGAGTAACGGAAGATAAGGAAGGCAAGGGAAAGCAAGGAAAGTGAAGTGTAACGGAAGGAACGGCACGGCAAGGGGAAACAAGGCTAAGGAACGACAACGCACGCTAGGCAATGCACGGCAAGGCAAGGAAAGGGTAACGCATGGGAAAGCACGGTCAGGCGAGGCAAGGCTAAGGCACGACAACGCAAGGCTAGGCAATGCACGGAAGGCAAGCAAAGACTAACGGAAGGTAAGGAAGGCAAGGGAAAGCAAGGAAAGGCACGTGTAACGGAAGGAACGGCACGGCAAGGGGAAACAAGGCTAAGGCACGACAACGCACGCTAGGCAATGCACGGCAAGGGAAGGAAAGGGTAACGCAAGGCAAGGCACGGTGAGGCTAGGCAAGGCTAATGCACGACAACGCAAGGCTAGGCAATGCACGACAATGCAAGGAAAGCTTAAAGAAAAGGAAGGCACGGTCAGGCGAGATAAGGCTAAGGCACGACAACGCAAGGCTAGGCAATGCACGGAAGGCAAGCAAAGAGTAACGGAAGATAAGGAAGGCAAGGGAAAGCAAGGAAAGTGAAGTGTAACGGAAGGAACGGCACGGCAAGGGGAAACAAGGCTAAGGCACGACAACGCACGGCTAGGCAATGCACGGTAAGGCAAGCAAAGGGTAACGCAAGGAAAGGCACGGTGAGGCTAGGCAAGGCTAATGCACGACAACGCAAGGCTAGGCAATGCACGGTAAGCAAGCAAGGAGTAACGGAAGATAAGGAAGGCAAGGGAAAGCAAGGAAAGGCAAGGTAACGGAAGGAACGGCACGGCAAGGGGAAACAAGGCTAAGGCACGACAACGCACGCTAGGCAATGCACGGCAAGGCAAGGAAAGGGTAACGCATGGGAAAGCACGGTCAGGCGAGGCAAGGCTAAGGAAAGCCAACGCAAGGCTAGGCAATGCACGGTAAGCAAGCAAGGAGTAACGGAATGCAAGGAAGGAAAGGGAAAGCAAGGGAAGGCAAGGGTAACGGAAGGAACGTCACGGCAAGGGGTAAGAAGGCTAAGGCACGACAACGCAGGGCTAGGCAATGCACGGCAAGGCAAGGAAAGGGTAACGCAGGGGAAGGCACGGTCAGGTGAGGCAAGGATAAGGCACGACAATGCAAGGCTAGTCAATGCACGGCAAGGCAAGGAAAGAGTAACGGAAGGAAAGGAAGGCAAGGCAAAGCCAAGCAAGGCAAGTGTAACAAAAGGCACGCCACGGCAAGGGGAATCAAGGCTAAGGCACGACAACGCACGGCTAGGCAATGCACGGCAAGGCAAGGAAAGGGTAACGCAAGGCAAGGCACGGTGAGGCTAGGCAAGGTTAATGCACGACAACGCAAGGCTAGGCAATGCACGACAATGCAAGGAAAGCTTAAAGCAAAGGAAGGCACGGTCAGGCGAGATAAGGCTAAGGCACGACAACGCAAGGCTAGGCAATGCAGGGAAGGCAAGCAAAGAGTAACGGAAGGTAAGGAAGGCAAGGGAAAGCAAGGAAAGGCAATGGTAACGGAAGGAACGGCACCGCAAGGGGAAACAAGGCTAAGGCACGACAACGCACGCTAGGCAATGCACGGCAAGGCAAGGAAAGGGTAACGCATGGGAAAGCACGATCAGGCGAGGCAAGGCTAAGGCACGACAACCCAAGGCTAGGCAATGCACGGAAGGCAAGCAAAGAGAAACGGAAGGTAAGGAAGGAAAGGGAAAGCAAAGAAAGGCAAGTGTAACGGA
Organism: Macrotis lagotis; assembly: GCF_037893015.1. Classification (NCBI taxonomy): domain Eukaryota; kingdom Metazoa; phylum Chordata; class Mammalia; order Peramelemorphia; family Peramelidae; genus Macrotis; species Macrotis lagotis. Next base: position 27,044 of record NW_027422010.1, read on the forward strand.
AGGAACGGCACGGCAAGGGGAAACAAGGCTAAGGCACGACAACGCACGGCTAGGCAATGCACGGTAAGGCAAGCAAAGGGTAACGCAAGGAAAGGCACGGTGAGGCTAGGCAAGGGTAATGCACGAAAACGCAAGGCTAGGCGATGCACGACAATGCAAGGAAAGCTTAAAGCAAAGGAAGGCAAGGTCAGGCGAGATAATTCTAAGGCACGACAACGCAAGGCTAGGAAATTCAGGGAAGGCAAGCAAAGAGTAACGGAAGGTAAGCAAGGCAAGGAAAAGGAAGGAAAGGCCAGGGTAACGGAAGGAACGGCACGGCAAGGGGAAACAAGTCTAAGGCACGACACCGAACGCTAGGCAATGAACGGCAAGGCAAGGAAAGGGTAACGCATTTGAAAGCACGGTCAGGCGAGGCAACGCTAAGGCACGACAACGCAATGCTAGGCAATGCACGGAAGGCAAGCAAAGAGTAACGGAAGGTAAGGAAGGCAAGGGAAAGGAAGGAAAGGCAAGTGTAACGGAAGGAACGGCACGGCAAGGGGAAACAAGGCTAAGGCACGACAACGCACGGCTAGGCAATGCACGGCAAGGCAAGGAAAGTGTAACGCATGGGAAAGCACGGTCAGGCGATGCAAGGCTAAGGCATGACAACGCAAGGCTAGGCAATGCACGGAAAGCAAGCAAAGAGTAACGGAACGCAAGGAAGGCAAGGGAAAGCAAGGGAAGGCAAGGGTAACGGAAGGAACGGCACGGCAAGGGGTAACAAGGCTAAGGCACGGCAACGCAGGGCTAGGCAATGCACGGCAAGGCAAGGAAAGGGTAACGCAGGGGAAGGCACGGTCAGGTGAGGCAAGGATAAGGCACGACAATGCAAGGCTAGGCAATGCACGGCAAGGCAAGGAAAGAGTAACGGAAGGAAAGGAAGGCAAGTCAAAGCCAGGAAAGGCAAGTGTAACAAAAGGCACGCCACGGCAAGGGGAAACAAGGCTAAGGTACGACAACGCACGGCTAGGCAATGCACGGCAAGGCAAGGAAAGGGTAACGCAAGGCAAGGCACGGTGAGGCTAGGCAAGGCTAATGCACGACAACGCAAGGCTAAGCAATGCACGACAATGTAAGGAAAGCTTAAAGCAAAGGAAGGCACGGTCAGGCGAGATAAGTCTAAGGCACGACAACGGAAGGCTAGGCAATGCAGGGAAGGGAAGCAAAGAGTAACGGAAGGCAAGCAAGGCAAGGAAAAGCAAGGAAAGGCAAGGGTAACGGAAGGAACGGCACGGCAAGGGGGAACAAGTCTAAGGCACGACACCGAACGCTAGGCAATGAACGGCAAGGCAAGGAAAGGGTAACGCATGGGAAAGCACGGTCAGGCGAGGCAAGGCTAAGGCACGACAACGCAAGGCTAGGCAATGCACGGAAGGCAAGCAAAGACTAACGGAAGGTAAGGAAGGCAAGGGAAAGCAAGGAAAGGCACGTGTAACGGAAGGAACGGCACGGCAAGGGGAAACAAGGCTAAGGCACGACAACGCACGCTAGGCAATGCACGGCAAGGGAAGGAAAGGGTAACGCAAGGCAAGGCACGGTGAGGCTAGGCAAGGCTAATGCACGACAACGCAAGGCTAGGCAATGCACGACAATGCAAGGAAAGCTTAAAGAAAAGGAAGGCACGGTCAGGCGAGATAAGGCTAAGGCACGACAACGCAAGGCTAGGCAATGCACGGAAGGCAAGCAAAGAGTAACGGAAGATAAGGAAGGCAAGGGAAAGCAAGGAAAGTGAAGTGTAACGGAAGGAACGGCACGGCAAGGGGAAACAAGGCTAAGGCACGACAACGCACGGCTAGGCAATGCACGGTAAGGCAAGCAAAGGGTAACGCAAGGAAAGGCACGGTGAGGCTAGGCAAGGCTAATGCACGAAAACGCAAGGCTAGGCGATGCACGACAATGCAAGGAAAGCTTAAAGCAAAGGAAGGCAAGGTCAGGCGAGATAATTCTAAGGCACGACAACGCAAGGCTAGGAAATTCAGGGAAGGCAAGCAAAGAGTAACGGAAGGTAAGCAAGGCAAGGAAAAGGAAGGAAAGGCCAGGGTAACGGAAGGAACGGCACGGCAAGGGGAAACAAGTCTAAGGCACGACACCGAACGCTAGGCAATGAACGGCAAGGCAAGGAAAGGGTAACGCATTTGAAAGCACGGTCAGGCGAGGCAACGCTAAGGCACGACAACGCAAGGCTAGGCAATGCACGGAAGGCAAGCAAAGAGTAACGGAAGGTAAGGAAGGCAAGGGAAAGGAAGGAAAGGCAAGTGTAACGGAAGGAACGGCACGGCAAGGGGAAACAAGGCTAAGGCACGACAACGCAGGGCTAGGCAATGCACGGCAAGGCAAGGAAAGGGTAACGCAGGGGAAGGCACGGTCAGGTGAGGCAAGGATAAGGCACGACAATGCAAGGCTAGGCAATGCACGGCAAGGTAAGGAAAGAGTAACGGAAGGAAAGGAAGGCAAGTCAAAGCCAGGAAAGTCAAGTGTAACAAAAGGCACGCCACGGCAATGGGAAACAAGGCTAAGGCACGACAACGCACGGCTAGGGAATGCACGGCAAGGCAAGGAAAGGGTAACGCAAGGCAAGGCACGGTGAGGCTAGGCAAGGCTAATGCACGACAACGCAAGGCTAGGCAATGCACGACAATGCAAGGAAAGCTTAAAGAAAAGGAAGGCACGGTCAGGCGAGATAAGGCTAAGGCACGACAACGCAAGGCTAGGCAATGCAGGGAAGGCAAGCAAAGAGTAACGGAAGGTAAGGAAGGCAAAGGAAAGCAAGGAAAGGCAATGGTAACGGAAGGAACGGCACGGCAAGGGGAAACAAGGCTAAGGCACGACAACGCACGCTAGGCAATGCACGGCAAGGCAAGGAAAGGGTAACGCATGGGAAAGCACGGTCAGGCGAGGCAAGGCTAAGGAAAGCCAACGCAAGGCTAGGCAATGCACGGTAAGCAAGCAAGGAGTAACGGAATGCAAGGAAGGAAAGGGAAAGCAAGGGAAGGCAAGGGTAACGGAAGGAACGGCACGGCAAGGGGTAAGAAGGCTAAGGCACGACAACGCAGGGCTAGGCAATGCACGGCAAGGCAAGGAAAGGGTAACGCAGGGGAAGGCACGGTCAGGTGAGGCAAGGATAAGGCACGACAATGCAAGGCTAGTCAATGCACGGCAAGGCAAGGAAAGAGTAACGGAAGGAAAGGAAGGCAAGGCAAAGCCAAGCAAGGCAAGTGTAACAAAAGGCACGCCACGGCAAGGGGAATCAAGGCTAAGGCACGACAACGCACCCCTAGGCAATGCACGGCAAGGCAAGGAAAGGGTAACGCAAGGCAAGGCACGGTGAGGCTAGGCAAGGTTAATGCACGACAACGCAAGGCTAGGCAATGCACGACAATGCAAGGAAAGCTTAAAGCAAAGGAAGGCACGGTCAGGCGAGATAAGGCTAAGGCACGACAACGCAAGGCTAGGCAATGCAGGGAAGGCAAGCAAAGAGTAACGGAAGGTAAGGAAGGCAAGGGAAAGCAAGGAAAGGCAATGGTAACGGAAGGAACGGCACGGCAAGGGGAAACAAGGCTAAGGCACGACAACGCACGCTAGGCAATGCACGGCAAGGCAAGGAAAGGGTAACGCATGGGAAAGCACGGTCAGGCGAGGCAAGGCTAAGGCACGACAACCCAAGGCTAGGCAATGCACGGAAGGCAAGCAAAGAGAAACGGAAGGTAAGGAAGGAAAGGGAAAGCAAAGAAAGGCAAGTGTAACGGAAGGAACGGCACGGCAAGGGGAAACAAGGCTAAGGCACGACAACGCACGGCTAGGCAATGCACGGTAAGGCAAGCAAAGGGTAACGCAAGGAAAGGCACGGTGAGGCTAGGCAAGGCTAATGCACGAAAACGCAAGGCTAGGCGATGCACGACAATGCAAGGAAAGCTTAAAGCAAAGGAAGGCAAGGTCAGGCGAGATAATTCTAAGGCACGACAACGCAAGGCTAGGAAATTCAGGGAAGGCAAGCAAAGAGTAACGGAAGGTAAGCAAGGCAAGGAAAAGGAAGGAAAGGCCAGGGTAACGGAAGGAACGGCACGGCAAGGGGAAACAAGTCTAAGGCACGACACCGAACGCTAGGCAATGAACGGCAAGGCAAGGAAAGGGTAACGCATTTGAAAGCACGGTCAGGCGAGGCAACGCTAAGGCACGACAACGCAAGGCTAGGCAATGCACGGAAGGCAAGCAAAGAGTAACGGAAGGTAAGGAAGGCAAGGGAAAGGAAGGAAAGGCAAGTGTAACGGAAGGAACGGCACGGCAAGGGGAAACAAGGCTAAGGCACGACAACGCACGGCTAGGCAATGCACGGAAGGCAAGGAAAGGGTAACGCATGGGAAAGCACGGTCAGGCGATGCAAGGCTAAGGCATGACAACGCAAGGCTAGGCAATGCACGGAAAGCAAGCAAAGAGTAACGGAACGCAAGGAAGGCAAGGGAAAGCAAGGGAAGGCAAGGGTAAAGGAAGGAACGGCACGGCAAGGGGTAACAAGGCTAAGGCACGGCAACGCAGGGCTAGGCAATGCACGGCAAGGCAAGGAAAGGGTAACGCAGGGGAAGGCACGGTCAGGGAGAAGGATAAGGCACGACAATGCAAGGCTAGGCAATGCACGGCAAGGTAAGGAAAGAGTAACGGAAGGAAAGGAAGGCAAGTCAAAGCCAGGAAAGTCAAGTGTAACAAAAGGCACGCCACGGCAATGGGAAACAAGGCTAAGGCACGACAACGCACGGCTAGGGAATGCACGGCAAGGCAAGGAAAGGGTAACGCAAGGCAAGGCACGGTGAGGCTAGGCAAGGCTAATGCACGACAACGCAAGGCTAGGCAATGCACGACAATGCAAGGAAAGCTTAAAGAAAAGGAAGGCACGGTCAGGCGAGATAAGGCTAAGGCACGACAACGCAAGGCTAGGCAATGCAGGGAAGGCAAGCAAAGAGTAACGGAAGGTAAGGAAGGCAAAGGAAAGCAAGGAAAGGCAATGGTAACGGAAGGAACGGCACGGCAAGGGGAAACAAGGCTAAGGCACGACAACGCACGCTAGGCAATGCACGGCAAGGCAAGGAAAGGGTAACGCATGGGAAAGCACGGTCAGGCGAGGCAAGGCTAAGGAAAGCCAACGCAAGGCTAGGCAATGCACGGTAAGCAAGCAAGGAGTAACGGAATGCAAGGAAGGAAAGGGAAAGCAAGGGAAGGCAAGGGTAACGGAAGGAACGTCACGGCAAGGGGTAAGAAGGCTAAGGCACGACAACGCAGGGCTAGGCAATGCACGGCAAGGCAAGGAAAGGGTAACGCAGGGGAAGGCACGGTCAGGTGAGGCAAGGATAAGGCACGACAATGCAAGGCTAGTCAATGCACGGCAAGGCAAGGAAAGAGTAACGGAAGGAAAGGAAGGCAAGGCAAAGCCAAGCAAGGCAAGTGTAACAAAAGGCACGCCACGGCAAGGGGAATCAAGGCTAAGGCACGACAACGCACGGCTAGGCAATGCACGGCAAGGCAAGGAAAGGGTAACGCAAGGCAAGGCACGGTGAGGCTAGGCAATGTTAATGCACGACAACGGAAGGCTAGGCAATGCACGACAATGCAAGGAAAGCTTAAAGCAAAGGAAGGCACGGTCAGGCGAGATAAGGCTAAGGCACGACAACGCAAGGCTAGGCAATGCAGGGAAGGCAAGCAAAGAGTAACGGAAGGTAAGGAAGGCAAGGGAAAGCAAGGAAAGGCAATGGTAACGGAAGGAACGGCACCGCAAGGGGAAACAAGGCTAAGGCACGACAACGCACGCTAGGCAATGCACGGCAAGGCAAGGAAAGGGTAACGCATGGGAAAGCACGATCAGGCGAGGCAAGGCTAAGGCACGACAACCCAAGGCTAGGCAATGCACGGAAGGCAAGCAAAGAGAAACGGAAGGTAAGGAAGGAAAGGGAAAGCAAAGAAAGGCAAGTGTAACGGAAGGAACGGCACGGCAAGGGGAAACAAGGCTAAGGCACGACAACGCACGGCTAGGCAATGCACGGTAAGGCAAGCAAAGGGTAACGCAAGGAAAGGCACGGTGAGGCTAGGCAAGGGTAATGCACGAAAACGCAAGGCTAGGCGATGCACGACAATGCAAGGAAAGCTTAAAGCAAAGGAAGGCAAGGTCAGGCGAGATAATTCTAAGGCACGACAACGCAAGGCTAGGAAATTCAGGGAAGGCAAGCAAAGAGTAACGGAAGGTAAGCAAGGCAAGGAAAAGGAAGGAAAGGCCAGGGTAACGGAAGGAACGGCACGGCAAGGGGAAACAAGTCTAAGGCACGACACCGAACGCTAGGCAATGAACGGCAAGGCAAGGAAAGGGTAACGCATTTGAAAGCACGGTCAGGCGAGGCAACGCTAAGGCACGACAACGCAAGGCTAGGCAATGCACGGAAGGCAAGCAAAGAGTAACGGAAGGTAAGGAAGGCAAGGGAAAGGAAGGAAAGGCAAGTGTAACGGAAGGAACGGCACGGCAAGGGGAAACAAGGCTAAGGCACGACAACGCACGGCTAGGCAATGCACGGCAAGGCAAGGAAAGTGTAACGCATGGGAAAGCACGGTCAGGCGATGCAAGGCTAAGGCATGACAACGCAAGGCTAGGCAATGCACGGAAAGCAAGCAAAGAGTAACGGAACGCAAGGAAGGCAAGGGAAAGCAAGGGAAGGCAAGGGTAACGGAAGGAACGGCACGGCAAGGGGTAACAAGGCTAAGGCACGGCAACGCAGGGCTAGGCAATGCACGGCAAGGCAAGGAAAGGGTAACGCAGGGGAAGGCACGGTCAGGTGAGGCAAGGATAAGGCACGACAATGCAAGGCTAGGCAATGCACGGCAAGGCAAGGAAAGAGTAACGGAAGGAAAGGAAGGCAAGTCAAAGCCAGGAAAGGCAAGTGTAACAAAAGGCACGCCACGGCAAGGGGAAACAAGGCTAAGGTACGACAACGCACGGCTAGGCAATGCACGGCAAGGCAAGGAAAGGGTAACGCAAGGCAAGGCACGGTGAGGCTAGGCAAGGCTAATGCACGACAACGCAAGGCTAAGCAATGCACGACAATGTAAGGAAAGCTTAAAGCAAAGGAAGGCACGGTCAGGCGAGATAAGTCTAAGGCACGACAACGGAAGGCTAGGCAATGCAGGGAAGGGAAGCAAAGAGTAACGGAAGGCAAGCAAGGCAAGGAAAAGCAAGGAAAGGCAAGGGTAACGGAAGGAACGGCACGGCAAGGGGGAACAAGTCTAAGGCACGACACCGAACGCTAGGCAATGAACGGCAAGGCAAGGAAAGGGTAACGCATGGGAAAGCACGGTCAGGCGAGGCAAGGCTAAGGCACGACAACGCAAGGCTAGGCAATGCACGGAAGGCAAGCAAAGACTAACGGAAGGTAAGGAAGGCAAGGGAAAGCAAGGAAAGGCACGTGTAACGGAAGGAACGGCACGGCAAGGGGAAACAAGGCTAAGGCACGACAACGCACGCTAGGCAATGCACGGCAAGGGAAGGAAAGGGTAACGCAAGGCAAGGCACGGTGAGGCTAGGCAAGGCTAATGCACGACAACGCAAGGCTAGGCAATGCACGACAATGCAAGGAAAGCTTAAAGAAAAGGAAGGCACGGTCAGGCGAGATAAGGCTAAGGCACGACAACGCAAGGCTAGGCAATGCACGGAAGGCAAGCAAAGAGTAACGGAAGATAAGGAAGGCAAGGGAAAGCAAGGAAAGTGAAGTGTAACGGAAGGAACGGCACGGCAAGGGGAAACAAGGCTAAGGCACGACAACGCACGCTAGGCAATGCACGGCAAGGCAAGGAAAGGGTAACGCATGGGAAAGCACGGTCAGGCGAGGCAAGGCTAAGGCACGACAACGCAAGGCTAGGCAATGCACGGAAGGCAAGCAAAGAGTAACGGAAGGTAAGGAAGGCAAGGGAAAGCAAGGAAAGGCAAGTGTAACGGAAGGAACGGCACGGCAAGGGGAAACAAGGCTAAGGCACGACAACGCACGCTAGGCAATGCACGGCAAGGCAAGGAAAGGGTAACGCAAGGCAAGGCACGGTGAGGCTAGGCAAGGCTAATGCACGACAACGCAAGGCTAGGCAATGCACGACAATGCAAGGAAAGCTTAAAGAAAAGGAAGGCACGGTCAGGCGAGATAAGGCTAAGGCACGACAACGCAAGGCTAGGCAATGCACGGAAGGCAAGCAAAGAGTAACGGAAGGTAAGGAAGGCAAGGGAAAGCAAGGAAAGTAAATGGGAAAGAAGGGGAAACAAGGCTAAGGCACGACAACGCACGGCTAGGAATGCACGGAAGGCAAGAAAGGGTAACGCAAGGAAGGCACGGTGAGGCTAGGCAAGGCTAATGCACGACAACGCAAGGCTAGGCAATGCACGACAAGCAAGGAGTAACGGAAGATAAGGAAGGCAAGGGAAAGCAAGAAAGGAGGTAACGGAAGGAACGGCACGGCAAGGGGAAACAAGGCTAAGGCACGACAACGCACGCTAGGCAATGCACGGCAAGGCAAGGAAAGGGTAACGCATGGGAAAGCACGGTCAGGCGAGGCAAGGCTAAGGAAAGCCAACGCAAGGCTAGGCAATGCACGGTAAGCAAGCAAGGAGTAACGGAATGCAAGGAAGGAAAGGGAAAGCAAGGGAAGGCAAGGGTAACGGAAGGAACGTCACGGCAAGGGGTAAGAAGGCTAAGGCACGACAACGCAGGGCTAGGCAATGCACGGCAAGGCAAGGAAAGGGTAACGCAGGGGAAGGCACGGTCAGGTGAGGCAAGGATAAGGCACGACAATGCAAGGCTAGTCAATGCACGGCAAGGCAAGGAAAGAGTAACGGAAGGAAAGGAAGGCAAGGCAAAGCCAAGCAAGGCAAGTGTAACAAAAGGCACGCCACGGCAAGGGGAATCAAGGCTAAGGCACGACAACGCACGGCTAGGCAATGCACGGCAAGGCAAGGAAAGGGTAACGCAAGGCAAGGCACGGTGAGGCTAGGCAAGGTTAATGCACGACAACGCAAGGCTAGGCAATGCACGACAATGCAAGGAAAGCTTAAAGCAAAGGAAGGCACGGTCAGGCGAGATAAGGCTAAGGCACGACAACGCAAGGCTAGGCAATGCAGGGAAGGCAAGCAAAGAGTAACGGAAGGTAAGGAAGGCAAGGGAAAGCAAGGAAAGGCAATGGTAACGGAAGGAACGGCACCGCAAGGGGAAACAAGGCTAAGGCACGACAACGCACGCTAGGCAATGCACGGCAAGGCAAGGAAAGGGTAACGCATGGGAAAGCACGATCAGGCGAGGCAAGGCTAAGGCACGACAACCCAAGGCTAGGCAATGCACGGAAGGCAAGCAAAGAGAAACGGAAGGTAAGGAAGGAAAGGGAAAGCAAAGAAAGGCAAGTGTAACGGAAGGAACGGCACGGCAAGGGGAAACAAGGCTAAGGCACGACAACGCACGGCTAGGCAATGCACGGTAAGGCAAGCAAAGGGTAACGCAAGGAAAGGCACGGTGAGGCTAGGCAAGGGTAATGCACGAAAACGCAAGGCTAGGCGATGCACGACAATGCAAGGAAAGCTTAAAGCAAAGGAAGGCAAGGTCAGGCGAGATAATTCTAAGGCACGACAACGCAAGGCTAGGAAATTCAGGGAAGGCAAGCAAAGAGTAACGGAAGGTAAGCAAGGCAAGGAAAAGGAAGGAAAGGCCAGGGTAACGGAAGGAACGGCACGGCAAGGGGAAACAAGTCTAAGGCACGACACCGAACGCTAGGCAATGAACGGCAAGGCAAGGAAAGGGTAACGCATTTGAAAGCACGGTCAGGCGAGGCAACGCTAAGGCACGACAACGCAATGCTAGGCAATGCACGGAAGGCAAGCAAAGAGTAACGGAAGGTAAGGAAGGCAAGGGAAAGGAAGGAAAGGCAAGTGTAACGGAAGGAACGGCACGGCAAGGGGAAACAAGGCTAAGGCACGACAACGCACGGCTAGGCAATGCACGGCAAGGCAAGGAAAGTGTAACGCATGGGAAAGCACGGTCAGGCGATGCAAGGCTAAGGCATGACAACGCAAGGCTAGGCAATGCACGGAAAGCAAGCAAAGAGTAACGGAACGCAAGGAAGGCAAGGGAAAGCAAGGGAAGGCAAGGGTAACGGAAGGAACGGCACGGCAAGGGGTAACAAGGCTAAGGCACGGCAACGCAGGGCTAGGCAATGCACGGCAAGGCAAGGAAAGGGTAACGCAGGGGAAGGCACGGTCAGGTGAGGCAAGGATAAGGCACGACAATGCAAGGCTAGGCAATGCACGGCAAGGCAAGGAAAGAGTAACGGAAGGAAAGGAAGGCAAGTCAAAGCCAGGAAAGGCAAGTGTAACAAAAGGCACGCCACGGCAAGGGGAAACAAGGCTAAGGTACGACAACGCACGGCTAGGCAATGCACGGCAAGGCAAGGAAAGGGTAACGCAAGGCAAGGCACGGTGAGGCTAGGCAAGGCTAATGCACGACAACGCAAGGCTAAGCAATGCACGACAATGTAAGGAAAGCTTAAAGCAAAGGAAGGCACGGTCAGGCGAGATAAGTCTAAGGCACGACAACGGAAGGCTAGGCAATGCAGGGAAGGGAAGCAAAGAGTAACGGAAGGCAAGCAAGGCAAGGAAAAGCAAGGAAAGGCAAGGGTAACGGAAGGAACGGCACGGCAAGGGGGAACAAGTCTAAGGCACGACACCGAACGCTAGGCAATGAACGGCAAGGCAAGGAAAGGGTAACGCATGGGAAAGCACGGTCAGGCGAGGCAAGGCTAAGGCACGACAACGCAAGGCTAGGCAATGCACGGAAGGCAAGCAAAGACTAACGGAAGGTAAGGAAGGCAAGGGAAAGCAAGGAAAGGCACGTGTAACGGAAGGAACGGCACGGCAAGGGGAAACAAGGCTAAGGCACGACAACGCACGCTAGGCAATGCACGGCAAGGCAAGGAAAGGGTAACGCAAGGCAAGGCACGGTGAGGCTAGGCAAGGCTAATGCACGACAACGCAAGGCTAGGCAATGCACGACAATGCAAGGAAAGCTTAAAGAAAAGGAAGGCACGGTCAGGCGAGATAAGGCTAAGGCACGACAACGCAAGGCTAGGCAATGCACGGAAGGCAAGCAAAGAGTAACGGAAGATAAGGAAGGCAAGGGAAAGCAAGGAAAGTGAAGTGTAACGGAAGGAACGGCACGGCAAGGGGAAACAAGGCTAAGGCACGACAACGCACGGCTAGGCAATGCACGGTAAGGCAAGCAAAGGGTAACGCAAGGAAAGGCACGGTGAGGCTAGGCAAGGCTAATGCACGAAAACGCAAGGCTAGGCGATGCACGACAATGCAAGGAAAGCTTAAAGCAAAGGAAGGCAAGGTCAGGCGAGATAAGTCTAAGGCACGACAACGCAAGGCTAGGAAATTCAGAGAAGGCAAGCAAAGAGTAACGGAAGGTAAGCAAGGCAAGGAAAAGGAAGGAAAGGCCAGGGTAACGGAAGGAACGGCACGGCAAGGGGAAACAAGTCTAAAGCACGACACCGAACGCTAGGCAATGAACGGCAAGGCAAGGAAAGGGTAACGCATTTGAAAGCACGGTCAGGCGAGGCAACGCTAAGGCACGACAACGCAAGGCTAGGCAATGCACGGAAGGCAAGCAAAGAGTAACGGAAGGTAAGGAAGGCAAGGGAAAGGAAGGAAAGGCAAGTGTAACGGAAGGAACGGCACGGCAAGGGGAAACAAGGCTAAGGCACGACAACGCAGGGCTAGGCAATGCACGGCAAGGCAAGGAAAGGGTAACGCAGGGGAAGGCACGGTCAGGTGAGGCAAGGATAAGGCACGACAATGCAAGGCTAGGCAATGCACGGCAAGGTAAGGAAAGAGTAACGGAAGGAAAGGAAGGCAAGTCAAAGCCAGGAAAGTCAAGTGTAACAAAAGGCACGCCACGGCAATGGGAAACAAGGCTAAGGCACGACAACGCACGGCTAGGGAATGCACGGCAAGGCAAGGAAAGGGTAACGCAAGGCAAGGCACGGTGAGGCTAGGCAAGGCTAATGCACGACAACGCAAGGCTAGGCAATGCACGACAATGCAAGGAAAGCTTAAAGAAAAGGAAGGCACGGTCAGGCGAGATAAGGCTAAGGCACGACAACGCAAGGCTAGGCAATGCAGGGAAGGCAAGCAAAGAGTAACGGAAGGTAAGGAAGGCAAAGGAAAGCAAGGAAAGGCAATGGTAACGGAAGGAACGGCACGGCAAGGGGAAACAAGGCTAAGGCACGACAACGCACGCTAGGCAATGCACGGCAAGGCAAGGAAAGGGTAACGCATGGGAAAGCACGGTCAGGCGAGGCAAGGCTAAGGAAAGCCAACGCAAGGCTAGGCAATGCACGGTAAGCAAGCAAGGAGTAACGGAATGCAAGGAAGGAAAGGGAAAGCAAGGGAAGGCAAGGGTAACGGAAGGAACGTCACGGCAAGGGGTAAGAAGGCTAAGGCACGACAACGCAGGGCTAGGCAATGCACGGCAAGGCAAGGAAAGGGTAACGCAGGGGAAGGCACGGTCAGGTGAGGCAAGGATAAGGCACGACAATGCAAGGCTAGTCAATGCACGGCAAGGCAAGGAAAGAGTAACGGAAGGAAAGGAAGGCAAGGCAAAGCCAAGCAAGGCAAGTGTAACAAAAGGCACGCCACGGCAAGGGGAATCAAGGCTAAGGCACGACAACGCACGGCTAGGCAATGCACGGCAAGGCAAGGAAAGGGTAACGCAAGGCAAGGCACGGTGAGGCTAGGCAAGGTTAATGCACGACAACGCAAGGCTAGGCAATGCACGACAATGCAAGGAAAGCTTAAAGCAAAGGAAGGCACGGTCAGGCGAGATAAGGCTAAGGCACGACAACGCAAGGCTAGGCAATGCAGGGAAGGCAAGCAAAGAGTAACGGAAGGTAAGGAAGGCAAGGGAAAGCAAGGAAAGGCAATGGTAACGGAAGGAACGGCACCGCAAGGGGAAACAAGGCTAAGGCACGACAACGCACGCTAGGCAATGAACGGCAAGGCAAGGAAAGGGTAACGCATGGGAAAGCACGATCAGGCGAGGCAAGGCTAAGGCACGACAACCCAAGGCTAGGCAATGCACGGAAGGCAAGCAAAGAGAAACGGAAGGTAAGGAAGGAAAGGGAAAGCAAAGAAAGGCAAGTGTAACGGAAGGAACGGCACGGCAAGGGGAAACAAGGCTAAGGCACGACAACGCACGGCTAGGCAATGCACGGTAAGGCAAGCAAAGGGTAACGCAAGGAAAGGCACGGTGAGGCTAGGCAAGGGTAATGCACGAAAACGCAAGGCTAGGCGATGCACGACAATGCAAGGAAAGCTTAAAGCAAAGGAAGGCAAGGTCAGGCGAGATAATTCTAAGGCACGACAACGCAAGGCTAGGAAATTCAGGGAAGGCAAGCAAAGAGTAACGGAAGGTAAGCAAGGCAAGGAAAAGGAAGGAAAGGCCAGGGTAACGGAAGGAACGGCACGGCAAGGGGAAACAAGTCTAAGGCACGACACCGAACGCTAGGCAATGAACGGCAAGGCAAGGAAAGGGTAACGCATTTGAAAGCACGGTCAGGCGAGGCAACGCTAAGGCACGACAACGCAATGCTAGGCAATGCACGGAAGGCAAGCAAAGAGTAACGGAAGGTAAGGAAGGCAAGGGAAAGGAAGGAAAGGCAAGTGTAACGGAAGGAACGGCACGGCAAGGGGAAACAAGGCTAAGGCACGACAACGCACGGCTAGGCAATGCACGGCAAGGCAAGGAAAGTGTAACGCATGGGAAAGCACGGTCAGGCGATGCAAGGCTAAGGCATGACAACGCAAGGCTAGGCAATGCACGGAAAGCAAGCAAAGAGTAACGGAACGCAAGGAAGGCAAGGGAAAGCAAGGGAAGGCAAGGGTAACGGAAGGAACGGCACGGCAAGGGGTAACAAGGCTAAGGCACGGCAACGCAGGGCTAGGCAATGCACGGCAAGGCAAGGAAAGGGTAACGCAGGGGAAGGCACGGTCAGGTGAGGCAAGGATAAGGCACGACAATGCAAGGCTAGGCAATGCACGGCAAGGCAAGGAAAGAGTAACGGAAGGAAAGGAAGGCAAGTCAAAGCCAGGAAAGGCAAGTGTAACAAAAGGCACGCCACGGCAAGGGGAAACAAGGCTAAGGTACGACAACGCACGGCTAGGCAATGCACGGCAAGGCAAGGAAAGGGTAACGCAAGGCAAGGCACGGTGAGGCTAGGCAAGGCTAATGCACGACAACGCAAGGCTAAGCAATGCACGACAATGTAAGGAAAGCTTAAAGCAAAGGAAGGCACGGTCAGGCGAGATAAGTCTAAGGCACGACAACGGAAGGCTAGGCAATGCAGGGAAGGGAAGCAAAGAGTAACGGAAGGCAAGCAAGGCAAGGAAAAGCAAGGAAAGGCAAGGGTAACGGAAGGAACGGCACGGCAAGGGGGAACAAGTCTAAGGCACGACACCGAACGCTAGGCAATGAACGGCAAGGCAAGGAAAGGGTAACGCATGGGAAAGCACGGTCAGGCGAGGCAAGGCTAAGGCACGACAACGCAAGGCTAGGCAATGCACGGAAGGCAAGCAAAGACTAACGGAAGGTAAGGAAGGCAAGGGAAAGCAAGGAAAGGCACGTGTAACGGAAGGAACGGCACGGCAAGGGGAAACAAGGCTAAGGCACGACAACGCACGCTAGGCAATGCACGGCAAGGCAAGAAAAGGGTAACGCAAGGCAAGGCACGGTGAGGCTAGGCAAGGCTAATGCACGACAACGCAAGGCTAGGCAATGCACGACAATGCAAGGAAAGCTTAAAGAAAAGGAAGGCACGGTCAGGCGAGATAAGGCTAAGGCACGACAACGCAAGGCTAGGCAATGCACGGAAGGCAAGCAAAGAGTAACGGAAGATAAGGAAGGCAAGGGAAAGCAAGGAAAGTGAAGTGTAACGGAAGGAACGGCACGGCAAGGGGAAACAAGGCTAAGGAACGACAACGCACGCTAGGCAATGCACGGCAAGGCAAGGAAAGGGTAACGCATGGGAAAGCACGGTCAGGCGAGGCAAGCCTAAGGCATGACAACGCAAGGCTAGGCAATGCACGGAAAGCAAGCAAAGTGTAACGGAACGCAAGGAAGGCAAGGGAAAGCAAGGGAAGGCAAGGGTAACGGAAGGAACGGCACGGCAAGGGGTAACAAGGCTAAGGCACGACAACGCAAGGCTAGGCAATGCACGGCAAGGCAAGGAAAGAGTAACGGAACGGAACGGAAGGCAAGGCAAAGCCAGGCAAGGCAAGTGTAACAAAAGGCACGCAACGGCAAGGGGAAACAAGGCTAAGGCACGACAACACAGGGCTAGGAAATGCACGGCAAGGCAAGGAAAGGGTAACGCAAGGCAAGGCACGGTGAGGCTAGGCAAGGCTAATGCACGACAACGCAAGGCTAGGCAATGCACGACAATGCAAGTAAACCTTAAAGCAAAGGAAGGCACGGTCAGAAGAGATAAGCCTAAGGCACGACAACGCAAGGCTAGGCAATGCAGGGAAGGCAAGCAAAGAGTAACGGAAGGTAAGGAAGGCAAAGGAAAGTAAGGAAAGGCAAGTGTAACGGAAGGAACGGCACGGCAAGGGGAAACAAGTCTAAGGCACGACAACGCACGCTAGGCAATGCACGGCAAGGGAAGGAAAGGGTAACGCATGGGAAAGAACGGTCAGGGGAGGCAAGGCAAAGGCACGACAACGCAAGGCTTGGCAATGCACGGAAGGCAAGCAAAGAGTAACGGAAGGTAAGGAAGGCAAGGGAAAGCAAAGAAAGGCAAGTGTAACGGAAGGAACGGCACGGCAAGGGGAAACAAGTCTAAGGCACGACAACGCACTCTAGGAAATGCACGGCAATGCAAGGAAAGGGTAACGCATGGGAAAGCACGGTCAGGCCAGGCAAGGCTAAGGAAAGCCAACGCAAGGCTGGGCAATGCACGGCAAGCAAGCAAGGAGTAACGGAATGCAAGGAAGGAAAGGGAAAGCAAGGGAAGGCAAGGGTAACGGAAGGAACGGCACGGCAAGGGGAATCAAGGCTAAGGCACGACAACGCACGGCTAGGCAATGCACGGCAAGGCAAGGAAAGGGTAACGCAAGGCAAGGCACGGTGAGGCTAGGCAAGGTTAATGCATGACAACGCAAGGCTAGGCAATGCACGACAATGCAAGGAAAGCTTAAAGCAAAGGAAGGCACGGTCAGGCGAGATAAGGCTAAGGCACGACAACGCAAGGCTAGGCAATGCAGGGAAGGCAAGCAAAGAGTAACGGAAGGTAAGGAAGGCAAGGGAAAGCAAGGAAAGGCAATGGTAACGGAAGGAACGGCACGGCAAGGGGAAACAAGGCTAAGGCACGACAACGCACGGCTAGGCAATGCACGGTAAGGCAAGCAAAGGGTAACGCATGGAAAGGCACGGTGAGTCTAGGCAAGGCTAATGCACGAAAATGCAAGGCTAGGCGATGCACGACAATGCAAGGAAAGCTTAAAGCAAAGGAAGTCAAGGTCAGGCGAGATAATTCTAAGGCACGACAACGGAAGGCTAGGCAATGCACGGAAGGCAAGCAAAGAGTAACGGAAGGTAAGGAAGGCAAGGGAAAGCAAAGAAAGGCAAGTGTAACGGAAGGAACTGCACGGCAAGGGGAAACAAGGCTAAGGCACGACAACGCACGCTAGGCAATGCACGTCAAGGCAAGGAAAGGGTAACGCATGGGAAAACACGGTCAGGCGAGGCATGCCTAAGGCATGACAACGCAAGGCTAGGCAATGCACGGAAAGCACGCAAAGAGTAACGGAACGCAAGGAAGGCAAGGGAAAGCAAGGGATGGCAAGGGTAACGGAAGGAACGGCACGGCAAGGGGTAACATGGTTAAGGCACGACAACGCAGGGCTAGGCAATGCACGGCAAGGCAAGGAAAGAGTAACGGAAGGAACGGAAGGCAAGGCAAAGCCAGGCAAGGCAAGTGTAACGGAAGGAACGGCACGGCAAGGGGAAACAAGGCTAAGGCACGACAACGCACGGCTAGGCAATGCACAGCAAGGCAAGCAAAAGTTAACGCAAGGAAAGGCACTGTGAGGCTAGGCAAGGCTAATGCACGAAAACGCAAGGCTAGGCGACGCACGACAATGCAAGGAAACTGAAAGCAAAGGAAGGCAAGGTCAGGCGAGATAAGGCTAAGGCACGACAAGGCAAGGCTAGGAAATTCAGGGAAGGCAAGCAAAGACTAACGGAAGGTAAGCAAGGCAAGGAAAAGGAAGGAAAGGCCAGGGTAACGGAAGGAACGGCACGGCAAGGGGAAACAAGTCTAAGGCACGACACCGAACGCTAGGCAATGAACGGCAAGGCAAGGAAAGGGTAACGCATTTGAAAGCACGGTCAGGCGAGGCAACGCTAAGCGACGACAACGCAAGGCTAGGCAATGCACGGAAGGCAAGCAAAGAGTAACGGAAGGTAAGGAAGGCAAGGGAAAGGAAGGAAAGGCAAGTGTAACGGAAGGAACGGCACGGCAAGGGGAAACAAGGCTAAGGCACGACAACGCACGGCTAGGCAATGCACGGAAAGGCAAGGAAAGGGTAACGCATGGGAAAGCACGGTCAGGCGATGCAAGGCTAAGGCATGACAACGCAAGGCTAGGCAATGCACGGAAAGCAAGCAAAGAGTAACGGAACGCAAGGAAGGCAAGGGAAAGCAAGGGAAGGCAAGGGTAACGGAAGGAACGGCACGGCAAGGGGTAACAAGGCTAAGGCACGGCAACGCAGGGCTAGGCAATGCACGGCAAGGCAAGGAAAGGGTAACGCAGGGGAAGGCACGGTCAGGTGAGGCAAGGATAAGGCACGACAATGCAAGGCTAGGCAATGCACGGCAAGGTAAGGAAAGAGTAACGGAAGGAAAGGAAGGCAAGTCAAAGCCAGGAAAGTCAACTGTAACAAAAGGCACGCCACGGCAATGGGAAACAAGGCTAAGGCACGACAACGCACGGCTAGGGAATGCACGGCAAGGCAAGGAAAGGGTAACGCAAGGCAAGGCACGGTGAGGCTAGGCAAAGCTAATGCACGACAACGCAAGGCTAGGCAATGCACGACAATGCAAGGAAAGCTTAAAGAAAAGGAAGGCACGGTCAGGCGAGATAAGGCTAAGGCACGACAACGCAAGGCTAGGCAATGCAGGGAAGGCAAGCAAAGAGTAACGGAAGGTAAGGAAGGCAAAGGAAAGCAACGAAAGGCAATGGTAAGGGAAGGAACGGCACGGCAAGGGGAAACAAGGCTAAGGCACGACAACGCACGCTAGGCAATGCACGGCAAGGCAAGGAAAGGGTAACGCATGGGAAAGCACGGTCAGGCGAGGCAAGGTTAAGGTAAGCCAACGCAAGGCTAGGCAATGCACGGTAAGCAAGCAAGGAGTAACGGAATGCAAGGAAGGAAAGGGAAAGCAAGTGAAGGCAAGGGTAACGGAAGGAACGGCACGGCAAGGGGTAAGAAGGCTAAGGCACGACAACGCAGGGCTAGGCAATGCACGGCAAGGCAAGGAAAGGGTAACGCAGGGGAAGGCACGGTCAGGTGAGGCAAGGATAAGGCACGACAATGCAAGGCTAGTCAATGCACCGCAAGGCAAGGAAAGAGTAACGGAAGGAAAGGAAGGCAAGGCAAAGCCAAGCAAGGCAAGTGTAACAAAAGGCACGCCACGGCAAGGGGAATCAAGGCTAAGGCACGACAACGCACGGCTAGGCAATGCACGGCAAGGCAAGGAAAGGGTAACGCAAGGCAAGGCACGGTGAGGCTAGGCAATGTTAATGCACGACAACGCAAGGCTAGGCAATGCACGACAATGCAAGGAAAGCTTAAAGCAAAGGAAGGCACGGTCAGGCGAGATAAGGCTAAGGCACGACAACGCAAGGCTAGGCAATGCAGGGAAGGCAAGCAAAGAGTAACGGAAGGTAAGGAAGGCAAGGGAAAGCAAGGAAAGGCAATGGTAACGGAAGGAACGGCACGGCAAGGGGAAACAAGGCTAAGGCACGACAACGCACGCTAGGCAATGCACGGCAAGGCAAGGAAAGGGTAACGCATTTGAAAGCACGGTCAGGCGAGGCAACGCTAAGGCACGACAACGCAAGGCTAGGCAATGCACGGAAGGCAAGCAAAGAGTAACGGAAGGTAAGGAAGGCAAGGGAAAGGAAGGAAAGGCAAGTGTAATGGAAGGAACGGCACGGCAAGGGGAAACAAGGCTAAGGCACGACAACGCACGGCTAGGCAATGCACGGAAAGGCAAGGAAAGGGTAACGCATGGGAAAGCACGGTCAGGCGATGCAAGGCTAAGGCATGACAACGCAAGGCTAGGCAATGCACGGAAAGCAAGCAAAGAGTAACGGAACGCAAGGAAGGCAAGGGAAAGCAAGGGAAGGCAAGGGTAAAGGAAGGAACGGCACGGCACGGGGGTAACAAGGCTAAGGCACGGCAACGCAGGGCTAGGCAATGCACGGCAAGGCAAGGAAAGGGTAACGCAGGGGAAGGCACGGTCAGGTGAGGCAAGGATAAGGCACGACAATGCAAGGCTAGGCAATGCACGGCAAGGTAAGGAAAGAGTAACGGAAGGAAAGGAAGGCAAGTCAAAGCCAGGAAAGTCAACTGTAACAAAAGGCACGCCACGGCAATGGGAAACAAGGCTAAGGCACGACAACGCACGGCTAGGGAATGCACGGCAAGGCAAGGAAAGGGTAACGCAAGGCAAGGCACGGTGAGGCTAGGCAAGGCTAATGCACGACAACGCAAGGTTAGGCAATGCACGACAATGCAAGGAAAGCTTAAAGAAAAGGAAGGCACGGTCAGGCGAGATAAGGCTAAGGCACGACAACGCAAGGCTAGGCAATGCAGGGAAGGCAAGCAAAGAGTAACGGAAGGTAAGGAAGGCAAAGGAAAGCAAGGAAAGGCAATGGTAACGGAAGGAACGGCACGGCAAGGGGAAACAAGGCTAAGGCACGACAACGCACGCTAGGCAATGCACGGCAAGGCAAGGAAAGGGTAACGCATGGGAAAGCACGGTCAGGCGAGGCAAGGCTAAGGAAAGCCAACGCAAGGCTAGGCAATGCACGGTAAGCAAGCAAGGAGTAACGGAATGCAAGGAAGGAAAGGGAAAGCAAGGGAAGGCAAGGGTAACGGAAGGAACGTCACGGCAAGGGGTAAGAAGGCTAAGGCACGACAACGCAGGGCTAGGCAATGCACGGCAAGGCAAGGAAAGGGTAACGCAGGGGAAGGCACGGTCAGGTGAGGCAAGGATAAGGCACGACAATGCAAGGCTAGTCAATGCACGGCAAGGCAAGGAAAGAGTAACGGAAGGAAAGGAAGGCAAGGCAAAGCCAAGCAAGGCAAGTGTAACAAAAGGCACGCCACGGCAAGGGGAATCAAGGCTAAGGCACGACAACGCACGGCTAGGCAATGCACGGCAAGGCAAGGAAAGGGTAACGCAAGGCAAGGCACGGTGAGTCTAGGCAAGGTTAATGCACGACAACGCAAGGCTAGGCAATGCACGACAATGCAAGGAAAGCTTAAAGCAAAGGAAGGCACGGTCAGGCGAGATAAGGCTAAGGCACGACAACGCAAGGCTAGGCAATGCAGGGAAGGCAAGCAAAGAGTAACGGAAGGTAAGGAAGGCAAGGGAAAGCAAGGAAAGGCAATGGTAACGGAAGGAACGGCACGGCAAGGGGAAACAAGGCTAAGGCACGACAACGCACGCTAGGCAATGCACGGCAAGGCAAGGAAAGGGTAACGCATGGGAAAGCACGATCAGGCGAGGCAAGGCTAAGGCACGACAACCCAAGGCTAGGCAATGCACGGAAGGCAAGCAAAGAGCAACGGAAGGTAAGGAAGGAAAGGGAAAGCAAAGAAAGGCAAGTGTAACGGAAGGAACGGCACGGCAAGGGGAAACAAGGCTAAGGCACGACAACGCACGGCTAGGCAATGCACGGTAAGGCAAGCAAAGGGTAACGCAAGGCAAGGCACGGTGAGGCTAGGCAAGGCTAATGCACGACAACGCAAGGCTAAGCAATGCACGACAATGTAAGGAAAGCTTAAAGCAAAGGAAGGCACGGTCAGGCGAGATAAGTCTAAGGCACGACAACGGAAGGCTAGGCAATGCAGGGAAGGGAAGCAAAGAGTAACGGAAGGCAAGCAAGGTAAGGAAAAGCAAGGAAAGGCAAGGGTAACGGAAGGAACGGCACGGCAAGGGGGAACATGTCTAAGGCACGACACCGAACGCTAGGCAATGAACGGCAAGGCAAGGAAAGGGTAACGCATGGGAAAGCACGGTCAGGCGAGGCAAGGCTAAGGCACGACAACGCAAGGCTAGGCAATGCACGGAAGGCAAGCAAAGACTAACGGAAGGTAAGGAAGGCAAGGGAAAGCAAGGAAAGGCACGTGTAACGGAAGGAACGGCACGGCAAGGGGAAACAAGGCTAAGGCACGACAACGCACGCTAGGCAATGCACGGCAAGGCAAGGAAAGGGTAACGCATGGGAAAACACGGTCAGGCGAGGCATGCCTAAGGCATGACAACGCAAGGCTAGGCAATGCACGGAAAGCACGCAAAGAGTAACGGAACGCAAGGAAGGCAAGGGAAAGCAAGGGATGGCAAGGGTAACGGAAGGAACGGCACGGCAAGGGGTAACATGGTTAAGGCACGACAACGCAGGGCTAGGCAATGCACGGCAAGGCAAGGAAAGAGTAACGGAAGGAACGGAAGGCAAGGCAAAGCCAGGCAAGGCAAGTGTAACGGAAGGAACGGCACGGCAAGGGGAAACAAGGCTAAGGCACGACAACGCACGGCTAGGCAATGCACAGCAAGGCAAGCAAAAGTTAACGCAAGGAAAGGCACTGTGAGGCTAGGCAAGGCTAATGCACGAAAACGCAAGGCTAGGCGACGCACGACAATGCAAGGAAACTGAAAGCAAAGGAAGGCAAGGTCAGGCGAGATAAGGCTAAGGCACGACAAGGCAAGGCTAGGAAATTCAGGGAAGGCAAGCAAAGACTAACGGAAGGTAAGCAAGGCAAGGAAAAGGAAGGAAAGGCCAGGGTAACGGAAGGAACGGCACGGCAAGGGGAAACAAGTCTAAGGCACGACACCGAACGCTAGGCAATGAACGGCAAGGCAAGGAAAGGGTAACGCATTTGAAAGCACGGTCAGGCGAGGCAACGCTAAGCGACGACAACGCAAGGCTAGGCAATGCACGGAAGGCAAGCAAAGAGTAACGGAAGGTAAGGAAGGCAAGGGAAAGGAAGGAAAGGCAAGTGTAACGGAAGGAACGGCACGGCAAGGGGAAACAAGGCTAAGGCACGACAACGCACGGCTAGGCAATGCACGGAAAGGCAAGGAAAGGGTAACGCATGGGAAAGCACGGTCAGGCGATGCAAGGCTAAGGCATGACAACGCAAGGCTAGGCAATGCACGGAAAGCAAGCAAAGAGTAACGGAACGCAAGGAAGGCAAGGGAAAGCAAGGGAAGGCAAGGGTAACGGAAGGAACGGCACGGCAAGGGGTAACAAGGCTAAGGCACGGCAACGCAGGGCTAGGCAATGCACGGCAAGGCAAGGAAAGGGTAACGCAGGGGAAGGCACGGTCAGGTGAGGCAAGGATAAGGCACGACAATGCAAGGCTAGGCAATGCACGGCAAGGTAAGGAAAGAGTAACGGAAGGAAAGGAAGGCAAGTCAAAGCCAGGAAAGTCAACTGTAACAAAAGGCACGCCACGGCAATGGGAAACAAGGCTAAGGCACGACAACGCACGGCTAGGGAATGCACGGCAAGGCAAGGAAAGGGTAACGCAAGGCAAGGCACGGTGAGGCTAGGCAAAGCTAATGCACGACAACGCAAGGCTAGGCAATGCACGACAATGCAAGGAAAGCTTAAAGAAAAGGAAGGCACGGTCAGGCGAGATAAGGCTAAGGCACGACAACGCAAGGCTAGGCAATGCAGGGAAGGCAAGCAAAGAGTAACGGAAGGTAAGGAAGGCAAAGGAAAGCAACGAAAGGCAATGGTAAGGGAAGGAACGGCACGGCAAGGGGAAACAAGGCTAAGGCACGACAACGCACGCTAGGCAATGCACGGCAAGGCAAGGAAAGGGTAACGCATGGGAAAGCACGGTCAGGCGAGGCAAGGTTAAGGTAAGCCAACGCAAGGCTAGGCAATGCACGGTAAGCAAGCAAGGAGTAACGGAATGCAAGGAAGGAAAGGGAAAGCAAGGGAAGGCAAGGGTAACGGAAGGAACGGCACGGCAAGGGGTAAGAAGGCTAAGGCACGACAACGCAGGGCTAGGCAATGCACGGCAAGGCAAGGAAAGGGTAACGCAGGGGAAGGCACGGTCAGGTGAGGCAAGGATAAGGCACGACAATGCAAGGCTAGTCAATGCACCGCAAGGCAAGGAAAGAGTAACGGAAGGAAAGGAAGGCAAGGCAAAGCCAAGCAAGGCAAGTGTAACAAAAGGCACGCCACGGCAAGGGGAATCAAGGCTAAGGCACGACAACGCACGGCTAGGCAATGCACGGCAAGGCAAGGAAAGGGTAACGCAAGGCAAGGCACGGTGAGGCTAGGCAATGTTAATGCACGACAACGCAAGGCTAGGCAATGCACGACAATGCAAGGAAAGCTTAAAGCAAAGGAAGGCACGGTCAGGCGAGATAAGGCTAAGGCACGACAACGCAAGGCTAGGCAATGCAGGGAAGGCAAGCAAAGAGTAACGGAAGGTAAGGAAGGCAAGGGAAAGCAAGGAAAGGCAATGGTAACGGAAGGAACGGCACGGCAAGGGGAAACAAGGCTAAGGCACGACAACGCACGCTAGGCAATGCACGGCAAGGCAAGGAAAGGGTAACGCATTTGAAAGCACGGTCAGGCGAGGCAACGCTAAGGCACGACAACGCAAGGCTAGGCAATGCACGGAAGGCAAGCAAAGAGTAACGGAAGGTAAGGAAGGCAAGGGAAAGGAAGGAAAGGCAAGTGTAATGGAAGGAACGGCACGGCAAGGGGAAACAAGGCTAAGGCACGACAACGCACGGCTAGGCAATGCACGGAAAGGCAAGGAAAGGGTAACGCATGGGAAAGCACGGTCAGGCGATGCAAGGCTAAGGCATGACAACGCAAGGCTAGGCAATGCACGGAAAGCAAGCAAAGAGTAACGGAACGCAAGGAAGGCAAGGGAAAGCAAGGGAAGGCAAGGGTAAAGGAAGGAACGGCACGGCAAGGGGTAACAAGGCTAAGGCACGGCAACGCAGGGCTAGGCAATGCACGGCAAGGCAAGGAAAGGGTAACGCAGGGGAAGGCACGGTCAGGTGAGGCAAGGATAAGGCACGACAATGCAAGGCTAGGCAATGCACGGCAAGGTAAGGAAAGAGTAACGGAAGGAAAGGAAGGCAAGTCAAAGCCAGGAAAGTCAACTGTAACAAAAGGCACGCCACGGCAATGGGAAACAAGGCTAAGGCACGACAACGCACGGCTAGGGAATGCACGGCAAGGCAAGGAAAGGGTAACGCAAGGCAAGGCACGGTGAGGCTAGGCAAGGCTAATGCACGACAACGCAAGGTTAGGCAATGCACGACAATGCAAGGAAAGCTTAAAGAAAAGGAAGGCACGGTCAGGCGAGATAAGGCTAAGGCACGACAACGCAAGGCTAGGCAATGCAGGGAAGGCAAGCAAAGAGTAACGGAAGGTAAGGAAGGCAAAGGAAAGCAAGGAAAGGCAATGGTAACGGAAGGAACGGCACGGCAAGGGGAAACAAGGCTAAGGCACGACAACGCACGCTAGGCAATGCACGGCAAGGCAAGGAAAGGGTAACGCATGGGAAAGCACGGTCAGGCGAGGCAAGGCTAAGGAAAGCCAACGCAAGGCTAGGCAATGCACGGTAAGCAAGCAAGGAGTAACGGAATGCAAGGAAGGAAAGGGAAAGCAAGGGAAGGCAAGGGTAACGGAAGGAACGTCACGGCAAGGGGTAAGAAGGCTAAGGCACGACAACGCAGGGCTAGGCAATGCACGGCAAGGCAAGGAAAGGGTAACGCAGGGGAAGGCACGGTCAGGTGAGGCAAGGATAAGGCACGACAATGCAAGGCTAGTCAATGCACGGCAAGGCAAGGAAAGAGTAACGGAAGGAAAGGAAGGCAAGGCAAAGCCAAGCAAGGCAAGTGTAACAAAAGGCACGCCACGGCAAGGGGAATCAAGGCTAAGGCACGACAACGCACGGCTAGGCAATGCACGGCAAGGCAAGGAAAGGGTAACGCAAGGCAAGGCACGGTGAGGCTAGGCAAGGTTAATGCACGACAACGCAAGGCTAGGCAATGCACGACAATGCAAGGAAAGCTTAAAGCAAAGGAAGGCACGGTCAGGCGAGATAAGGCTAAGGCACGACAACGCAAGGCTAGGCAATGCAGGGAAGGCAAGCAAAGAGTAACGGAAGGTAAGGAAGGCAAGGGAAAGCAAGGAAAGGCAATGGTAACGGAAGGAACGGCACGGCAAGGGGAAACAAGGCTAAGGCACGACAACGCACGCTAGGCAATGCACGGCAAGGCAAGGAAAGGGTAACGCATGGGAAAGCACGATCAGGCGAGGCAAGGCTAAGGCACGACAACCCAAGGCTAGGCAATGCACGGAAGGCAAGCAAAGAGCAACGGAAGGTAAGGAAGGAAAGGGAAAGCAAAGAAAGGCAAGTGTAACGGAAGGAACGGCACGGCAAGGGGAAACAAGGCTAAGGCACGACAACGCACGGCTAGGCAATGCACGGTAAGGCAAGCAAAGGGTAACGCAAGGCAAGGCACGGTGAGGCTAGGCAAGGCTAATGCACGACAACGCAAGGCTAAGCAATGCACGACAATGTAAGGAAAGCTTAAAGCAAAGGAAGGCACGGTCAGGCGAGATAAGTCTAAGGCACGACAACGGAAGGCTAGGCAATGCAGGGAAGGGAAGCAAAGAGTAACGGAAGGCAAGCAAGGTAAGGAAAAGCAAGGAAAGGCAAGGGTAACGGAAGGAACGGCACGGCAAGGGGGAACATGTCTAAGGCACGACACCGAACGCTAGGCAATGAACGGCAAGGCAAGGAAAGGGTAACGCATGGGAAAGCACGGTCAGGCGAGGCAAGGCTAAGGCACGACAACGCAAGGCTAGGCAATGCACGGAAGGCAAGCAAAGACTAACGGAAGGTAAGGAAGGCAAGGGAAAGCAAGGAAAGGCACGTGTAACGGAAGGAACGGCACGGCAAGGGGAAACAAAGCTAAGGCATGACAACGCACGCTAGGCAATGCACGGCAAGGCAAGGAAAGGGTAACGCATGTGAAAGCACGGTCAGGCGAGGCAAGCCTAAGGCATGACAACGCAAGGCTAGGCAATGCACGGAAAGCAAGCAAAGAGTAACGGAACGCAAGGAAGGCAAGGGAAAGCAAGGGAAGGCAAGGGTAACGGAAGGAACGGCACCGCAAGGGGTAACAAGGCTAAGGCACGACAACGCAGGGCTAGGCAATGCACGGCAAGGCAAGGAAAGGGTAACGCAGGGGAAGGCACGGTCAGGTGAGGCAAGGATAAGGCACGACAATGCAAGGCTAGGCAATGCACGGCAAGGCAAGGAAAGAGTAACGGAAGGAAAGGAAGGCAAGGCAAAGCCAAGCAAGGCAAGTGTAACAAAAGGCACGCCACGGCAAGGGGAATCAAGGCTAAGGCACGACAACGCACGGCTAGCCAATGCACGGCAAGGCAAGGAAAGGGTAACGCAAGGCAAGGCACGGTGAGGCTAGGCAAGGCTAATGCACGACAACGCAAGGCTAGGCAATGCACGACAATGCAAGGAAAGCTTAAAGCAAAGGAAGGCACGGTCAGGCGAGATAAGGCTAAGGCACGACAACGCAAGGCTAGGCAATGCACGGAAGGCAAGCAAAGAGTAACGGAAGGTAAGGAAGGCAAGGGAAAGCAAAGAAAGGCAAGTGTAACGGAAGGAACGGCACGGCAAGGGGAAACAAGGCTAAGGCACGACAACGCACGGCTAGGCAATGCACGGCAAGGCAAGGAAAGTGTAACGCATGGGAAAGCACGGTCAGGCGATGCAAGGCTAAGGCATGACAACGCAAGGCTAGGCAATGCACGGAAAGCAAGCAAAGAGTAACGGAACGCAAGGAAGGCAAGGGAAAGCAAGGGAAGGCAAGGGTAACGGAAGGAACGGCACGGCAAGGGGTAACAAGGCTAAGGCACGGCAACGCAGGGCTAGGCAATGCACGGCAAGGCAAGGAAAGGGTAACGCAGGGGAAGGCACGGTCAGGTGAGGCAAGGATAAGGCACGACAATGCAAGGCTAGGCAATGCACGGCAAGGCAAGGAAAGAGTAACGGAAGGAAAGGAAGGCAAGTCAAAGCCAGGAAAGGCAAGTGTAACAAAAGGCACGCCACGGCAAGGGGAAACAAGGCTAAGGTACGACAACGCACGGCTAGGCAATGCACGGCAAGGCAAGGAAAGGGTAACGCAAGGCAAGGCACGGTGAGGCTAGGCAAGGCTAATGCACGACAACGCAAGGCTAAGCAATGCACGACAATGTAAGGAAAGCTTAAAGCAAAGGAAGGCACGGTCAGGCGAGATAAGTCTAAGGCACGACAACGGAAGGCTAGGCAATGCAGGGAAGGGAAGCAAAGAGTAACGGAAGGCAAGCAAGGCAAGGAAAAGCAAGGAAAGGCAAGGGTAACGGAAGGAACGGCACGGCAAGGGGGAACAAGTCTAAGGCACGACACCGAACGCTAGGCAATGAACGGCAAGGCAAGGAAAGGGTAACGCATGGGAAAGCACGGTCAGGCGAGGCAAGGCTAAGGCACGACAACGCAAGGCTAGGCAATGCACGGAAGGCAAGCAAAGACTAACGGAAGGTAAGGAAGGCAAGGGAAAGCAAGGAAAGGCACGTGTAACGGAAGGAACGGCACGGCAAGGGGAAACAAGGCTAAGGCACGACAACGCACGCTAGGCAATGCACGGCAAGGCAAGGAAAGGGTAACGCAAGGCAAGGCACGGTGAGGGTAGGCAAGGCTAATGCACGACAACGCAAGGCTAGGCAATGCACGACAATGCAAGGAAAGCTTAAAGAAAAGGAAGGCACGGTCAGGCGAGATAAGGCTAAGGCACGACAACGCAAGGCTAGGCAATGCACGGAAGGCAAGCAAAGAGTAACGGAAGATAAGGAAGGCAAGGGAAAGCAAGGAAAGTGAAGTGTAACGGAAGGAACGGCACGGCAAGGGGAAACAAGGCTAAGGAACGACAACGCACGCTAGGCAATGCACGGCAAGGCAAGGAAAGGGTAACGCATGGGAAAGCACGGTCAGGCGAGGCAAGCCTAAGGCATGACAACGCAAGGCTAGGCAATGCACGGAAAGCAAGCAAAGAGTAACGGAACGCAAGGAAGGCAAGGGAAAGCAAGGGAAGGCAAGGGTAACGGAAGGAACGGCACGGCAAGGGGTAACAAGGCTAAGGCACGACAACGCAAGGCTAGGCAATGCACGGCAAGGCAAGGAAAGAGTAACGGAACGGAACGGAAGGCAAGGCAAAGCCAGGCAAGGCAAGTGTAACAAAAGGCACGCAACGGCAAGGGGAAACAAGGCTAAGGCACGACAACACAGGGCTAGGAAATGCACGGCAAGGCAAGGAAAGGGTAACGCAAGGCAAGGCACGGTGAGGCTAGGCAAGGCTAATGCACGACAACGCAAGGCTAGGCAATGCACGACAATGCAAGTAAACCTTAAAGCAAAGGAAGGCACGGTCAGAAGAGATAAGCCTAAGGCACGACAACGCAAGGCTAGGCAATGCAGGGAAGGCAAGCAAAGAGTAACGGAAGGTAAGGAAGGCAAAGGAAAGTAAGGAAAGGCAAGTGTAACGGAAGGAACGGCACGGCAAGGGGAAACAAGTCTAAGGCACGACAACGCACGCTAGGCAATGCACGGCAAGGGAAGGAAAGGGTAACGCATGGGAAAGAACGGTCAGGGGAGGCAAGGCTAAGGCACGACAACGCAAGGCTTGGCAATGCACGGAAGGCAAGCAAAGAGTAACGGAAGGTAAGGAAGGCAAGGGAAAGCAAAGAAAGGCAAGTGTAACGGAAGGAACGGCACGGCAAGGGGAAACAAGTCTAAGGCACGACAACGCACGCTAGGAAATGCACGGCAATGCAAGGAAAGGGTAACGCATGGGAAAGCACGGTCAGGCCAGGCAAGGCTAAGGAAAGCCAACGCAAGGCTGGGCAATGCACGGCAAGCAAGCAAGGAGTAACGGAATGCAAGGAAGGAAAGGGAAAGCAAGGGAAGGCAAGGGTAACGGAAGGAACGGCACGGCAAGGGGAATCAAGGCTAAGGCACGACAACGCACGGCTAGGCAATGCACGGCAAGGCAAGGAAAGGGTAACGCAAGGCAAGGCACGGTGAGGCTAGGCAAGGTTAATGCATGACAACGCAAGGCTAGGCAATGCACGACAATGCAAGGAAAGCTTAAAGCAAAGGAAGGCACGGTCAGGCGAGATAAGGCTAAGGCACGACAACGCAAGGCTAGGCAATGCAGGGAAGGCAAGCAAAGAGTAACGGAAGGTAAGGAAGGCAAGGGAAAGCAAGGAAAGGCAATGGTAACGGAAGGAACGGCACGGCAAGGGGAAACAAGGCTAAGGCACGACAACGCACGGCTAGGCAATGCACGGTAAGGCAAGCAAAGGGTAACGCATGGAAAGGCACGGTGAGTCTAGGCAAGGCTAATGCACGAAAATGCAAGGCTAGGCGATGCACGACAATGCAAGGAAAGCTTAAAGCAAAGGAAGTCAAGGTCAGGCGAGATAATTCTAAGGCACGACAACGGAAGGCTAGGCAATGCACGGAAGGCAAGCAAAGAGTAACGGAAGGTAAGGAAGGCAAGGGAAAGCAAAGAAAGGCAAGTGTAACGGAAGGAACTGCACGGCAAGGGGAAACAAGGCTAAGGCACGACAACGCACGCTAGGCAATGCACGTCAAGGCAAGGAAAGGGTAACGCATGGGAAAACACGGTCAGGCGAGGCATGCCTAAGGCATGACAACGCAAGGCTAGGCAATGCACGGAAAGCACGCAAAGAGTAACGGAACGCAAGGAAGGCAAGGGAAAGCAAGGGATGGCAAGGGTAACGGAAGGAACGGCACGGCAAGGGGTAACATGGTTAAGGCACGACAACGCAGGGCTAGGCAATGAACGGCAAGGCAAGGAAAGAGTAACGGAAGGAACGGAAGGCAAGGCAAAGCCAGGCAAGGCAAGTGTAACGGAAGGAACGGCACGGCAAGGGGAAACAAGGCTAAGGCACGACAACGCACGGCTAGGCAATGCACAGCAAGGCAAGCAAAAGTTAACGCAAGGAAAGGCACTGTGAGGCTAGGCAAGGCTAATGCACGAAAACGCAAGGCTAGGCGACGCACGACAATGCAAGGAAACTGAAAGCAAAGGAAGGCAAGGTCAGGCGAGATAAGGCTAAGGCACGACAAGGCAAGGCTAGGAAATTCAGGGAAGGCAAGCAAAGACTAACGGAAGGTAAGCAAGGCAAGGAAAAGGAAGGAAAGGCCAGGGTAACGGAAGGAACGGCACGGCAAGGGGAAACAAGTCTAAGGCACGACACCGAACGCTAGGCAATGAACGGCAAGGCAAGGAAAGGGTAACGCATTTGAAAGCACGGTCAGGCGAGGCAACGCTAAGCGACGACAACGCAAGGCTAGGCAATGCACGGAAGGCAAGCAAAGAGTAACGGAAGGTAAGGAAGGCAAGGGAAAGGAAGGAAAGGCAAGTGTAACGGAAGGAACGGCACGGCAAGGGGAAACAAGGCTAAGGCACGACAACGCACGGCTAGGCAATGCACGGAAAGGCAAGGAAAGGGTAACGCATGGGAAAGCACGGTCAGGCGATGCAAGGCTAAGGCATGACAACGCAAGGCTAGGCAATGCACGGAAAGCAAGCAAAGAGTAACGGAACGCAAGGAAGGCAAGGGAAAGCAAGGGAAGGCAAGGGTAACGGAAGGAACGGCACGGCAAGGGGTAACAAGGCTAAGGCACGGCAACGCAGGGCTAGGCAATGCACGGCAAGGCAAGGAAAGGGTAACGCAGGGGAAGGCACGGTCAGGTGAGGCAAGGATAAGGCACGACAATGCAAGGCTAGGCAATGCACGGCAAGGTAAGGAAAGAGTAACGGAAGGAAAGGAAGGCAAGTCAAAGCCAGGAAAGTCAACTGTAACAAAAGGCACGCCACGGCAATGGGAAACAAGGCTAAGGCACGACAACGCACGGCTAGGGAATGCACGGCAAGGCAAGGAAAGGGTAACGCAAGGCAAGGCACGGTGAGGCTAGGCAAAGCTAATGCACGACAACGCAAGGCTAGGCAATGCACGACAATGCAAGGAAAGCTTAAAGAAAAGGAAGGCACGGTCAGGCGAGATAAGGCTAAGGCACGACAACGCAAGGCTAGGCAATGCAGGGAAGGCAAGCAAAGAGTAACGGAAGGTAAGGAAGGCAAGGAAAGCAGCAAGGCAAGGCACGGTGAGGCTAGGCAAGCTAAACGACAACGGCTAGGCAATGCACGACAATGCAAGGAAAGCTTAAAGAAAAGGAAGGCACGGTCAGGCGAGATAAGGCTAAGGCACGACAACGCAAGGCTAGGCAATGCAGGGAAGGCAAGCAAAGAGTAACGGAAGGTAAGGAAGGCAAAGGAAAGCAAGAAAGGCAATGGTAAGGGAAGGAACGGCACGGCAAGGGGAAACAAGGCTAAGACACGACAACGCACGCTAGGCAATGCACGGCAAGGCAAGGAAAGGGTAACGCATGGGAAAGCACGGTCAGGCGAGGCAAGGTTAAGGTAAGCCAACGCAAGGCTAGGCAATGCACGGTAAGCAAGCAAGGAGTAACGGAATGCAAGGAAGGAAAGGGAAAGCAAGGGAAGGCAAGGGTAACGGAAGGAACGGCACGGCAAGGGGTAAGAAATCTAAGGCACGACAACGCAGGGCTAGGCAATGCACGGCAAGGCAAGGAAAGGGTAACGCAGGGGAAGGCACGGTCAGGTGAGGCAAGGATAAGGCACGACAATGCAAGGCTAGTCAATGCACCGCAAGGCAAGGAAAGAGTAACGGAAGGAAAGGAAGGCAAGGCAAAGCCAAGCAAGGCAAGTGTAACAAAAGGCACGCCACGGCAAGGGGA
Organism: Macrotis lagotis; assembly: GCF_037893015.1. Lineage (NCBI taxonomy): Eukaryota > Metazoa > Chordata > Mammalia > Peramelemorphia > Peramelidae > Macrotis > Macrotis lagotis. The sequence continues at coordinate 59,325 of NW_027422010.1, forward strand.
ATCAAGGCTAAGGCACGACAACGCACGGCTAGGCAATGCACGGCAAGGCAAGGAAAGGGTAACGCAAGGCAAGGCACGGTGAGGCTAGGCAATGTTAATGCACGACAACGCAAGGCTAGGCAATGCACGACAATGCAAGGAAAGCTTAAAGCAAAGGAAGGCACGGTCAGGCGAGATAAGGCTAAGGCACGACAACGCAAGGCTAGGCAATGCAGGGAAGGCAAGCAAAGAGTAACGGAAGGTAAGGAAGGCAAGGGAAAGCAAGGAAAGGCAATGGTAACGGAAGGAACGGCACGGCAAGGGGAAACAAGGCTAAGGCACGACAACGCACGCTAGGCAATGCACGGCAAGGCAAGGAAAGGGTAACGCATTTGAAAGCACGGTCAGGCGAGGCAACGCTAAGGCACGACAACGCAAGGCTAGGCAATGCACGGAAGGCAAGCAAAGAGTAACGGAAGGTAAGGAAGGCAAGGGAAAGGAAGGAAAGGCAAGTGTAATGGAAGGAACGGCACGGCAAGGGGAAACAAGGCTAAGGCACGACAACGCACGGCTAGGCAATGCACGGAAAGGCAAGGAAAGGGTAACGCATGGGAAAGCACGGTCAGGCGATGCAAGGCTAAGGCATGACAACGCAAGGCTAGGCAATGCACGGAAAGCAAGCAAAGAGTAACGGAACGCAAGGAAGGCAAGGGAAAGCAAGGGAAGGCAAGGGTAAAGGAAGGAACGGCACGGCAAGGGGTAACAAGGCTAAGGCACGGCAACGCAGGGCTAGGCAATGCACGGCAAGGCAAGGAAAGGGTAACGCAGGGGAAGGCACGGTCAGGTGAGGCAAGGATAAGGCACGACAATGCAAGGCTAGGCAATGCACGGCAAGGTAAGGAAAGAGTAACGGAAGGAAAGGAAGGCAAGTCAAAGCCAGGAAAGTCAACTGTAACAAAAGGCACGCCACGGCAATGGGAAACAAGGCTAAGGCACGACAACGCACGGCTAGGGAATGCACGGCAAGGCAAGGAAAGGGTAACGCAAGGCAAGGCACGGTGAGGCTAGGCAAGGCTAATGCACGACAACGCAAGGTTAGGCAATGCACGACAATGCAAGGAAAGCTTAAAGAAAAGGAAGGCACGGTCAGGCGAGATAAGGCTAAGGCACGACAACGCAAGGCTAGGCAATGCAGGGAAGGCAAGCAAAGAGTAACGGAAGGTAAGGAAGGCAAAGGAAAGCAAGGAAAGGCAATGGTAACGGAAGGAACGGCACGGCAAGGGGAAACAAGGCTAAGGCACGACAACGCACGCTAGGCAATGCACAGCAAGGCAAGGAAAGGGTAACGCATGGGAAAGCACGGTCAGGCGAGGCAAGGCTAAGGAAAGCCAACGCAAGGCTAGGCAATGCACGGTAAGCAAGCAAGGAGTAACGGAATGCAAGGAAGGAAAGGGAAAGCAAGGGAAGGCAAGGGTAACGGAAGGAACGTCACGGCAAGGGGTAAGAAGGCTAAGGCACGACAACGCAGGGCTAGGCAATGCACGGCAAGGCAAGGAAAGGGTAACGCAGGGGAAGGCACGGTCAGGTGAGGCAAGGATAAGGCACGACAATGCAAGGCTAGGCAATGCACGGCAAGGCAAGGAAAGAGTAACGGAAGGAAAGGAAGGCAAGGCAAAGCCAAGCAAGGCAAGTGTAACAAAAGGCACGCCACGGCAAGGGGAATCAAGGCTAAGGCACGACAACGCACGGCTAGGCAATGCACGGCAAGGCAAGGAAAGGGTAACGCAAGGCAAGGCACGGTGAGGCTAGGCAAGGTTAATGCACGACAACGCAAGGCTAGGCAATGCACGACAATGCAAGGAAAGCTTAAAGCAAAGGAAGGCACGGTCAGGCGAGATAAGGCTAAGGCACGACAACGCAAGGCTAGGCAATGCAGGGAAGGCAAGCAAAGAGTAACGGAAGGTAAGGAAGGCAAGGGAAAGCAAGGAAAGGCAATGGTAACGGAAGGAACGGCACGGCAAGGGGAAACAAGGCTAAGGCACGACAACGCACGCTAGGCAATGCACGGCAAGGCAAGGAAAGGGTAACGCATGGGAAAGCACGATCAGGCGAGGCAAGGCTAAGGCACGACAACCCAAGGCTAGGCAATGCACGGAAGGCAAGCAAAGAGCAACGGAAGGTAAGGAAGGAAAGGGAAAGCAAAGAAAGGCAAGTGTAACGGAAGGAACGGCACGGCAAGGGGAAACAAGGCTAAGGCACGACAACGCACGGCTAGGCAATGCACGGTAAGGCAAGCAAAGGGTAACGCAAGGCAAGGCACGGTGAGGCTAGGCAAGGCTAATGCACGACAACCCAAGGCTAAGCAATGCACGACAATGTAAGGAAAGCTTAAAGCAAAGGAAGGCACGGTCAGGCGAGATAAGTCTAAGGCACGACAACGGAAGGCTAGGCAATGCAGGGAAGGGAAGCAAAGAGTAACGGAAGGCAAGCAAGGTAAGGAAAAGCAAGGAAAGGCAAGGGTAACGGAAGGAACGGCACGGCAAGGGGGAACATGTCTAAGGCACGACACCGAACGCTAGGCAATGAACGGCAAGGCAAGGAAAGGGTAACGCATGGGAAAGCACGGTCAGGCGAGGCAAGGCTAAGGCACGACAACGCAAGGCTAGGCAATGCACGGAAGGCAAGCAAAGACTAACGGAAGGTAAGGAAGGCAAGGGAAAGCACGGAAAGGCACGTGTAACGGAAGGAACGGCACGGCAAGGGGAAACAAAGCTAAGGCATGACAACGCACGCTAGGCAATGCACGGCAAGGCAAGGAAAGGGTAACGCATGTGAAAGCACGGTCAGGCGAGGCAAGCCTAAGGCATGACAACGCAAGGCTAGGCAATGCACGGAAAGCAAGCAAAGAGTAACGGAACGCAAGGAAGGCAAGGGAAAGCAAGGGAAGGCAAGGGTAACGGAAGGAACGGCACCGCAAGGGGTAACAAGGCTAAGGCACGACAACGCAGGGCTAGGCAATGCACGGCAAGGCAAGGAAAGGGTAACGCAGGGGAAGGCACGGTCAGGTGAGGCAAGGATAAGGCACGACAATGCAAGGCTAGGCAATGCACGGCAAGGCAAGGAAAGAGTAACGGAAGGAAAGGAAGGCAAGGCAAAGCCAAGCAAGGCAAGTGTAACAAAAGGCACGCCACGGCAAGGGGAATCAAGGCTAAGGCACGACAACGCACGGCTAGCCAATGCACGGCAAGGCAAGGAAAGGGTAACGCAAGGCAAGGCACGGTGAGGCTAGGCAAGGCTAATGCACGACAACGCAAGGCTAGGCAATGCACGACAATGCAAGGAAAGCTTAAAGCAAAGGAAGGCACGGTCAGGCGAGATAAGGCTAAGGCACGACAACGCAAGGCTAGGCAATGCACGGAAGGCAAGCAAAGAGTAACGGAAGGTAAGGAAGGCAAGGGAAAGCAAAGAAAGGCAAGTGTAACGGAAGGAACGGCACGGCAAGGGGAAACAAGGCTAAGGCACGACAACGCACGCTAGGCAATGCACGGCAAGGCAAGGAAAGTGTAACGCAAGGCAAGGCACGGTGAGGCTAGGCAAGGTTAATGCACGACAACGCAAGGCTAGGCAATGCACGACAATGCAAGGAAAGCTTAAAGCAAAGGAAGGCACGGTCAGGCGAGATAAGGCTAAGGCACGACAACGCAAGGCTAGGCAATGCACGGAAGGCAAGCAAAGAGTAACGGAAGGTAAGGAAGGCAAGGAAAAGCAAGGAAAGGCAATGGTAACGAAAGGAACGGCACGGCGAGGGGAAACAAGGCTAAGGCACGACAACGCACGGCTAGGCAATGCACGGTAAGGCAAGCAAAGGGTAACGCAAGGAAAGGCACGGTGAGGCTAGGCAAGGCTAATGCACGAAAACGCAAGGCTAGGCGATGCACGACAATGCAAGGAAAGCTTAAAGCAAAGGAAGGCAAGGTCAGGCGAGATAATTCTAAGGCACGACAACGGAAGGCTAGGAAATTCAGGGAAGGCAAGCAAAGAGTAACGGAAGGTAAGGAAGGCAAGGGAAAGCAAAGAAAGGCAAGTGTAACGGAAGGAACTGCACGGCAAGGGGAAACAAGGCTAAGGCACGACAACGCACGCTAGGCAATGCACGGCAAGGCAAGGAAAGGGTAACGCATGGGAAAACACGGTCAGGCGAGGCATGCCTAAGGCATGACAACGCAAGGCTAGGCAATGCACGGAAAGCAAGCAAAGAGTAACGGAACGCAAAGAAGGCAAGGGAAAGCAAGGGAAGGCAAGGGTAACGGAAGGAACGGCACGGCAAGGGGTAACATGGTTAAGGCACGACAACGCAGGGCTGGGCAATGCACGGCAAGGCAAGGAAAGAGTAACGGAAGGAACGGAAGGCAAGGCAAAGCCAGGCAAGGCAAGTGTAACGGAAGGAACGGCACGGCAAGGGGAAACAAGGCTAAGGCACGACAACGCACGGCTAGGCAATGCACAGCAAGGCAAGCAAAAGTTAACGCAAGGAAAGGCACTGTGAGGCTAGGCAAGGCTAATGCACGAAAACGCAAGGCTAGGCGACGCACGACAATGCAAGGAAACTGAAAGCAAAGGAAGGCAAGGTCAGGCGAGATAAGGCTAAGGCACGACAAGGCAAGGCTAGGAAATTCAGGGAAGGCAAGCAAAGACTAACGGAAGGTAAGCAAGGCAAGGAAAAGGAAGGAAAGGCCAGGGTAACGGAAGGAACGGCACGGCAAGGGGAAACAAGTCTAAGGCACGACACCGAACGCTAGGCAATGAACGGCAAGGCAAGGAAAGGGTAACGCATTTGAAAGCACGGTCAGGCGAGGCAACGCTAAGCGACGACAACGCAAGGCTAGGCAATGCACGGAAGGCAAGCAAAGAGTAACGGAAGGTAAGAAAGGCAAGGGAAAGGAAGGAAAGGCAAGTGTAACGGAAGGAACGGCACGGCAAGGGGAAACAAGGCTAAGGCACGACAACGCACGGCTAGGCAATGCACGGAAAGGCAAGGAAAGGGTAACGCATGGGAAAGCACGGTCAGGCGATGCAAGGCTAAGGCATGACAACGCAAGGCTACGCAATGCAGGGAAAGCAAGCAAAGAGTAACGGAACGCAAGGAAGGCAAGGGAAAGCAAGGGAAGGCAAGGGTAACGGAAGGAACGGCACGGCAAGGGGTAACAAGGCTAAGGCACGGCAACGCAGGGCTAGGCAATGCACGGCAAGGCAAGGAAAGGGTAACGCAGGGGAAGGCACGGTCAGGTGAGGCAAGGATAAGGCACGACAATGCAAGGCTAGGCAATGCACGGCAAGGTAAGGAAAGAGTAACGGAAGGAAAGGAAGGCAAGTCAAAGCCAGGAAAGTCAAGTGTAACAAAAGGCACGCCACGGCAATGGGAAACAAGGCTAAGGCACGACAACGCACGGCTAGGGAATGCACGGCAAGGCAAGGAAAGGGTAACGCAAGGCAAGGCACGGTGAGGCTAGGCAAGGCTAATGCACGACAACGCAAGGCTAGGCAATGCACGACAATGCAAGGAAAGCTTAAAGAAAAGGAAGGCACGGTCAGGCGAGACAAGGCTAAGGCAGGACAACGCAAGGCTAGGCAATGCAGGGAAGGGAAGCAAAGAGTAACGGAAGGTAAGCAAGGCAAGGAAAAGCAAGGAAAGGCAAGGGTAACGGAAGGAACGGCACGGCAAGGGGTAACAAGTCTCAGGCACGACACCGAACGCTAGGCAATGCACGGCAAGGCAAGGAAAGGGTAACGCATGGGAAAGCACGGTCAGGCGAGGCAAGGCTAAGGCACGACAACGCAAGGCTAGGCAATGCACGGAAGGCAAGCAAAGAGTAACGGAAGGTAAGGAAGGGAAGGGAAAGCAAGGAAAGGCAAGTGTAACGGAAGGAACGACACGGCAAGGGGAAACAAGGCTAAGGCACGACAACGCACGCTAGGCAATGCACGGCAAGGCAAGGAAAGGGTAACGCATGGGAAAGCACGGTCAGGCGAGGCAAGGCTAAGGCATGACAACGCAAGGCTAGGCAATGCACGCAAAGCAAGCAAAGAGTAACGGAACGCAAGGAAGGCAAGGGAAAGCAACGGAAGGCAAGGGTAACGGAAGGAACGGCACGGCAAGTGGTAAGAAGGCTAAGGCACGACAACGCAGGGCTAGGCAATGCACGGCAAGGCAAGGAAATGGTAACGCAGGGGAAGGCACGGTCAGGTGAGGCAAGGATAAGGCACGACAATGGAAGGCTAGGCAATGCACGGCAAGGCAAGGAAAGAGTAACGGAAGGAAAGGAAGGCAAGGCAAAGCCAGGCAAGGCAAGTGTAACAAAAGGCACGCCACGGCAAGGGGAATCAAGGCTAAGGCACGACAACGCACGGCTAGGCAATGCACGGCAAGGCAAGGACAGGGTAACGCAAGGCAAGGCACGGTGAGGCTAGGCAAGGCTAATGCACGACAACGCAAGGCTAGGCAATGCACGACAATGCAAGGAAAGCTTAAAGCAAAGGAAGGCACGGTCAGGCGAGATAAGGCTAAGGCACGACAACGCAAGGCTAGGCAATGCAGGGAAGGCAAGCAAAGAGTAACGGAAGGTAAGGAAGGCAAGGGAAAGCAAAGAAAGGCAAGTGTAACGGAAGGAACGGCACGGCAAGGGGAAACAAGGCTAAGGCACGACAACGCACGCTAGGCAATGCACGGCAAGGCAAGGAAAGGGTAACGCATGGGAAAGCACGGTCAGGCGAGGCAAGGCTAAGGAAAGCCAACGCAAGGCTAGGCAATGCACGGAAAGCAAGCAAGGAGTAACGGAATGCAAGGAAGGAAAGGGAAAGCAAGGGAAGGCATGGGTAACGGAAGGAACGGCACGGCAAGGGGTAACAACGCTAAGGCGCGACAACACACGGCTAGGAAATGCACGGCAAGGCAAGGAAAGGGTAACGCAAGGCAAGGCAGGGTGAGGCTAGGCAAGGTTAATGCACGACAACGCAAGGCTAGGCAATGCACGACAATGCAAGGAAAGCTTAAAGCAAAGGAAGGCACGGTCAGGCGAGATAAGGCTAAGGCACGACAACGCAAGGCTAGGCAATGCACGGAAGGCAAGCAAGGAGTAACGGAATGTAAGGAAGGCAAGGGAAAGCAAGGGAATGCAAGGGTAACGGAAGGAACGGCACGGCAAGGGGTAACAAGGCTAAGGCACGACAACGCAGGGCTAGGCAATGCACGGCAAGGCAAGCAAAGAGTAACGGAAGGAAAGGAAGGCAACGCAAAGCCAGGCAAGGCAAGTGTAACAAAAGGCACGCAACGGCAAGGGGAAACAAGGCTAAGGCACGACAACACACGGCTAGGAAATGCACGGCAAGGCAAGGAAAGGGTAACGCAAGGCAAGGCACGGTGAGGCTGGGCAAGGCTAATGCACGACAACGCAAGGCTAGGCAATGCACGACAATGCAAGTAAAGCTTAAAGCAAAGGAAGGCACGGTCAGGCGAGATAAGGCTAAGGCACGACTACGCAAGGCTAGGCAATGCAGGGAAGGCAAGCAAAGAGTAACGGAATGTAAGGAAGGCAAGGGAAAGCAAGAAAAGGCAATGATAATGGAAGGAACGGCACGGCAAGGGGAAACAAGTCTAAGGCACGAAAACGCACGCTAGGCAATGCACGGTAAGGGAAGGAAAGGGTAACGCATGGGAAAGCACGGTCAGGTGAGGCAAGGCTAAGGCACGACAACGCAAGGCTTGGCAATGCACGGAAGGCAAGCAAAGAGTAACGGAAGGTAAGTAAGGCAAGGGAAAGCAAAGAAAGGCAAGTGTAACGGAAGGAACGGCACGGCAAGGGGAAACAAGGCTAAGGCACGACAACGCACGCTAGGCAATGCACGGCAAGGCAAGGAAAGGGTAACGCATGGGAAAGCACGGTCAGGCGAGTCAAGGCTTAGGAAAGCCAACGCAAGGCTAGGCAATGCACGGAAAGCAAGCAAGGAGTAACGGAATGCAAGGAAGGAAAGGGAAAGCAAGGGAAGGCAAGGGTAACGGAAGGAACGGCACGGCAAGGGGTAACAAGGCTAAGGCACGAAAAACGCACGGCTAGGCAATGCACGGCAAGGCAAGCAAAGGGTACCGCAAGGAAAGGCACGGTGAGGCTAGGCAAGGCTAATGCACGAAAACGCAAGGCTAGGCGATGCACGACAATGCAAGGAAAGCTTAAAGCAAAAGAAGGCAAGGTCAGGCGAGATAAGGCTAACGCACGACAACGCAAGGCTAGGAAATTCAAGGAAGGCAAGCAAAGATTAACGGAAGGTAAGCAAGGCAAGGAAAAGCAAGGAAAGGCAAGGGTAACGGAAGGAACGGCACGGGAAGGGGTAACAAGTCTAAGGCACGACACCGAACGCTAGGCAATGAACGGCAAGGCAAGGAAAGGGTAACGCATGGGAAAGCACGGTCAGGCGAGGCAAGGCTAAGGCACGACAACGCAAGGCTAGGCAATGCACGGAAGGCAAGCAAAGAGTATCGGAAGGTAAGGAAGGCAAGGGAAAGCAAGGAAAGGCAAGTGTAATGGAAGGAACGGCACGGCAAGGGGAAACAAGGCTAAGGCACGACAACGCACGCTAGGCAATGCACGGCAAGGCAAGGAAAGGGTAACGCATGGGAAAGCACGGTCAGGCGAGGCAAGGATAAGGCACGACAATGCAAGGCTAGGCAATGCACGGCAAGGCAAGGAAAGAGTAACGGAAGGAAAGGAAGGCAAGGCAAAGCCAGGCAAGGCAAGTGTAACAAAAGGCACGCCACGGCAAGGGGAATCAAGGCTAAGGCACGACAACGCACGGCTAGGCAATGCACGGCAAGGCAAGGAAAGGGTAACGCAAGGCAAGGCACGGTGAGGCTAGGCAAGGCTAATGCACGACAACGCAAGGCTAGGCAATGCACGACAATGCAAGGAAAGCTTAAAGCAAAGGAAGGCACGGTCAGGCGAGATAAGGCTAAGGCACGACAACGCAAGGCTAGGCAATGCACGGAAGGCAAGCAAAGAGTAACGGAAGGTAAGGAAGGCAAAGGAAAGCAAGGAAAGGCAATGGTAACGGAAGGAACGGCACGGCAAGGGGAAACAAGTCTAAGGCACGACAACGCACGCTAGGCAATGCACGGCAAGGGAAGGAAAGGGTAACGCATGGGAAAGAACGGTCAGGGGAGGCAAGGCTAAGGCACGACAACGCAAGGCTTGGCAATGCACGGAAGGCAAGCAAAGAGTAACGGAAGGTAAGGAAGGCAAGGGAAAGCAAAGAAAGGCAAGTGTAACGGAAGGAACGGCACGGCAAGCGGAAACAAGGCTAAGGCACGACAACGCACGCTAGGCAATGCACGGCAAGGCAAGGAAAGGGTAACGCATGGGAAAGCACGGTCAGGCGAGGCAAGGCTAAGGAAAGCCAACGCAAGGCTAGGCAATGCACGGTAAGCAAGCAAGGAGTAACGGAATGCAAGGAAGGAAAGGGAAAGCAAGGGAAGGCAAGGGTAACGGAAGGAACGGCACGGCAAGGGGTAACAAGGCTAAGGCACGACAACACACGGCTAGGAAATGCACGGCAAGGCAAGGAAAAGGTAACGCAAGGCAAGGCACGGTAAGGCTAGGCAAGGTTAATGCACGACAACGCAAGGCTAGGCAATGCACGACAATGCAAGGAAAGCTTAAAGCAAAGGAAGGCACGGTAAGGCGAGATAAGGCTAAGGCACGACAACGCAAGGCTAGGCAATGCACGGAAGGCAAGCAAAGAGTAACGGAAGGTAAGGAAGGCAAGGGAAAGCAAGGAAAGGCAATGGTAACGGAAGGAACGGCACGGCAAGGGGAAACAAGGCTAAGGCACGACAACGCACGCTAGGCAATGCACGGCAAGGCAAGGAAAGGGTAACGCATGGGAAAGCACGGACAGGCGAGGCAAGGCTAAAGCATGACAACGCAGGGCTAGGCAATGCACGGAAAGCAAGCAAAGAGTTACGGAACGCAAGGAAGGCAAGGGAAAGCAAGGGAATGCAAGGGTAACGGAAGGAACGGCACGGCAAGGGGTAACAAGGCTAAGGCACGACAACGCAGGGCTAGGCAATGCACGGCAAGGCAAGCAAAGAGTAACGGAAGGAAAGGAAGGCAACGCAAAGCCAGGCAAGGCAAGTATAACAAAAGGCACGCAACGGCAAGGGGAAACAAGGCTAAGGCACGACAACACACGGCTAGGAAATGCACGGCAAGGCAAGGAAAGGGTAACGCAAGGCAAGGCACGGTGAGGCTGGGCAAGGCTAATGCACGACAACGCAAGGCTAGGCAATGCAACGACAATGCAAGTAAAGCTTAAAGCAAAGGAAGGCACGGTCAGGCGAGATAAGGCTAAGGCACGACAACGCAAGGCTAGGCAATGCAGGGAAGGCAAGCAAAGAGTAACGGAAGGTAAGGAAGGCAAGGGAAAGCAAGAAAAGGCAATGGTAACGGAAGGAACGGCACGGCAAGGGGAAACAAGTCTAAGGCACGAAAACGCACGCTAGGCAATGCACGGCAAGGGAAGGATAGGGTAACGCATGGGAAAGCACGGTCAGGGGAGGCAAGGCTAAGGCACGACAACGCAAGCCTTGGCAATGCACGGAAGGCAAGCAAAGAGTAACGGAAGGTATGTAAGGCAAGGGAAAGCAAAGAAAGGCAAGTGTAACGGAAGGAACGGCACGGCAAGGGGAAACAAGGCTAAGGCACGACAACGCACGCTAGGCAATGCACGGCAAGGCAAGGAAAGGGTAACGCATGGGAAAGCACGGTCAGGCGAGTCAAGGCTAAGGAAAGCCAACGCAAGGCTAGGCAATGCACGGAAAGCAAGCAAGGAGTAACGGAATGCAAGGAAGGAAAGGGAAAGCAAGGGAAGGCACGGGTAACGGAAGGAACGGCACGGCAAGGGGTAACAAGGCTAAGGCACGACAACACACGGCTAGGAAATGCACGGCAAGGCAAGGAAAGGGTAACGCAAGGCAAGGCACGGTGAGGCTAGGCAAGGCTAATGCACGACAAACGCAAAACTAGGCAATGCACGACAATGCAAGTAAAGCTTAAAGCAAAGGAAGGCACGGTCAGGCGAGATAAGGCTAAGGCACGACAACGCAAGGCTAGGCAATGCAGGGAAGGCAAGCAAAGAGTAACGGAAGGTAAGGAAGGCAAGGGAAAGCAAGGAAAGGCAATGGTAACGGAAGGAACGGCACGGCGAGGGGAAACAAGTCTAAGGCACGACAACGCACGCTAGGAATGCACGGCAAGGCAAGGAAAGGGTAACGCATGGGAAAGCACGGTCAGGGGAGGCAAGGCTAAGGAACGACAACGCACACGCTTGGCAATGCACGGAAGGCAAGCAAAGAGTAACGGAAGGTAAGGAAGGCAAGGGAAAGCAAAGAAAGGCAAGTGTAACGGAAGGAACGGCACGGCAAGCGGAAACAAGGCTAAGGCACGACAACGCACGCTAGGCAATGCACGGCAAGGCAAGGAAAGGGTAACGCATGGGAAAGCACGGTCAGGCGAGGCAAGGGTAAGGAAAGCCAACGCAAGGCTAGGCAATGCACGGAAAGCAAGCAAGGAGTAACGGAATGCAAGGTAGGAAAGGGAAAGCAAGGGAAGGCAAGGGTAACGGAAGGAACGGCACGGCAAGGGGTAACAAGGCTAAGGCACGACAACACACGGCTAAGAAATGCACGGCAAGGCAAGGAAAGGGTAACGCAAGGCAAGGCACGGTGAGGCTAGGCAAGGTTAATGCACGACAAGGCAAGGCTAGGCAATGCACGACAATGCAAGGAAAGCTTAAAGCAAAGGAAGGCACGGTCAGGCGAGATAAGGCTAAGGCACGACAACGGAAGGCTAGGCAATGCACGGAAGGCAAGCAAAGAGTAACGGAAGGTAAGGAAGGCAAGGGAAAGCAAGGAAAGGCAATGGTAACGGAAGGAACGGCACGGCAAGGGGAAACAAGGCTAAGGCACGACAACGCACGCTAGGCAATGCACGGAAAGGCAAGGAAAGGGTAACGCATGGGAAAGCACGGTCAGGCGAGGCAAGGCTAAGGCACGACAACCCAAGGCTAGGCAATGCACGGAAGGCAAGCAAAGAGAAACGGAAGGTAAGGAAGGAAAGGGAAAGCAAAGAAAGGCAAGTGTAACGGAAGGAACGGCACGGCAAGGGGAAACAAGGCTAAGGCACGACAACGCACGGCTAGGCAATGCACGGCAAGGAAATCAAAGGGTAACGCAAGGAAAGGCACGGTGAGGCTAGGCAAGGCTAATGCACGAAAACTCAAGGCTAGGCGATGCACGACAATGCAAGGCAAGCTTAAAGCAAAGGAAGGCAAGGTCAGGCGAGATAAGGCTAAGGCACGACAACGCAAGGCTAGGAAATTCAGGGAAGGCAAGCAAAGAGTAAAGGAAGGTAAGCAAGGCAAGGAAAAGGAAGGAAAGGCCAGGGTAACGGAAGGAACGGCACGGCAAGGGGAAACAAGTCTAAGGCACGACACCGAACGCTAGGCAATGAACGGCAAGGCAAGGAAAGGGTAACGCATTTGAAAGTACGGTCAGGCGAGGCAACGCTAAGGCACGACAACGCAAGGCTAGGCAATGCATGGAAGGCAAGCAAAGAGTAACGGAAGGTAAGGAAGGCAAGGGAAAGGAAGGAAAGGGAAGTGTAACGGAAGGAACGGCACGGCAAGGGGAAACAAGGCTAAGGCACGACAACGCACGGCTAGGCAATGCACGGCAAGGCAAGGAAAGGGTAACGCATGGGAAAGCACGGTCAGGCGATGCAAGGCTAAGGCATGACAACGCAAGGCTAGGCAATGCAGGGAAAGCAAGCAAAGTGTGACGGAATGCAAGGAAGGCAAGGGAAAGCAAGGGAAGGCAAGGGTAACGGAAGGAACGGCACGCAAGGGGTAACAAGTCTAAGGCACGGCAACGCAGGGCTAGGCAATGCACGGCAAGGCAAGGAATGGGTAACGCAGGGGAAGGCACGGTCAGGTGAGGCAAGGAAAAGGCACGACAATGCAAGGCTAGGCAATGCACGGCAAGGCAAGGAAAGAGTAACGGAAGGAAAGGAAGGCAAGTCAAAGCCAGGAAAGGCAAGTGTAACAAAAGGCACGCCACGGCAAGGGGAAACAAGGCTAAGGCACGACAACGCACGGCTTGGCAATGCACGGCAAGGCAAGGAAAGGGTAACGCAAGGCATGGCACGTTGAGGCTAGGCAAGGCTAATGCACGACAACGCAAGGCTAGGCAATGCACGACAATGCAAGGAAAGCTTAAAGCAAAGGAAGGCACGGTTAGGCGAGATAAGGCTAAGGCACGACAACGCAAGGCTAGGCAATGCAGGGAAGGGAAGCAAAGAGTAACGGAAGGTAAGCAAGGCAAGGAAAAGCAAGGAAAGGCAAGGGTAACGGAAGGAACTGCACGGCAAGGGGAAACAAGGCTAAGGCACGGCAACGCAGGCTGGGCAATGCACGGCAAGGCAAGGAAAGGGTAACGCATGGGAAAGCACGTTCAGGCGAGGCAAGGCTAAGGCACGACAACGCAAGGCTAGGCAATGCACGGAAGGCAAGCAAAGAGTAACGGAAGGTAAGGAAGGCAAGGGAAAGCAAAGAAAGGCAAGTGTAACGGAAGGAACTGCACGGCAATTGTTAACAAGGCTAAGGCACGACAACGCACGCTAGGCAATGCACGGCAAGGCAAGGAAAGGGTAACGCATGGGAAAGCACGGTCAGGCGAGGCAAGCCTAAGGCATGACAACGCAAGGCTAGGCAATGCACGGAAAGCAAGCAAAGAGTAACGGAACGCAAGGAAGGCAAGGGAAAGCAAGGGAAGGCAAGGGTAACGGAAGGAACGGCACGGCAAGTGGTAACAAGGCTAAGGCACGACAACGCAGGGCTAGGCAATGCACGGCAAGGCAAGGAAAGAGTAACGGAAGGAAAGGAAGGCAAGGCAAAGCCAGGCAAGGCAAGTGTAACAAAAGGCACGCAACGGCAAGGGGAAACAAGGCTAAGGCACGACAACACACGGCTAGGAAATGCACGGCAAGGCAAGGAAAGGGTAACGCAAGGCAAGGCACGGTGAGGCTCGGCAAGGCTAATGCACGACAACGCAAGGCTAGGCAATGCACGACAATGCAAGTAAAGCTTAAAGCAAAGGAAGGCACGGTCAGGCGAGATAAGGCTAAGGCACGACAACGCAAAGCTAGGCAATGCAGGGAAGGGAAGCAAAGAGTAACGCATGGGAAAGCACGGTCAGGGGAACCAAGGAAAAGGCACGACAATGCACGCTAGGCAATGCACGGCAAGGCAAGGAAAGGGTAACGCATGGGAAAGCACGTTCAGGCGAGGCAAGGCTAAGGAAAGCCAACTCAAGGATAGGCAATGCACGGAAAGCAAGCAAGGAGTAACGGAATGCAAGGAAGGAAAGGGAAAGCAAGGGAAGGCAAGGGTAACGGAAGGAACGGCACGGCAAGGGGAAACACGGCTAATGCACGACAAGGCACGGCTAGGCAATGCACGGCAAGGCAAGCAAAGGGTAACGCAAGGAAAGGCACGGTGAGGCTAGGCAAGGCTAATGCACGAAAACGCAAGGCTAGGCGATGCACGACAATGCAAGGAAAGCTTAAAGCAAAGGAAGGCAAGGTCAGGCGAGATAAGGCTAAGGCACGACAACGCTAGGCTAGGAAATTTAGGGAAGGCAAGCAAAGAGTAACGGAATGTAAGGAAGGCAAGGGAAAGCAAGGAAAGGCAAGTGTAACGGAAGGAACGGCACGGCAGGGCGAAACAAGGCTAAGGCACGACAACGCACGGCTAGGCAATGCACGGCAAGGCAAGGAAAGGGTAACGCATGGGAAAGCACGGTCAGGCGAGGCAAGGCTAAGGCATGACAACGCAAGGCTAGGCAATGCACGGAAAGCAAGCAAAGAGTAACGGAACGCAAGGAAGGCAAGGGAAAGCAAGGAAAGTCAAGTGTAACGGAAGGAACGGTACGGCAAGGGGAAACAAGTCTAAGGCACGACACCGAACGCTAGGCAATGAACGGCAAGGCAAGGAAAGGGTTACGCATGGGAAGGCACGGTCAGGCGAGGCAAGGCTAAGGCACGACAACGCAAGGCTAGGCAATGCACGGAAGGCAAGCAAAGTGTAACGGAAGGCAAGGAAGGCAAGGGAAAGCAAGGGAAGGCAAGGGTAACGGAAGGAACGGCACGGCAAGGGGTAAGAAGGCTAAGGCACGACAACACAGGGCTAGGCAATGCACGGCAAGGCAAGGAAAGGGTAACGCAGGGGAAGGCACGGTCAGGTGAGGCAAGGATAAGGCACGACAATGCAAGGCTAGGCAATGCACGGCAAGGCAAGGAAAGAGTAACGGAAGGAAAGGAAGGCAAGGCAAAGCCAGGCAAGGCAAGTGTAACAAAAGGCACGCCACGGCAAGGGGAAAGAAGGCTAAGGCACGACAACGCACGGCTAGGCAATGCAGGGCAAGGCAAGGAAAGGGTAACGCAAAGCAAGGCACGGTGAGGCTAGGCAAGGCTAATGCACGACAACGCAAGGCTAGGCAATGCACGACAATGCAAGGAAAGCTTAAAGCAAAGGAAGGCACGGTCAGGCGAGATAAGGCTAAGGCACGACAACGCAAGGCTAGAAATTCCGGGAAGGCAAGCAAAGAGTAACGGAAGGTAAGCAAGGCAAGGAAAAGGAAGGAAAGGCCAGGGTAACGGAAGGAACGGCACGGCAAGGGGAAACAAGTCTAAGGCACGACACCGAACGCTAGGCAATGAACGGCAAGGCAAGGAAAGGGTAACGCATTTGAAAGCACGGTCAGGCGAGGCAACGCTAGGGCACGACAACGCAAGGCTAGGCAATGCACGGAAGGCAAGCAAAGAGTAACGGAAGGTAAGGAAGGCAAGGGAAAGGAAGGAAAGGCAAGTGTAACGGAAGGAACGGCACGGCAAGGGGAAACAAGGCTAAGGCACGACAACGCACGGCTAGGCAATGCACGGCAAGGCAAGGAAAGTTTAACGCATGGGAAAGCACGGTCAGGCGATGCAAGGCTAGGGCATGACAACGCAAGGCTAGGCAATGCACGGAAAGCAAGCAAAGAGTAACGGAACGCAAGGAAGGCAAGGGAAAGCAAGGGAAGGCAAGGGTAACGGAAGGAACGGCACGGCAAGGGGTAACAAGGCTAAGGCACGGCAACGCAGGGCTAGGCAATGCACGGCAAGGCAAGGAAAGGGTAACGCAGGGGAAGGCACGGTCAGGTGAGGCAAGGATAAGGCACGACAATGCAAGGCTAGGCAATGCACGGCAAGGCAAGGAAAGAGTAACGGAAGGAAAGGAAGGCAAGTCAAAGCCAGGAAAGGCAAGTGTAACAAAAGGCACGCCACGGCAAGGGGTAACAAGGCTAAGGCACGACAACGCAGGGCTAGGCAATGCACGGCAAGGCAAGGAAAGAGTAACGGAAGGAAAGGAAGGCAAGGCAAAGCCAGGCAAGGCAAGTGTAACAAAAGGCACGCAACGGCAAGGGGAAACAAGGCTAAGGCACGACAACACACTGCTAGGAAATGCACGGCAAGGCAAGGAAAGGGTAACGCAAGGCAAGGCACGGTGAGGCTAGGCAAGGCTAATGCACGACAACGCAAGGCTAGGCAATGCACGACAATGCAAGTAAAGCTTAAAGCAAAGGAAGGCACGGTCAGGCGAGATAAGGCTAAGGCACGACAACGCAAGGCTAGGCAATGCAGGGAAGGCAAGCAAAGAGTAACGCATGGGAAAGCACGGTCAGGGGAGGCAAGGCAAAGGCACGACAACGCAAGGCTTGGCAATGCACGGAAGGCAAGCAAAGAGTAACGGAATGTAAGGAAGGCAAGGGAAAGCAAAGAAAGGCAAGTGTAACGGAAGGAACGGCACGGCAAGGGGAAACAAGGCTAAGGCACGACAACGCACGCTAGGCAATGCACGGCAAGGGAAGGAAAGGGTAACGCATGGGAAAGCACGGTCAGGCGAGGCAAGGCTAAGGAAAGCCAACGCAAGGCTAGGCAATGCACGGAAAGCAAGCAAGGAGTAACGGAATGCAAGGAAAGAAAGGGAAAGCAAGGGAAGGCAAGGGTAACGGAAGGAACGGCACGGCAAGGCGTAACAAGGCTAATGCACGACAACACACGGCTAGGAAATGCACGGCAAGGCAAGGAAAGGGTAACGCAAGGCAAGGCACGGTGAGGCTAGGCAAGGTTAATGCACGACAACGCAAGGCTAGGCAATGCACGACAATGCAAGGAAAGCTTAAAGCAAAGGAAGGCACGGTCAGGCGAGATAAGGCTAATGCACGACAACGCAAGGCTAGGCAATGCACGGAAGGCAAGCAAAGAGTAACGGAAGGTAAGGAAGGCAAGGAAAAGCAAGGAAAGGCAAGGGTAACGGAAGGAACGGCACGGCAAGGGGAAACAAGTCTAAGGCACGACACCGAACGCTAGGCAATGAACGGCAAGGCAAGGAAAGGGATACGCATGGGAAAGCACGGTCAGGCGAGGCAAAGCTAAGGCACGACAACGCAAGGCTAGGCAATGCACGGAAGGCAAGCAAAGAGTAACGGAAGGTAAGGAAGACAAGGGAAAGCAAGGAAAGGCAAGTGTAACGGAAGGAACGGCACGGCAAGGGGAAACAAGGCTAAGGCATGACAACGCACGCTAGGCAATGCACGGCAAGGCAAGGAAACGGTAACGCATGGGAAAGCACGGTCAGGCGAGGCAAGGCTAAGGAAAGCCAACGCAAGGCTAGGCAATGCACGGAAAGCAAGCAAGGAGTAACGGAATGCAAGGAAGGAAAGGGAAAGCAAGGGAAGGCAAGGGTAACGGAAGGAACGGCACGGCAAGGGGAAACACGGCTAATGCACAACAAGGCACGGCTAGGCAATGCACGGCAAGGCAAGCAAAGGGTAACGCAAGGAAAGGCACGGTGAGGCTAGGCAAGGCTAATGCACGAAAACGCAAGGCTAGGCGATGCACGACAATGCAAGGAAAGCTTAAAGCAAAGGAAGGCAAGGTCAGGCGAGATAAGGCTAAGGCACGACAACGCAAGGCTAGGAAATTTAGGGAAGGCAAGCAAAGAGTAACGGAATGTAAGGAAGGCAAGGGAAAGCAAGGAAAGGCAAGTGTAACGGAAGGAACGGCACGGCAGGGCGAAACAAGGCTAAGGCACGACATCGCACGGCTAGGCAATGCACGGCAAGGCAAGGAAAGGGTAACGCATGGGAAATCACGGTCAGGCGAGGCAAGGCTAAGGCATGACAACGCAAGGCTAGGCAATGCACGGAAAGCAAGCAAAGAGTAACGGAACGCAAGGAAGGCAAGGGAAAGCAAGGAAAGTCAAGTGTAACGGAAGGAACGGTACGGCAAGGGGAAACAAGTCTAAGGTACGACACCGAACGCTAGGCAATGAACGGCAAGGCAAGGAAAGGGTTACGCATGGGAAGGCACGGTCAGGCGAGGCAAGGCTAAGGCACGACAACGCAAGGCTAGGCAATGCACGGAAGGCAAGCAAAGTGTAACGGAAGGCAAGGAAGGCAAGGGAAAGCAAGGGAAGGCAAGGGTAACGGAAGGAACGGCACGGCAAGGGGTAAGAAGGCTAAGGCACGACAACACAGGGCTAGGCAATGCACGGCAAGGCAAGGAAAGGGTAACGCAGGGGAAGGCACGGTCAGGTGAGGCAAGGATAAGGCACGACAATGCAAGGCTAGGCAATGCACGGCAAGGCAAGGAAAGAGTAACGGAAGGAAAGGAAGGCAAGGCAAAGCCAGGCAAGGCAAGTGTAACAAAAGGCACGCCACGGCAAGGGGAAAGAAGGCTAAGGCACGACAACGCACGGCTAGGCAATGCAGGGCAAGGCAAGGAAAGGGTAACGCAAAGCAAGGCACGGTGAGGCTAGGCAAGGCTAATGCACGACAACGCAAGGCTAGGCAATGCACGGCAATGCAAGGAAAGCTTAAAGCAAAGGAAGGCACGGTCAGGCGAGATAAGGCTAAGGCACGACAACGCAAGGCTAGAAATTCCGGGAAGGCAAGCAAAGAGTAACGGAAGGTAAGCAAGGCAAGGAAATGGAAGGAAAGGCCAGGGTAACGGAAGGAACGGCACGGCAAGGGGAAACAAGTCTAAGGCACGACACCGAACGCTAGGCAATGAACGGCAAGGCAAGGAAAGGGTAACGCATTTGAAAGCACGGTCAGGCGAGGCAACGCTAGGGCACGACAACGCAAGGCTAGGCAATGCACGGAAGGCAAGCAAAGAGTAACGGAAGGTAAGGAAGGCAAGGGAAAGGAAGGAAAGGCAAGTGTAACGGAAGGAACGGCACGGCAAGGGGAAACAAGGCTAAGGCACGACAACGCACGGCTAGGCAATGCACGGCAAGGCAAGGAAAGGGTAACGCATGGGAAAGCACGGTCAGGCGATGCAAGGCTAGGGCATGACAACGCAAGGCTAGGCAATGCACGGAAAGCAAGCAAAGAGTAACGGAACGCAAGGAAGGCAAGGGAAAGCAAGGGAAGGCAAGGGTAACGGAAGGAACGGCACGGCAAGGGGTAACAAGGCTAAGGCACGGTAACGCAGGGCTAGGCAATGCACGGCAAGGCAGGGAAAGGGTAACGCAGGGGAAGGCACGGTCAGGTGAGGCAAGGATAAGGCACGACAATGCAAGGCTAGGCAATGCACGGCAAGGCAAGGAAAGAGTAACGGAAGGAAAGGAAGGCAAGTCAAAGCCAGGAAAGGCAAGTGTAACAAAAGGCACGCCACGGCAAGGGGTAACAAGGCTAAGGCACGACAACGCAGGGCTAGGCAATGCACGGCAAGGCAAGGAAAGAGTAACGGAAGGAAAGGAAGGCAAGGCAAAGCCAGGCAAGGCAAGTGTAACAAAAGGCACGCAACGGCAAGGGGAAACAAGGCTAAGGCACGACAACACACGGCTAGGAAATGCACGGCAAGGCAAGGAAAGGGTAACGCAAGGCAAGGCACGGTGAGGCTAGGCAAGGCTAATGCACGACAACGCAAGGCTAGGCAATGCACGACAATGCAAGTAAAGCTTAAAGCAAAGGAAGGCACGGTCAGGCGAGATAAGGCTAAGGCACGACAACGCAAGGCTAGGCAATGCAGGGAAGGCAAGCAAAGAGTAACGCATGGGAAAGCACGGTCAGGGGAGGCAAGGCAAAGGCACGACAACGCAAGGCTTGGCAATGCACGGAAGGCAAGCAAAGAGTAACGGAATGTAAGGAAGGCAAGGTAAAGCAAAGGAAGGCAAGTGTAACGGAAGGAACGGCACGGCAAGGGGAAACAAGGCTAAGGCACGACAACGCACGCTAGGCAATGCACGGCAAGGGAAGGAAAGGGTAACGCATGGGAAAGCACGGTCAGGCGAGGCAAGGCTAAGGAAAGCCAACGCAAGGCTAGGCAATGCACGGAAAGCAAGCAAGGAGTAACGGAATGCAAGGAAAGAAAGGGAAAGCAAGGGAAGGCAAGGGTAACGGAAGGAACGGCACGGCAAGGCGTAACAAGGCTAATGCACGACAACACACGGCTAGGAAATGCACGGCAAGGCAAGGAAAGGGTAACGCAAGGCAAGGCACGGTGAGGCTAGGCAAGGTTAATGCACGACAACGCAAGGCTAGGCAATGCACGACAATGCAAGGAAAGCTTAAAGCAAAGGAAGGCACGGTCAGGCGAGATAAGGCTAATGCACGACAACGCAAGGCTAGGCAATGCACGGAAGGCAAGCAAAGAGTAACGGAAGGTAAGGAAGGCAAGGAAAAGCAAGGAAAGTCAAGGGTAACGGAAGGAACGGCACGGCAAGGGGAAACAAGTCTAAGGCACGACACCGAACGCTAGGCAATGAACGGCAAGGCAAGGAAAGGGATACGCATGGGAAAGCACGGTCAGGCGAGGCAAAGCTAAGGCACGACAACGCAAGGCTAGGCAATGCACGGAAGGCAAGCAAAGAGTAACGGAAGGTAAGGAAGGCAAGGGAAAGCAAGGAAAGGCAAGTGTAACGGAAGGAACGGCACGGCAAGGGGAAACAAGGCTAAGGCACGACAACGCACGCTAGGCAATGCACGGCAAGGCAAGGAAAGGGTAACGCATGGGAAAGCACGGTCACGACAACGCAAGGCTAGGCAATGCACGGAAGGCAAGCAAAGAGTAACGGAAGGTAAGGAAGGCAAGGGAAAGCAAGGAAAGGCAAGTGTAACGGAAGGAACGGCACGGCAAGGGGAAACAAGGCTAAGGCACGACAACGCACGGCTAGGCAATGCACGGCAAGGCAAGGAAAGGGTAACGCATGGGAAAGCACGGTCAGGCGATGCAAGGCTAGGGCATGACAACGCAAGGCTAGGCAATGCACGGAAAGCAAGCAAAGAGTAACGGAACGCAAGGAAGGCAAGGGAAAGCAAGGGAAGGCAAGGGTAACGGAAGGAACGGCACGGCAAGGGGTAACAAGGCTAAGGCACGGTAACGCAGGGCTAGGCAATGCACGGCAAGGCAAGGAAAGGGTAACGCAGGGGAAGGCACGGTCAGGTGAGGCAAGGATAAGGCACGACAACGCAAGGCTAGGCAATGCACGGCAAGGCAAGGAAAGAGTAACGGAAGGAAAGGAAGGCAAGTCAAAGCCAGGAAAGTCAAGTGTAACAAAAGGCACGCCACGGCAAGGGGTAACAAGGCTAAGGCACGACAACGCAGGGCTAGGCAATGCACGGGAAGGCAAGGAAAGAGTAACGGAAGGAAAGGAAGGCAAGGCAAAGCCAGGAAAGGCAAGTGTAACAAAAGGCACGCAACGGCAAGGGGAAACAAGGCTAAGGCACGACAACACACGGCTAGGCAATGCACGGCAAGGCAAGGAAAGGGTAACGCAAGGCAAGGCACGGTGAGGCTAGGCAAGGCTAATGCACGACAACGCAAGGCTAGGCAATGCACGACAATGCAAGTAAAGCTTAAAGCAAAGGAAGGCACGGTCAAGGCGAGATAAGGCTAAGGCACGACAACGCAAGGCTAGGCAATGCAGGGAAGGCAAGCAAAGAGTAACGCATGGGAAAGCACGGTCAGGGGAGGCAAGGCTAAGGCACGACAACGCAAGGCTTGGCAATGCACGGAAGGCAAGCAAAGAGTAACGGAATGTAAGGAAGGCAAGGGAAAGCAAAGAAAGGCAAGTGTAACGGAAGGAACGGCACGGCAAGGGGAAACAAGGCTAAGGCTAAGGCACGCTAGGCAACACGGCAAGGGAAGGAAAGGGTAACGCATGGGAAAGCACGGTCAGGCGAGGCAAGGCTAAGGAAAGCCAACGCAAGGCTAGGCAATGCACGGAAAGCAAGCAAGGAGTAACGGAATGCAAGGAAAGAAAGGGAAAGCAAGGGAAGGCAAGGGTAACGGAAGGAACGGCACGGCAGGCGTAACAAGGCTAATGCACGACAACACAGGCTAGGAAATGCACGGCAAGGCAAGGAAAGGGTAAGGCACGACAACGCAAGGCTAGGCAATGCACGACAATGCAAGGAAAGCTTAAAGCAAAGGAAGGCACGGTCAGGCGAGATAAGGCTAATGCACGACAAGCTAGGTAACGGAAGGAAAGAAGGTAAGGAAGGCAAGGAAAAGCAAGGAAAGTCAAGGGTAACGAAGGAACGGCACGGCAAGGGGAAAGGCAAAGCAAGGCAAGGAAAGGGATACGCATGGAAAGCACGGTCAAGGCAAGTGTAACGGAAGGAACGGCACGGCAAGGGGAAACAAGGCTAAGGCACGACAACGCACGGCTAGGCAATGCACGATAAGGCAAGCAAAGGGTAACGCAAGGAAAGGCACGGTGAGGCTAGGCAAGGCTAATGCATGAAAACGCAAGGCTAGGCGATGCACGACAATGCAAGGAAAGCTTAAAGCAAAGGAAGGCAAGGTCAGGCGAGATAAGGCTAAGGCACGACAACGCAAGGCTAGGAAATTCAGGGAAGGCCAGCAAAGAGTAACGGAAGGTAAGCAAGGCAAGGAAAAGCAAGGAAAGTCAAGTGTAACGGAAGGAACGGCATGGCAAGTGGAAATAAGTCTAAGGCACGACACCGAACGCTAGGCAATGAACGGGAAGGCAAGGAAAGGGTTACGCATGGGAAAGCACGGTCAGGCGAGGCAACGCTAAGGCACGACAACGCAAGGCTAGGCAATGCACGGAAGGCAAGCAAAGAGTAACGGAAGGTAAGGAAGGCAAGGGAAAGGAAGGAAAGGCAAGTGTAACCGAAGGAACGGCACGGCAAGGGGAAAGAAGGCTAAGGCACGACAACGCACGCTAGGCAATGCACGGAAAGGCAAGGAAAGGGTAACGCATGGGAAAGCACGGTCAGGGGAGGCAAGGCTAAGGCACGACAACGCAAGGCTTGGCAATGCACGGAAGGCAAGGAAAGGGTAACGCAGTGGAAGGCACGGTCAGGTGAGGCAAGGATAAGGCACGACAATGCAAGGCTAGGCAATGCACGGCAAGGCAAGGAAAGAGTAACGGAAGGAAAGGAAGGCAAGTCAAAGCCAGGAAAGGCAAGTGTAACAAAAGGCACGCCACGGCAAGGGGAAACAAGGCTAAGGTACGACAAAGCACGGCTAGGCAATGCACGGCAAGGCAAGGAAAGGGTAACGCAAGGCAAGGCACGGTGAGGCTAGGCAAGGCTAATGCACGACAACGCAAGGCTAAGCAATGCACGACAATGTAAGGAAAGCTTAAAGCAAAGGAAGGCACGGTCAGGCGAGATAAGTCTAAGGCACGACAACGGAAGGCTAGGCAATGCAGGGAAGGGAAGCAAAGAGTAACGGAAGGCAAGCAAGGCAAGGAAAAGCAAGGAAAGGCAAGGGTAACGGAAGGAACGGCACGGCAAGGGGGAACAAGTCTAAGGCACGACACCGAACGCTAGGCAATGAACGGCAAGGGAAGGAAAGGGTAACGCAAGGCAAGGTAGGGTGAGGCTAGGCAAGGTTAATGCACGACAACGCAAGGCTAGGCAATGCACGACAATGCAAGGAAAGCTTAAAGCAAAGGAAGGCACGGTCAGGCGAGATAAGGCTAAGGCACGACAACGCAAGGCTAGGCAATGCACGGAAGGCAAGCAAAGAGTAACGGAATGTAAGGAAGGCAAGGGAAAGCAAGGAAACGCAATGGTAACGGAAGGAACGGCACGGCAAGGGGAAACCAGGCTAAGGCACGACAACGCACGCTAGGCAATGCACGGCAAGGCAAGGAAAGGGTAACGCATGGGAAAGCACGGTCAGGCGAGGCAAGGCTAAGGCACGACAACCCAAGGCTAGGCAATGCACGGAAGGCAAGCAAAGAGTAACGGAAGGTAAGGAAGGCAAGGGAAAGCAAAGAAAGGCAAGTGTAACGGAAGGAACGGCACGGCAAGGGGAAACAAGGCTAAGGCACGACAACGCACGCTAGGCAATGCACGGCAAGGGAAGGAAAGGGTAACGCATGGGAAAGAACGGTCAGGGGAGGCAAGGCTAAGGCACGACAACGCAAGGCTTGGCAATGCACCGAAGGCAAGCAAAGAGTAATGGAAGGTAAGGAAGGCAAGGGAAAGCAAAGAAAGGCAAGTGTAACGGAAGGAACGGCACGGCAAGGGGAAACAAGGCTAAGGCACGACAACGCACGCTAGGCAATGCACGGCAAGGCAAGGAAAGGGTAACGCATGGGAAAGCACGGTCAGGCGAGGCAAGGCTAAGGAAAGCCAACGCAAGGCTAGGCAATGCACGGTAAGCAAGCAAGGAGTAACGGAATGCAAGGAAGGAAAGGGAAAGCAAGGGAAGGCAAGGGTAACGGAAGGAACGGCACGGCAAGGGGTAACAAGGCTAAGGCACGACAACACACGGCTAGGAAATGCACGGCAAGGCAAGGAATGGGTAACGCAAGGCAAGGCACGGTGAGGCTAGGCAAGGTTAATGCACGACAACGCAAGGCTAGGCAATGCACGACAATGCAAGGAAAGCTTAAAGCAAAGGAAGGCACGGTCAGGCGAGATAAGGCTAAGGCACGACAACGCAAGGCTAGGCAATGCACGGAAGGCAAGCAAAGAGTAACGGAAGGTAAGGAAGGCAAGGGAAAGCAAGGAAAGGCAATGGTAACGGAAGGAACGGCACGGCAAGGGGAAACAAGGCTAAGGCACGACAACGCACGCTAGGCAATGCACGGCAAGGCAAGGAAAGGGTAACGCATGGGAAAGCACGGTCAGGCGAGGCAAGGCTAAGGCATGACAACGCAAGGCTAGGCAATGCACGGAAAGCAAGCAAAGAGTAACGGAACGCAAGGAAGGCAAGGGAAAGCAAGGGAATGCAAGGGTAACGGAAGGAACGGAACGGCAAGGGGTAACAAGGCTAAGGCACGACAACGCAGGGCTAGGCAATGCACGGCAAGGCAAGCAAAGAGTAACGGAAATAAAGGAAGGCAACGCAAAGCCAGGCAAGGCAAGTGTAACAAAAGGCACGCAACGGCTAGGGGAAACAAGGCTAAGGCACGACAACACACGGCTAGGAAATGCACGGCAAGGCAAGGAAAGGGTAACGCAAGGCAAGGCACGGTGAGGCTGGGCAAGGCTAATGCACGACAACGCAAGGCTAGGCAATGCACGACAATGCAAGGAAAGCTTAAAGCAAAGGAAGGCAAGGTCAGGCGAGATAAGGCAAAGGCACGACAACGCAAGGCTAGGCAATTCAGGGAAGGCAAGCAAAGAGTAACGGAAGGTAAGGAAGGCAAGGAAAAGCAAGGAAAGGCAAGGGTAACGGACGGAACGGCACGGCAAGGGGGAGCAAGTCTAAGGCACGACACCGAACGCTAGGCAATGAACGGCGAGGCAAGGAAGGGGTAACGCATGGGAAAGCACGGTCAGGCGAGGCAAGGCTAAGGCACGACAACGCAAGGCTAGGCAATGCACGGAAGGCAAGCAAAGAGTATCGGAAGGTAAGGAAGGCAAGGGAAAGGAAGGAAAGGCAAGTGTAACGGAAGGAACGGCACGGCAAGGGGAAACAAGCTAAGGCACGACAACGCACGCTAGGCAATGCACGGCAAGGCAAGGAAAGGGTAACGCATGGGAAAGCACGGTCAGGCGTGCCAAGGCTAAGGCATGACAACGCAAGGCTAGGCAATGCACGGAAAGCAAGCAAAGTGTAATGGAACGCAAGGAAGGCAAGGGAAAGCAAGGGAAGGCAAGGGTAACGGAAGGAACTGCACGGCAAGGGGTAAGAAGGCTAAGGCACGACAACGGAGGGCTAGGCAATGCACGGCAAGGCAAGGAAATGGTAACGCAGGGGAAGGCACGGTCAGGTGAGGCAAGGATAAGGCACGACAATGCAAGGCTAGGCAATGCACGGCAAGGCAAGGAAAGAGTAACGGAAGGAAAGGAAGGCAAGGCAAAGCCAGGCAAGGCAAGTGTAACAAAAGGCACGCCACGGCAAGGGGAATCAAGGCTAAGGCACGACAACTCACGGCTAGGCAATACACGGCAAGGCAAGGAAAGGGTAATGCAAGGCAAGGCACGGTGAGGCTAGGCAAGGCTAATGCACGACAACGCAAGGCTAGGCAATGCACGAAAATGCAAGGAAAGCTTAAAGCAAAGGAAGGCACGGTCAGGCGAGATAAGGCTAAGGCACGACAACGCAAGGCTAGGCAATGCACGGAAGGCAAGCAAAGAGTAACGGAAGGTAAGGAAGGCAAAGGAAAGCAAGGAAAGGCAATGGTAACGGAAGGAACGGCACGGCAAGGGGAAACAAGTCTAAGGCACGACAACGCACGCTAGGCAATGCACGGCAAGGGAAGGAAAGGGTAACGCATGGGAAAGAACGGTCAGGGGAGGCAAGGCTAAGGCACGACAACGCAAGGCTTGGCAATGAACGGAAGGCAAGCAAAGAGTAACGGAAGGTAAGGAAGGCAAGGGAAAGCAAAGAAAGGCAAGTGTAACGGAAGGAACGGCACGGCAAGGGGAAACAAGGCTAAGGCACGACAACGCACGCTAGGCAATGCACGGCAAGGCAAGGAAAGAGTAACGCATGGGAAAGCACGGTCAGGCGAGGCAAGGCTAAGGAAAGCCAACGCAAGTCTAGGCAATGCACGGTAAGCAAGCAAGGAGTAACGGAATGCAAGGAAGGAAAGGGAAAGCAAGGGAAGGCAAGGGTAACGGAAGGAACGGCACGGCAAGAGGTAACAAGGCTAAGGCACGACAACACACGGCTAGGAAATGCACGGCAAGGCAAGGAAAGGGTAACGCAAGGCAAGGCACGGTAAGGCTAGTCAAGGTTAATGCACGACAACGCAAGGCTAGGCAATGCACGACAATGCAAGGAAAGCTTAAAGCAAAGGAAGGCACGGTCAGGCGAGATAAGGCTAAGGCACGACAACGCAAGGCTAGGCAATGCAGGGAAGGCAAGCAAAGAGTAACGGAAGGTAAGGAAGGCAAGGGAAAGCAAGGAAAGGCAATGGTAACGGAAGGAACGGCACGGCAAGGGGAAACAAGGCTAAGGCACGACAACGCACGCTAGGCAATGCACGGCAAGGCAAGGAAAGGGTAACGCATGGGAAAGCACGGTCAGGCGAGGCAAGGCTAAAGCATGACAACGCAGGGCCAGGCAATGCACGGAAAGCAAGCAAAGAGTAACGGAACGCAAGGAAGGCAAGGGAAAGCAAGGGAATGCAAGGGTAACGGAAGGAACGGCACGGCAAGGGGTAACAAGGCTAAGGCACGACAACGCAGGGCTAGGCAATGCACGGCAAGGCAAGCAAAGAGTAACGGAAGGAAAGGAAGGCAACGCAAAGCCAGGCAAGGCAAGTGTAACAAAAGGCACGCAACGTCAAGGGGAAACAAGGCTAAGGCACGACAACACACGGCTAGGAAATGCACGGCAAGGCAAGGAAAGGGTAACGCAAGGCAAGGCACGGTGAGGCTGGGCAAGGCTAATGCACGACAACGCAAGGCTAGGCAATGCACGACAATGCAAGTAAAGCTTAAAGCAAAGGAAGGCACGGTCAGGCGAGATAAGGCTAAGGCACGACAACGCAAGGCTAGGCAATGCAGGGAAGGCAAGCAAAGAGTAACGGAAGGTAAGGAAGGCAAGGGAAAGCAAGAAAAGGCAATGGTAACGGAAGGAACAGCACGGCAAGGGGAAACAAGTCTAAGGCACGAAAACGCACGCTAGGCAATGCACGGCAAGGGAAGGAAAGGGTAACGCATGGGAAAGCACGGTCAGGGGAGGCAAGGCTAAGGCACGACAACCCAAGGCTTGGCAATGCACGGAAGGCAAGCAAAGAGTAACGGAAGGTAAGTAAGGCAAGGGAAAGCAAAGAAAGGCAAGTGTAACGGAAGGAACGGCACGGCAAGGGGAAACAAGGCTAAGGCACGACAACGCACGCTAGGCAATGCACGGCAAGGCAAGGAAAGGGTAACGCATGGGAAAGCACGGTCAGGCGAGTCAAGGCTAAGGAAAGCCAACGCAAGGCTAGGCAATGCACGGAAAGCAAGCAAGGAGTAACGGAATGCAAGGAAGGAAAGGGAAAGCAAGGGAAGGCAAGGGTAACGGAAGGAACGGCACGGCAAGGGGAAACAAGGCTAAGGCACGACAACACACGGCTAGGAAATGCACGGCAAGGCAAAGAAAGGGTAACGCATGGGAAAGCACGGTCAGGCGAGGCAAGGCTAAGGCACGACAACGCAAGGCTAGGCAATGCACGGAAGGCAAGCAAAGAGTAACGGAAGGTAAGGAAGGCAAGGGAAAGCAAGGAAAGGCAATGGTAACGGAAGGAACGGCACGGCAAGGGGTAACAAGGCTAAGGCACGACAACGCAGGGCTAGGCAATGCCCGGCCAGGCAAGCAAAGAGTAACGGAAGGAAAGGAAGGCAAGGCAAAGCCAGGCAAGGCAAGTGTAACAAAAGGCACGCAACGGCAAGGGGAAACAAGGCTAAGGCACGACAACACACGGCTAGGAAATGCACGGCAAGGCAAGGAAAGGGTAACGCAAGGCAAGGCACGGTGAGGCTAGGCAAGGCTAATGCACGACAACGCAAAACTAGGCAATGCACGACAATGCAAGGAAAGCTTAAAGCAAAGGAAGGCACGGTCAGGCGAGATAAGGCTAAGGCACGACAACGCAAGGCTAGGCAATGCAGGGAAGGCAAGCAAAGAGTAACGGAAGGTAAGGAAGGCAAGGGAAAGCAAGGAAAGGCAATGGTAACGGAAGGAACGGCACGGCGAGGGGAAACAAGTCTAAGGCACGACAACGCACGCTAGGAATGCACGGCAAGGCAAGGAAAGGGTAACGCATGGGAAAGCACGGTCAGGGGAGGCAAGGCTAAGGCACGACAACGCACACGCTTGGCAATGCACGGAAGGCAAGCAAAGAGTAACGGAAGGTAAGGAAGGCAAGGGAAAGCAAAGAAAGGCAAGTGTAACGGAAGGAACGGCACGGCAAGGGGAAACAAGGCTAAGGCACGACAACGCACGCTATGCAATGCACGGCAAGGCAAGGAAAGGGTAACGCATGGGAAAGCACGGTCAGGCGAGGCAAGGCTAAGGAAAGCCAACGCAAGGCTAGGCAATGCACGGAAAGCAAGCAAGGAGTAACGGAATGCCAGGAAGGAAAGGGAAAGCAAGGGAAGGCAAGGGTAACGGAAGGAACGGCACGGCAAGGGGTAACAAGGCTAAGGCACGACAACACACGGCTAGGAAATGCACGGCAAGGCAAGGAAAGGGTAACGCAAGGCAAGGCACGGTGAGGCTAGGCAAGGTTAATGCACGACAAGGCAAGGCTAGGCAATGCACGACAATGCAAGGAAAGCTTAAAGCAAAGGAAGGCACGGTCAGGCGAGATAAGGCTAAGGCACGACAACGGAAGGCTAGGCAATGCACGGAAGGCAAGCAAAGAGCAACGGAAGGTAAGGAAGGCAAGGGAAAGCAAGGAAAGGCAATGGTAACGGAAGGAACGGCACGGCAAGGGGAAACAAGGCTAAGGCACGACAACGCACGCTAGGCAATGCACGGAAAGGCAAGGAAAGGGTAACGCATGGGAAAGCACGGTCAGGCGAGGCAAGGCTAAGGCACCACAACCCAAGGCTAGGCAATGCACGGAAGGCAAGCAAAGAGAAACGGAAGGTAAGGAAGGAAAGGGAAAGCAAAGAAAGGCAAGTGTAACGGAAGGAACGGCAAGGCAAGGGGAAACAAGGCTAAGGCACGACAACGCACGGCTAGGCAATGCACGGCAAGCAAAGCAAAGAGTAACGAAAGGAAAGTCACGGTGAGGCTAGGCAAGGCTAATGCACGAAAACGCAAGGCTAGGCGATGCACGACAATGCAAGGCAAGCTTAAAGCAAAGGAAGGCAAGGTCAGGCGAGATAAGGCTAAGGCACGACAACGCAAGGCTAGGAAATTCAGGGAAGGCAAGCAAAGAGTAAAGGAAGGTAAGCAAGGCAAGGAAAAGGAAGGAAAGGCCAGGGTAACGGAAGGAACGGCACGGCAAGGGGAAACAAGTCTAAGGCACGACACCGAACGCTAGGCAATGAACGGCAAGGCAAGGAAAGGGTAACGCATTTGAAAGTACGGTCAGGCGAGGCAACGCTAAGGCACGACAACGCAAGGCTAGGCAATGCACGGAAGGCAAGCAAAGAGTAACGGAAGGTAAGGAAGGCAAGGGAAAGGAAGGAAAGGCAAGTGTAACGGAAGGAACGGCACGGCAAGGGGAAACTAGGCTAAGGCACGACAACGCACGGCTAGGCAATGCACGGCAAGGCAAGGAAAGGGTAACGCATGGGAAAGCACGGTCAGGCGATGCAAGGCTAAGGCATGACAACGCAAGGCTAGGCAATGCACGGAAAGCAAGCAAAGAGTAACGGAACGCAAGGAAGGCAAGGGAAAGCAAGGGAAGGCAAGGGTAACGGAAGGAACGGCACGGCAAGTGGTAACAAGGCTAAGGCACGGCAACGCAGGGCTAGGCAATGCACGGCAAGGCAAGGAATGGGTAACGCAGGGGAAGGCACGGTCAGGTGAGGCAAGGAAAAGGCACGACAATGCAAGGCTAGGCAATGCACGGCAAGGCAAGGAAAGAGTAACGGAAGGAAAGGAAGGCAAGTCAAAGCCAGGAAAGGCAAGTGTAACAAAAGGCACGCCACGGCAAGGGGAAACAAGGCTAAGGCACGACAACGCACGGCTAGGCAATGCACGGCAAGGCAAGGAAAGGGTAACGCAAGGCAAGGCACGTTGAGGCTAGGCAAGGCTAATGCACGACAACGCAAGGCTAGGCAATGCACGACAATGCAAGGAAAGCTTAAAGCAAAGGAAGGCACGGTCAGGCGAGATAAGCCTAAGGCACGACAACGCAAGGCTAGGCAATGCAGGGAAGGGAAGCAAAGAGTAACGGAAGGTAAGCAAGGCAAGGAATTGCAAGGAAAGGCAAGGGTAACGGAAGGAACTGCACGGCAAGGGGAAACAAGGCTAAGGCACGGCAACGCAGGTTGGGCAATGCACGGCAAGGCAAGGAAAGGGTAACGCATGGGAAAGCACGTTCAGGCGAGGCAAGGCTAAGGCACGACAACGCAAGGCTAGGCAATGCACGGAAGGCAAGCAAAGAGTAACGGAAGGTAAGGAAGGCAAGGGAAAGCAAAGAAAGGCAAGTGTAACGGAAGGAACTGCACGGCAAGGGTTAACAAGGCTAAGGCACGACAACGCACGCTAGGCAATGCACGGCAAGGCAAGGAAAGGGTAACGCATGGGAAAGCACGGTCAGGCGAGGCAAGCCTAAGGCATGACAACGCAAGGCTAGGCAATGCACGGAAAGCAAGCAAAGAGTAACGGAACGCAAGGAAGGCAAGGGAAAGCAAGGGAAGGCAAGGGTAACGGAAGGAACGGCACGGCAAGTGGTAACAAGGCTAAGGCACGACAACGCAGGGCTAGGCAATGCACGGCAAGGCAAGGAAAGAGTAACGGAAGGAAAGGAAGGCAAGGCAAAGCCAGGCAAGGCAAGTGTAACAAAAGGCACGCAACGGCAAGGGGAAACAAGGCTAAGGCACGACAACACACGGCTAGGAAATGCACGGCAAGGCAAGGAAAGGGTAACGCAAGGCAAGGCACGGTGAGGCTAGGCAAGGCTAATGCACGACAACGCAAGGCTAGGCAATGCACGACAATGCAAGTAAAGCTTAAAGCAAAGGAAGGCACGGTCAGGCGAGATAAGGCTAAGGCACGACAACGCAAGGCTAGGCAATGCAGGGAAGGCAAGCAAAGAGTAACGCATGGGAAAGCACGGTCAGGGGAAGCAAGGCAAAGGCACGACAACGCAAGGCTTGGCAATGCACGGAAGGCAAGCAAAGAGTAACGGAAGGTATGTAAGGCAAGGGAAAGCAAAGCAAGGCAAGTGTAACGGAAGGAACGGCACGGCAAGGGGAAACAAGTCTAAGGCACGACACCGAACGCTAGGCAATGAACGGCAAGGCAAGGAAAGGGATACGCATGGGAAAGCACGGTCAGGCGAGGCAAAGTTAAGGCACGGCAACGCAAGGCTAGGCAATGCACGGAATGCAAGCAAAGAGTAACGGAATGCAAGGAAGGAAAGGGAAAGCAAGGGAAGGCAAGGGTAACGGAAGGAACGGCACGGCAAGGGGAAACACGGCTAAGGCACGAAAAGGCACGGCTAGGCAATGCACGGCAAGGCAAGCAAAGGGTAACGCAAGGAAAGGCACGGTGAGGCTAGGCAATGCTAATGCACGAAAACGCAAGGCTAGGCGATGCACGACAATGCAAGGAAAGCTTAAAGCAAAGGAAGGCAAGGTCAGGCGAGATAAGGCTAAGGCACGACAACGCAAGGCTAGGAAATTTAGGGAA
The DNA here is from genome assembly GCF_037893015.1 of Macrotis lagotis. NCBI lineage: Eukaryota > Metazoa > Chordata > Mammalia > Peramelemorphia > Peramelidae > Macrotis > Macrotis lagotis. The sequence goes on from NW_027422010.1 coordinate 92,192, forward strand.
GGCAAGCAAAGCGTAACGGAATGTAAGGAAGGCAAGGGAAAGCAAGGAAAGGCAAGTGTAACGGAAGGAACGGCACGGCAAGGCGAAACAAGGCTAAGGCACCACAACGCACGGCTAGGCAATGCACGGCAAGGCAAGGAAAGGGTAACGCATGGGAAAGCACGGTCAGGCGAGGCAAGGCTAAGGCATGACAACGCAAGGCTAGGCAATACACGGAAAGGAAGCAAAGAGTAACGGAACGCAAGGAAGTAAAGGGAAAGCAAGGGAAGGCAAGGGTAACGGAAGGAACGGCACGGCAAGGGGTAACAAGGCTAAGGCACGACAACACACGGCTAGGAAATGCACGGCAAGGCAAGGAAAGCGTAACGCAAGGCAAGGCACGGTGAGGCTTGGCAAGGTTAATGCACGACAACGCAAGGCTAGGAAATGCACGACAATGCAAGGAAAGCTTAAAGCAAAGGAAGGCACGGTCAGGCGAGATAAGGCTAAGGCACGACGACGGAAGGCTAGGCAATGCACGGAAGGCAAGCAAAGAGTAACGGAAGGTAAGGAAGGCAAGGGAAAGCAAGGAAAGGCAAGTGTAACGGAAGGAACGGCACGGCAAGGCGAAACAAGGCTAAGGCACGACAACGCACGGCTAGGCAATGCACGGCAAGGCAAGGAAAGGGTAATGCTTGGGAAAGCACGGTCAGGCGAGGCAAGGCTAAGGCATGACAACGCAAGGCTAGGCAATGCACGGAAAGCAAGCAAAGAGCAACGGAACGCAAGGAAGGCAAGGGAAAGCAAGGAAAGGCAAGTGTAACGGAAGGAACGGCACGGCAAGGGGAAACAAGGCTAAGGAACGACAACGCACGGCAAGGCAATGCCCGGCAAGGCAAGGAAAGCTTAAAGCAAAGGAAGGCAAGGTCAGGAGAGATAAGGCAAAGGCACGACAACGCAAGGCTAGGCAATTCAGGGAAGGCAAGCAAAGAGTAACGGAAGGTAATCAAGGCAAGGAAAAGCAAGGAAAGTAAAGGGTAACGGAAGGAACGGCACGGCAAGGGGAAACAAGTCTAAGGGACGACACCGAACGCTAGGCAATGAACGGCAAGGCAAGGAAAGGGATACGCATGGGAAAGCACTAAGGTCAGGCGAGGCAAGGCTAAGGCACGACAAGGCATGACAACGCAAGGCTAGGCAATGCACGGAAAGCAAGCAAAGAGTAACGGAACGCAAGGAAGGCAAGGGAAAGCAAGGGAAGGCAAGGGTAACGGAAGGAACGGCACCGCAAGGGGTAACAAGGCTAAGGCACGACAACGCAGGGCTAGGCAATGCACGGCAAGGCAAGGAAAGAGTAACGGAACGGAACGGAAGGCAAGGCAAAGCCAGGCAAGGCAAGTGTAACAAAAGGCACGCAACGGCAAGGGGAAACAAGGCTAAGGCACGACAACACACGGCTAGGAAATGCACGGCAAGGCAAGGAAAGGGTAACGCCAGGCAAGGCACGGTGAGGCTAGGCAAGGCTAATGCACGACAACGCAAGGCTAGGCAATGCACGAAAATGCAAGTAAAGCTTAAAGCAAAGGAAGGCACGGTCAGAAGAGGTAAGGCTAAGGCACGACAACGCAAGGCTAGGCAATGCAGGGAAGGCAAGCAAAGAGTAACGGAAGGTAAGGAAGGCAAAGGAAAGCAAGGAAAGGCAATGGTAACGGAAGGAACGGCACGGAAAGGGGAAACAAGGCTAAGGCACGACAACGCACGCTAGGCAATGCACGGCAAGGCAAGGAAAGGGTAACGCATGGGAAAGCACGGTCAGGCGAGGCAAGGCTAAGGAAAGCCAACGCAAGGCTAGGCAATGCACGGTAAGCAAGCAAGGAGTAACGGAATGCAAGGAAGGAAAGGGAAAGCAAGGGAAGGCAAGGGTAACGGAAGGAACGGCACGGCAAGGGGTAAGAAGGCTAAGGCACGACAACGCAGGGCTAGGCAATGCACGGCAAGGCAAAGAAAGGGTAACGCAGGGGAAGGCACGGTCAGGTGAGGCAAGGATAAGGCACGACAATGCAAGGCTAGGCAATGCACGGCAAGGCAAGGAAAGAGTAACGGAAGGAAAGGAAGGCAAGGCAAAGCCAAGCAAGGCAAGTGTAACAAAAGGCACGCCACGGCAAGGGGAATCAAGGCTAAGGCACGACAACGCACGGCTAGGCAATGCACGGCAAGGCAAGGAAAGGGTAACGCATGGAAAGGCACGGTGAGTCTAGGCAAGGCTAATGCACGAAAACGCAAGGCTAGGCGATGCACGACAATGCAAGGAAAGCTTAAAGCAAAGGAAGGCAAGGTCAGGCGAGATAATTCTAAGGCACGACAACGGAAGGCTAGGCAATGCACGGAAGGCAAGCAAAGAGTAACGGAAGTTAAGGAAGGCAAGGGAAAGCAAAAAAAGGCAAGTGTAACGGAAGGAACTGCACGGCAAGGGGAAACAAGGCTAAGGCACGACAACGCACGCTAGGCAATGCACGGCAAGGCAAGGAAAGGGTAACGCATGGGAAAACACGGTCAGGCGAGGCATGCCTAAGGCATGACAACGCAAGGCTAGGCAATGCACGGAAAGCAAGCAAAGAGTAACGGAACGCAAGGAAGGCAAGGGAAAGCAAGGGAAGGCAAGGGTAACGGAAGGAACGGCACGGCAAGGGGTAACATGGTTAAGGCACGACAACGCAGGGCTAGGCAATGCACGGCAAGGCAAGGAAAGAGTAACGGAAGGAACGGAAGGCAAGTCAAAGCCAGGCAAGGCAAGTGTAACGGAAGGAACGGCACGGCAAGGGGAAACAAGGCTAAGGCACGACAACGCACGGCTAGGCAATGCACAGCAAGGCAAGCAAAAGTTAACGCAAGGAAAGGCACTGTGAGGCTAGGCAAGGCTAATGCACGAAAACGCAAGGCTAGGCGACGCACGACAATGCAAGGAAACTGAAAGCAAAGGAAGGCAAGGTCAGGCGAGATAAGGCTAAGGCACGACAAGGCAAGGCTAGGAAATTCAGGGAAGGCAAGCAAAGACTAACGGAAGGTAAGCAAGGCAAGGAAAAGGAAGGAAAGGCCAGGGTAACGGAAGGAACGGCACGGCAAGGGGAAACAAGTCTAAGGCACGACACCGAACGCTAGGCAATGAACGGCAAGGCAAGGAAAGGGTAACGCATTTGAAAGCACGGTCAGGCGAGGCAACGCTAAGCGACGACAACGCAAGGCTAGGCAATGCACGGAAGGCAAGCAAAGAGTAACGGAAGGTAAGGAAGGCAAGGGAAAGGAAGGAAAGTCAAGTGTAACGGAAGGAACGGCACGGCAAGGGGAAACAAGGCTAAGGCACGACAACGCACGGCTAGGCAATGCACGGAAAGGCAAGGAAAGGGTAACGCATGGGAAAGCACGGTCAGGCGATGCAAGGCTAAGGCATGACAACGCAAGGCTAGGCAATGCACGGAAAGCAAGCAAAGAGTAACGGAACGCAAGGAAGGCAAGGGAAAGCAAGGGAAGGAAAGGGTAACGGAAGGAACGGCACGGCAAGGGGTAACAAGGCTAAGGCACGGCAACGCAGGGCTAGGCAATGCACGGTAAGGCAAGCAAAGGGTAACGCAAGGAAAGGCACGGTGAGGCTAGGCAAGGCTAATGCACGAAAACGCAAGGCTAGGCGATGCACGACAATGCAAGGAAAGCTTAAAGCAAAGGAAGGCAAGGTCAGGCGAGATAATTCTAAGGCACGACAACGCAAGGCTAGGAAATTCAGGGAAGGCAAGCAAAGAGTAACGGAAGGTAAGCAAGGCAAGGAAAAGGAAGGAAAGGCCAGGGTAACGGAAGGAACGGCACGGCAAGGGGAAACAAGTCTAAGGCACGACACCGAACGCTAGGCAATGAACGGCAAGGCAAGGAAAGGGTAACGCATTTGAAAGCACGGTCAGGCGAGGCAACGCTAAGGCACGACAACGCAAGGCTAGGCAATGCACGGAAGGCAAGCAAAGAGTAACGGAAGGTAAGGAAGGCAAGGGAAAGGAAGGAAAGGCAAGTGTAACGGAAGGAACGGCACGGCAAGGTCTAAGGCAACACAAGGCTAAGGCAAGGCAAGGAAAGGGTAACGCATTTGAAAACGGCACGGCTAGGCAATGCAAGCGGTAACAAGGCAAGGAAAGGCAAGTGTAACGGAAGGAACGGCACGGCAAGGGGCATAAGGCACGAAAGCACGGCGGTGCACGGCAAGGCAAGGAAAGGCGCATGCAAGGCTAAGGCATGACAACGCAAGGCTAGGCAATGCACGGAAAGCAAGCAAAGAGTAACGGAACGCAAGGAAGGCAAGGGAAAGCAAGGGAAGGCAAGGGTAACGGAAGGAACGGCACGGCAAGGGGTAACAAGGCTAAGGCACGGCAACGCAGGGCTAGGCAATGCACGGCAAGGCAAGGAAAGGGTAACGCAGGGGAAGGCACGGTCAGGTGAGGCAAGGATAAGGCACGACAATGCAAGGCTAGGCAATGCACGGCAAGGCAAGGAAAGAGTAACGGAAGGAAAGGAAGGCAAGTCAAAGCCAGGAAAGGCAAGTGTAACAAAAGGCACGCCACGGCAAGGGGAAACAAGGCTAAGGTACGACAACGCACGGCTAGGCAATGCACGGCAAGGCAAGGAAAGGGTAACGCAAGGCAAGGCACGGTGAGGCTAGGCAAGGCTAATGCACGACAACGCAAGGCTAAGCAATGCACGACAATGTAAGGAAAGCTTAAAGCAAAGGAAGGCACGGTCAGGCGAGATAAGTCTAAGGCACGACAACGGAAGGCTAGGCAATGCAGGGAAGGGAAGCAAAGAGTAACGGAAGGCAAGCAAGGCAAGGAAAAGCAAGGAAAGGCAAGGGTAACGGAAGGAACGGCACGGCAAGGGGGAACAAGTCTAAGGCACGACACCGAACGCTAGGCAATGAACGGCAAGGCAAGGAAAGGGTAACGCATGGGAAAGCACGGTCAGGCGAGGCAAGGCTAAGGCACGACAACGCAAGGCTAGGCAATGCACGGAAGGCAAGCAAAGACTAACGGAAGGTAAGGAAGGCAAGGGAAAGCAAGGAAAGGCAAGTGTAACGGAAGGAACGGCACGGCAAGTGGAAACAAGGCTAAGGCATGACAACGCACGCTAGGCAATGCACGGCAAGGCAAGGAAAGGGTAACGCATGTGAAAGCACGGTCAGGCGAGGCAAGCCTAAGGCATGACAACGCAAGGCTAGGCAATGCACGGAAAGCAAGCAAAGAGTAACGGAACGCAAGGAAGGCAAGGGAAAGCAAGGGAAGGCAAGGGTAACGGAAGGAACGGCACCGCAAGGGGTAACAAGGCTAAGGCACGACAACGCAGGACTAGGCAATGCACGGCAAGGCAAGGAAAGAGTAACGGAACGGAATGGAAGGCAAGGCAAAGCCAGGCAAGGCAAGTGTAACAAAAGGCACGCAACGGCAAGGGGAAACAAGGCTAAGGCACGACAACACACGGCTAGGAAATGCACGGCAAGGCAAGGAAAGGGTAACGCAAGGCAAGGCACGGTGAGGCTAGGCAAGGCTAATGCACGACAACGCAAGGCTAGGCAATGCACGACAATGCAAGTAAAGCTTAATGCAAAGGAAGGCACGGTCAGAAGAGATAAGGCTAAGGCACGACAACGCAAGGCTAGGCAAGGCAGGGAAGGCAAGCAAAGAGTAACGGAAGGTAAGGAAGGCAAAGGAAAGCTAGGAAAGGCAATGGTAATGGAAGGAACGGAACGGCAAGGGGAAACAAGGCTAAGGCACGACAACGCACGCTAGGCAATGCACGGCAAGGCAAGGAAAGGGTAACGCATGGGAAAGCACGGTCAGGCGAGGCAAGGCTAAGGAAAGCCAACGCAAGGATAGGCAATGCACGGTAAGCAAGCAAGGAGTAACGGAATGCAAGGAAGGAAAGGGAAAGCAAGGGAAGGCAAGGGTAACGGAAGGAACGGCACGGCAAGGGGTAAGAAGGTTAAGGCACGACAACGCAGGGCTAGGCAATGCACGGCAAGGCAAGGAAAGGGTAACGCAGGGGAAGGCACGGTCAGGTGAGGCAAGGATAAGGCACAACAATGCAAGGCTAGGCAATGCACGGCAAGGCAAGGAAAGAGTAACGGAAGGTAAGGAAGGCAAGGGAAAGCAAAGAAAGTCAAGTGTAACGGAAGGAACGGCACGGCAAGGGGAAACAAGGCTAAGGCACGACAACGCACGCTAGGCAATGCACGGCAAGGCAAGGAAAGTGTAACGCAAGGCAAGGCACGGTGAGGCTAGGCAAGGTTAATGCACGACAACACAAGGCTAGGCAATGCACGACAATGCAAGGAAAGCTTAAAGCAAAGGAAGGCACGGTCAGGCGAGATAAGGCTAAGGCACGACAACGCAAGGCTAGGCAATGCACGGAAGGCAAGCAAAGAGTAACGGAAGGTAAGGAAGGCAAGGAAAAGCAAGGAAAGGCAATGGTAACGAAAGGAACGGCACGGCGAGGGGAAACAAGGCTAAGGCACCACAACGCACGCTAGGCAATGCACGGCAAGGCAAGGAAAGGGTAACGCAAGGAAAGGCACGGTGAGGCTAGGCAAGGCTAATGCACGAAAACGCAAGGCTAGGCGATGCACGACAATGCAAGGAAAGCTTAAAGCATAGGAAGGCAAGGTCAGGCGAGATAATTCTAAGGCACGACAACGGAAGGCTAGGAAATTCAGGGAAGGCAAGCAAAGAGTAACGGAAGGTAAGCAAGGCACGGAAAAGGAAGGAAAGGCAAGGGTAACGGAAGGAACTGCACGGCAAGGGGAAACAAGGCTAAGGCACGGCAACGCAGGCTGGGCAATGCACGTCAAGGCAAGGAAAGGGTAACGCATGGGAAAGCACGTTCAGGCGAGGCAAGGCCAAGGCACGACAACGCAAGGCTAGGCAATGCACGGAAGGCAAGCAAAGAGTAACGGAAGGTAAGGAAGGCAAGGGAAAGCAAAGAAAGGCAAGTGTAACGGAAGGAACTGCACGGCAAGGGGAAACAAGGCTAAGGCACGACAACGCACGCTAGGCAATGCACGGCAAGGCAAGGAAAGGGTAACGCATGGGAAAACACGGTCAGGCGAGGCATGCCTAAGGCATGACAACGAAAGGCTAGGCAATGCACGGAAAGCAAGCAAAGAGTAACGGAACGCAAGGAAGGCAAGGGAAAGCAAGGGAAGGCAAGGGTAACGGAAGGAACGGCACGGCAAGGGGTAACATGGTTAAGGCACGACAACGCAGGGCTAGGCAATGCACGGCAAGGCAAGGAAAGAGTAACGGAAGGAACGGAAGGCAAGGCAAAGCCAGGCAAGGCAAGTGTAACGGAAGGAACGGCACGGCAAGGGGAAACAAGGCTAAGGCACGACAACGCACGGCTAGGCAATGCACAGCAAGGCAAGCAAAAGTTAACGCAAGGAAAGGCACTGTGAGGCTAGGCAAGGCTAATGCACGAAAACGCAAGGCTAGGCGACGCACGACAATGCAAGGAAACTGAAAGCAAAGGAAGGCAAGGTCAGGCGAGATAAGGCTAAGGCACGACAAGGCAAGGCTAGGAAATTCAGGGAAGGCAAGCAAAGACTAACGGAAGGTAAGCAAGGCAAGGAAAAGGAAGGAAAGGCCAGGGTAACGGAAGGAACGGCACGGCAAGGGGAAACAAGTCTAAGGCACGACACCGAACGCTAGGCAATGAACGGCAAGGCAAGGAAAGGGTAACGCATTTGAAAGCACGGTCAGGCGAGGCAACGCTAAGCGACGACAACGCAAGGCTAGGCAATGCACGGAAGGCAAGCAAAGAGTAACGGAAGGTAAGGAAGGCAAGGGAAAGGAAGGAAAGGCAAGTGTAACGGAAGGAACGGCACGGCAAGGGGAAACAAGGCTAAGGCACGACAACGCACGGCTAGGCAATGCACGGAAAGGCAAGGAAAGGGTAACGCATGGGAAAGCACGGTCAGGCGATGCAAGGCTAAGGCATGACAACGCAAGGCTACGCAATGCACGGAAAGCAAGCAAAGAGTAACGGAACGCAAGGAAGGCAAGGGAAAGCAAGGGAAGGCAAGGGTAACGGAAGGAACGGCACGGCAAGGGGTAACAAGGCTAAGGCACGGCAACGCAGGGCTAGGCAATGCACGGCAAGGCAAGGAAAGGGTAACGCAGGGGAAGGCACGGTCAGGTGAGGCAAGGATAAGGCACGACAATGCAAGGCTAGGCAATGCACGGCAAGGTAAGGAAAGAGTAACGGAAGGAAAGGAAGGCAAGTCAAAGCCAGGAAAGTCAAGTGTAACAAAAGGCACGCCACGGCAATGGGAAACAAGGCTAAGGCACGACAACGCACGGCTAGGGAATGCACGGCAAGGCAAGGAAAGGGTAACGCAAGGCAAGGCACGGTGAGGCTAGGCAAGGCTAATGCACGACAACGCAAGGCTAGGCAATGCACGACAATGCAAGGAAAGCTTAAAGAAAAGGAAGGCACGGTCAGGCGAGATAAGGCTAAGGCAGGACAACGCAAGGCTAGGCAATGCAGGGAAGGGAAGCAAAGAGTAACGGAAGGTAAGCAAGGCAAGGAAAAGCAAGGAAAGGCAAGGGTAACGGAAGGAACGGCACGGCAAGGGGTAACAAGTCTCAGGCACGACACCGAACGCTAGGCAATGCACGGCAAGGCAAGGAAAGGGTAACGCATGGGAAAGCACGGTCAGGCGAGGCAAGGCTAAGGCACGACAACGCAAGTCTAGGCAATGCACGGAAGGCAAGCAAAGAGTAACGGAAGGTAAGGAAGGGAAGGGAAAGCAAGGAAAGGCAAGTGTAACAAAAGGCACGCCACGGCAAGGGGAATCAAGGCTAAGGCACGACAACGCACGGCTAGGCAATGCACGGCAAGGCAAGGAAAGGGTAACGCAAGGCAAGGCACGGTGAGGCTAGGCAAGGCTAATGCACGACAACGCAAGGCTAGGCAATGCACGACAATGCAAGGAAAGCTTAAAGAAAAGGAAGGCACGGTCAGGCGAGATAAGGCTAAGGCACGACAACGCAAGGCTAGGCAATGCACGGAAGGCAAGCAAAGAGTAACGGAAGGTAAGGAAGGCAAAGGAAAGCAAGGAAAGTGAAGTGTAACGGAAGGAACGGCACGGCAAGGGGAAACAAGTCTAAGGCACGACAACGCACGCTAGGCAATGCACGGCAAGGGAAGGAAAGGGTAACGCATGGGAAAGAACGGTCAGGGGAGGCAAGGCTAAGGCACGACAACGCAAGGCTTGGCAATGCACGGAAGGCAAGCAAAGAGTAACGGAAGGTAAGGAAGGCAAGGGAAAGCAAAGAAAGGCAAGTGTAACGGAGGGAACGGCACGGCAAGGGGAAACAAGTCTAAGGCACGACAACGCACGCTAGGAAATGCACGGCAAGGCAAGGAAAGGGTAACGCATGGGAAAGCACGGTCAGGCCAGGCAAGGCTAAGGAAAGCCAACGCAAGGCTGGGCAATGCACGGCAAGCAAGCAAGGAGTAACGGAATGCAAGGAAGGAAAGGGAAAGCAAGGGAAGGCAAGGGTAACGGAAGGAACGGCACGGCAAGGGGAATCAAGGCTAAGGCACGACAACGCACGGCTAGGCAATGCACGGCAAGGCAAGGAAAGGGTAACGCAAGGCAAGGCACGGTGAGGCTAGGCAAGGTTAATGCATGACAACGCAAGGCTAGGCAATGCACGACAATTCAAGGAAAGCTTAAAGCAAAGGAAGGCACGGTCAGGCGAGATAAGGCTAAGGCACGACAACGCAAGGCTAGGCAATGCAGGGAAGGCAAGCAAAGAGTAACGGAAGGTAAGGAAGGCAAGGGAAAGCAAGGAAAGGCAATGGTAACGGAAGGAACGGCACGGCAAGGGGAAACAAGGCTAAGGCACGACAACGCACGGCTAGGCAATGCACGGTAAGGCAAGCAAAGGGTAACGCATGGAAAGGCACGGTGAGTCTAGGCAAGGCTAATGCACGAAAACGCAAGGCTAGGCGATGCACGACAATGCAAGGAAAGCTTAAAGCAAAGGAAGGGAAGGTCAGGCGAGATAATTCTAAGGCACGACAACGGAAGGCTAGGCAATGCACGGAAGGCAAGCAAAGAGTAACGGAACGCAAGGAAGGCAAGGGAAAGCAAGGGATGGCAAGGGTAACGGAAGGAACGGCACGGCAAGGGGTAACATGGTTAAGGCACGACAACGCAGGGCTAGGCAATGCACGGCAAGGCAAGGAAAGGGTAACGCATTTGAAAGCACGGTCAGGCGAGGCATCGCTAAGCGACGACAACGCAAGGCTAGGCAATGCACGGAAGGCAAGCAAAGAGTAACGGAAGGTAAGGAAGGCAAGGGAAAGGAAGGAAAGGCAAGTGTAACGGAAGGAACGGCACGGCAAGGGGAAACAAGGCTAAGGCACGACAACGCACGGCTAGGCAATGCACGGAAAGGCAAGGAAAGGGTAACGCATGGGAAAGCACGGTCAGGCGATGCAAGGCTAAGGCATGACAACGCAAGGCTAGGAAATGCACGGAAAGCAAGCAAAGAGTAACGGAACGCAAGGAAGGCAAGGGAAAGCAAGGGAAGGCAAGGGTAACGGAAGGAACGGCACGGCAAGGGGTAACAAGGCTAAGGCACGGCAACGCAGGGCTAGGCAATGCACGGCAAGGCAAGGAAAGGGTAACGCAGGGGAAGGCACGGTCAGGTGAGGCAAGGATAAGGCACGACAATGCAAGGCTAGGCAATGCACGGCAAGGTAAGGAAAGAGTAACGGAAGGAAAGGAAGGCAAGTCAAAGCCAGGAAAGTCAAGTGTAACAAAAGGCACGCCACGGCAATGGGAAACAAGGCTAAGGCACGACAACGCACGGCTAGGGAATGCACGGCAAGGCAAGGAAAGGGTAACGCAAGGCAAGGCACGGTGAGGCTAGGCAAGGCTAATGCACGACAACGCAAGGCTAGGCAATGCACGACAATGCAAGGAAAGCTTAAAGAAAAGGAAGGCACGGTCAGGCGAGATAAGGCTAAGGCACGACAACGCAAGGCTAGGCAATGCAGGGAAGGCAAGCAAAGAGTAACGGAAGGTAAGGAAGGCAAAGGAAAGCAAGGAAAGGCAATGGTAACGGAAGGAACGGCACGGCAAGGGGAAACAAGGCTAAGGCACGACAACGCACGCTAGGCAATGCACGGAAAGGCAAGGAAAGGGTAACGCATGGGAAAGCACGGTCAGGCGAGGCAAGGCTAAGGAAAGCCAACGCAAGGCTAGGCAATGCACGGTAAGCAAGCAAGGAGTAACGGAATGCAAGGAAGGAAAGGGAAAGCAAGGGAAGGCAAGGGTAACGGAAGGAATGGCACGGCAAGGGGTAAGAAGGCTAAGGCACGACAACGCAGGGCTAGGCAATGCACGGCAAGGCAAGGAAAGGGTAACGCAGGGGAAGGCACGGTCAGGTGAGGCAAGGATAAGGCACGACAATGCAAGGCTAGTCAATGCACGGCAAGGCAATTAAAGAGTAACGGAAGGAAAGGAAGGCAAGGCAAAGCCAAGCAAGGCAAGTGTAACAAAAGGCACGCCACGGCAAGGGGAATCAAGGCTAAGGCACGACAACGCACGGCTAGGCAATGCACGGCAAGGCAAGGAAAGGGTAACGGAAGGCAAGGCACGGTGAGGCTAGGCAAGGTTAATGCACGACAACGCAAGGCTAGGCAATGCACGACAATGCAAGGAAAGCTTAAAGCAAAGGAAGGCACGGTCAGGCGAGATAAGGCTAAGGCACGACAACGCAAGGCTAGGCAATGCAGGGAAGGCAAGCAAAGAGTAACGGAAGGTAAGGAAGGCAAGGGAAAGCAAGGAAAGGCAATGGTAACGGAAGGAACGGCACGGCAAGGGGAAACAAGGCTAAGGCACGACAACGCACGCTAGGCAATGCACGGCAAGGCAAGGAAAGGGTAACGCATGGGAAAGCACGATCAGGCGAGGCAAGGCTAAGGCACGACAACCCAAGGCTAGGCAATGCACGGAAGGGAAGCAAAGAGAAACGGAAGGTAAGGAAGGAAAGGGAAAGCAAAGAAAGGCAAGTGTAACGGAAGGAACGGCACGGCAAGGGGAAACAAGGCTAAGGCACGACAACGCACGGCTAGGCAATGCACGGTAAGGCAAGCAAAGGGTAACGCAAGGAAAGGCACGGTGAGGCTAGGCAAGGCTAATGCACGAAAACGCAAGGCTAGGCGATGCACGACAATGCAAGGAAAGCTTAAAGCAAAGGAAGGCAAGGTCAGGCGAGATAATTCTAAGGCACGACAACGCAAGGCTAGGAAATTCAGGGAAGGCAAGCAAAGAGTAACGGAAGGTAAGCAAGGCAAGGAAAAGGAAGGAAAGGCCAGGGTAACGGAAGGAACGGCACGGCAAGGGGAAACAAGTCTAAGGCACGACACCGAACGCTAGGCAATGAACGGCAAGGCAAGGAAAGGGTAACGCATTTGAAAGCACGGTCAGGCGAGGCAACGCTAAGGCACGACAAGGCAAGGCTAGGCAATGCACGGAAGGCAAGCAAAGAGTAACGGAAGGTAAGGAAGGCAAGGGAAAGGAGGGAAAGGCAAGTGTAACGGAAGGAACGGCACGGCAAGGGGAAACAAGGCTAAGGCACGACAACGCACGGCTAGGCAATGCACGGCAAGGCAAGGAAAGTGTAACGCATGGGAAAGCACGGTCAGGCGATGCAAGGCTAAGGCATGACAACCCAAGGCTAGGCAATGCACGGAAAGCAAGCAAAGAGTAACGGAACGCAAGGAAGGCAAGGGAAAGCAAGGGAAGGCAAGGGTAACGGAAGGAACGGCACGGCAAGGGGTAACAAGGCTAAGGCACGGCAACGCAGGGCTAGGCAATGCACGGCAAGGCAAGGAAAGGGTAACGCAGGGGAAGGCACGGTCAGGTGAGGCAAGGATAAGGCACGACAATGCAAGGCTAGGCAATGCACGGCAAGGCAAGGAAAGAGTAACGGAAGGAAAGGAAGGCAAGTCAAAGCCAGGAAAGGCAAGTGTAACAAAAGGCACGCCACGGCAAGGGGAAACAAGGCTAAGGTACGACAACGCACGGCTAGGCAATGCACGGCAAGGCAAGGAAAGGGTAACGCAAGGCAAGGCACGGTGAGGCTAGGCAAGGCTAATGCACGACAACGCAAGGCTAAGCAATGCACGACAATGTAAGGAAATCTTAAAGCAAAGGAAGGCACGGTCAGGCGAGATAAGTCTTAGGCACGACAACGGAAGGCTAGGCAATGCAGGGAAGGGAAGCAAAGAGTAACGGAAGGCAAGCAAGGCAAGGAAAAGCAAGGAAAGGCAAGGGTAACGGAAGGAACGGCACGGCAAGGGGGAACAAGTCTAAGGCACGACACCGAACGCTAGGCAATGAACGGCAAGGCAAGGAAAGGGTAACGCATGGGAAAGCACGGTCAGGCGAGGCAAGGCTAAGGCACGACAACGCAAGGCTAGGCAATGCACGGAAGGCAAGCAAAGACTAACGGAAGGTAAGGAAGGCAAGGGAAAGCAAGGAAAGGCACGTGTAACGGAAGGAACGGCACGGCAAGGGGAAACAAGGCTAAGGCATGACAACGCACGCTAGGCAATGCACGGCAAGGCAAGGAAAGGGTAACGCATGTGAAAGCACGGTCAGGCGAGGCAAGCCTAAGGCATGACAACGCAAGGCTAGGCAATGCACGGAAAGCAAGCAAAGAGTAACGGAACGCAAGGAAGGCAAGGGAAAGCAAGGGAAGGCAAGGGTAACGGAAGGAACGGCACCGCAAGGGGTAACAAGGCTAAGGCACGACAACGCAGGGCTAGGCAATGCACGGCAAGGCAAGGAAAGAGTAACGGAACGGAACGGAAGGCAAGGCAAAGCCAGGCAAGGCAAGTGTAACAAAAGGCACGCAACGGCAAGGGGAAACAAGGCTAAGGCACGACAACACACGGCTAGGAAATGCACGGCAAGGCAAGGAAAGGGTAACGCAAGGCAAGGCACGGTGAGGCTAGGCAAGGCTAATGCACGACAACGCAAGGCTAGGCAATGCACGACAATGCAAGTAAAGCTTAAAGCAAAGGAAGGCACGGTCAGAAGAGATAAGGCTAAGGCACGACAACGCAAGGCTAGGCAAGGCAGGGAAGGCAAGCAAAGAGTAACGGAAGGTAAGGAAGGCAAAGGAAAGCAAGGAAAGGCAATGGTAACGGAAGGAACGGAACGGCAAGGGGAAACAAGGCTAAGGCACGACAACGCACGCTAGGCAATGCACGGCAAGGCAAGGAAAGGGTAACGCATGGGAAAGCACGGTCAGGCGAGGCAAGGCTAAGGAAAGCCAACGCAAGGCTAGGCAATGCACGGTAAGCAAGCAAGGAGGAACGGAATGCAAGGAAGGAAAGGGAAAGCAAGGGAAGGCAAGGGTAACGGAAGGAACGGCACGGCAAGGGGTAAGAAGGTTAAGGCACGACAACGCAGGGCTAGGCAATGCACGGCAAGGCAAGGAAAGGGTAACGCAGGGGAAGGCACGGTCAGGTGAGGCAAGGATAAGGCACGACAATGCAAGGCTAGGCAATGCACGGCAAGGCAAGGAAAGAGTAACGGAAGGAAAGGAAGGCAAGGCAAAGCCAAGCAAGGCAAGTGTAACAAAAGGCACGCCACGGCAAGGGGAATCAAGGCTAAGGCACGACAACGCACGGCTAGGCAATGCACGGCAAGGCAAGGAAAGGGTAACGCAAGGCAAGGCACGGTGAGGCTAGGCAAGGCTAATGCACGACAACGCAAGGCTAGGCAATGCACGACAATGCAAGGAAAGCTTAAAGCAAAGGAAGGCACGGTCAGGCGAGATAAGGCTAAGGCACGACAACGCAAGGCTAGGCAATGCACGGAAGGCAAGAAAGAGTAACGGAAGGTAAGGAAGGCAAGGGAAAGCAAAGAAAGGCAAGTGTAACGGAAGGAACGGCACGGCAAGGGGAAACAAGGCTAAGGCACGACAACGCACGCTAGGCAATGCACGGCAAGGCAAGGAAAGTGTAACGCAAGGCAAGGCACGGTGAGGCTAGGCAAGGTTAATGCACGACAACTCAAGGCTAGGCAATGCACGACAATGCAAGGAAAGCTTAAAGCAAAGGAAGGCACGGTCAGGCGAGATAAGGCTAAGGCACGACAACGCAAGGCTAGGCAATGCACGGAAGGCAAGCAAAGAGTAACGGAAGGTAAGGAAGGCAAGGAAAAGCAAGGAAAGGCAATGGTAACGAAAGGAACGGCACGGCGAGGGGAAACAAGGCTAAGGCACCACAACGCACGCTAGGCAATGCACGGCAAGGCAAGGAAAGGGTAACGCATGGGAAAGCACCGGCAGGCGAGTCAAGGCTAAGGCTCGACAACCCAAGCCTAGGCAATGCACGGAAGGCAAGCAAAGAGAAACGGAAGGTAAGGAAGGAAAGGGAAATCAAAGAAAGGCAAGTGTACCGGAAGGAACGGCACGGCAAGGGGAAACAAGGCTAAGGCACGACAACGCACGGCTAGGCAATGCACGGTAAGGCAAGCAAAGGGTAACGCAAGGAAAGGCACGGTGAGGCTAGGCAAGGCTAATGCACGAAAACGCAAGGCTAGGCGATGCACGACAATGCAAGGAAAGCTTAAAGCAAAGGAAGGCAAGGTCAGGCGACATAATTCTAAGGCACGACAACGGAAGGCTAGGAAATTCAGGGAAGGCAAGCAAAGAGTAACGGAAGGTAAGGAAGGCAAGGGAAAGCAAAGAAAGGCAAGTGTAACGGAAGGAACTGCACGGCAAGGGGAAACAAGGCTAAGGCACGACAACGCACGCTAGGCAATGCACGGCAAGGCAAGGAAAGGGTAACGCATGGGAAAACACGGTCAGGCGAGGCATGCCTAAGGCATGACAACGCAAGGCTAGGCAATGCACGGAAAGCAAGCAAAGAGCAACGGAACGCAAGGACGGCAAGGGAAAGCAAGGGAAGGCAAGGGTAACGGAAGGAACGGCACGGCAAGGGGTAACATGGTTAAGGCACGACAACGCAGGGCTAGGCAATGCACGGCAAGGCAAGGAAAGAGTAACGGAAGGAACGGAAGGCAAGGCAAAGCCAGGCAAGGCAAGTGTAACGGAAGGAACGGCACGGCAAGGGGAAACAAGGCTAAGGCACGACAACGCACGGCTAGGCAATGCACAGCAAGGCAAGCAAAAGTTAACGCAAGGAAAGGCACTGTGAGGCTAGGCAAGGCTAATGCACGAAAACGCAAGGCTAGGCGACGCACGACAATGCAAGGAAACTGAAAGCAAAGGAAGGCAAGGTCAGGCGAGATAAGGCTAAGGCACGACAAGGCAAGGCTAGGAAATTCAGGGAAGGCAAGCAAAGACTAACGGAAGGTAAGCAAGGCAAGGAAAAGGAAGGAAAGGCCAGGGTAACGGAAGGAACGGCACGGCAAGGGGAAACAAGTCTAAGGCACGACACCGAACGCTAGGCAATGAACGGCAAGGCAAGGAAAGGGTAACGCATTTGAAAGCACGGTCAGGCGAGGCAACGCTAAGCGACGACAACGCAAGGCTAGGCAATGCACGGAAGGCAAGCAAAGAGTAACGGAAGGTAAGGAAGGCAAGGGAAAGGAAGGAAAGGCAAGTGTAACGGAAGGAACGGCACGGCAAGGGGAAACAAGGCTAAGGCACGACAACGCACGGCTAGGCAATGCACGGAAAGGCAAGGAAAGGGTAACGCATGGGAAAGCACGGTCAGGCGATGCAAGGCTAAGGCATGACAACGCAAGGCTACGCAATGCACGGAAAGCAAGCAAAGAGTAACGGAACGCAAGGAAGGCAAGGGAAAGCAAGGGAAGGCAAGGGTAACGGAAGGAACGGCACGGCAAGGGGTAACAAGGCTAAGGCACGGCAACGCAGGGCTAGGCAATGCACGGCAAGGCAAGGAAAGGGTAACGCAGGGGAAGGCACGGTCAGGTGAGGCAAGGATAAGGCACGACAATGCAAGGCTAGGCAATGCACGGCAAGGTAAGGAAAGAGTAACGGAAGGAAAGGAAGGCAAGTCAAAGCCAGGAAAGTCAAGTGTAACAAAAGGCACGCCACGGCAATGGGAAACAAGGCTAAGGCACGACAACGCACGGCTAGGGAATGCACGGCAAGGCAAGGAAAGGGTAACGCAAGGCAAGGCACGGTGAGGCTAGGCAAGGCTAATGCACGACAACGCAAGTCTAGGCAATGCACGACAATGCAAGGAAAGCTTAAAGAAAAGGAAGGCACGGTCAGGCGAGATAAGGCTAAGGCAGGACAACGCAAGGCTAGGCAATGCAGGGAAGGGAAGCAAAGAGTAACGGAAGGTAAGCAAGGCAAGGAAAAGCAAGGAAAGGCAAGGGTAACGGAAGGAACGGCACGGCAAGGGGTAACAAGTCTCAGGCACGACACCGAACGCTAGGCAATGCACGGCAAGGCAAGGAAAGGGTAACGCATGGGAATGCACGGTCAGGCGAGGCAAGGCTAAGGCACGACAACGCAAGGCTAGGCAATGCACGGAAGGCAAGCAAAGAGTAACGGAAGGTAAGGAAGGGAAGGGAAAGCAAGGAAAGGCAAGTGTAACGGAAGGAACGACACGGCAAGGGGAAACAAGGCTAAGGCACGACAACGCACGCTAGGCAATGCACGGCAAGGCAAGGAAAGGGTAACGCATGGGAAAGCACGGTCAGGCGAGGCAAGGCTAAGGCATGACAACGCAAGACTAGGCAATGCACGGAAAGCAAGCAAAGAGTAACGGAACGCAAGGAAGGCAAGGGAAAGCAAGGGAAGGCAAGGGTAACGGAAGGAACGGCACGGCAAGGGGTAAGAAAGCTAAGGCACGACAACGCAGGGCTAGGCAATGCACCGCAAGGCAAGGAAAGGGTAACGCAGGGGAAGGCACGGTCAGGTGAGGCAAGGATAAGGCACGACAATGCAAGGCTAGGCAATGCACGGCAAGGCAAGGAAAGAGTAACGGAAGGAAAGGAAGGCAAGGCAAAGCCAGGCAAGGCAAGTGTAACAAAAGGCACGCCACGGCAAGGGGAATCAAGGGTAAGGCACGACAACGCACGGCTAGGCAATGCACGGCAAGGCAAGGAAAGGGTAACGCAAGGCCAGGCACGGTGAGGCTAGGCAAGGCTAATGCACGACAACGCAAGGCTAGGCAATGCACGACAATGCAAGGAAAGCTTAAAGAAAAGGAAGGCACGGTCAGGCGAGATAAGGCTAAGGCACGACAACGCAAAGCTAGGCAATGCACGGAAGGCAAGCAAAGAGTAACGGAAGGTAAGGAAGGCAAGGGAAAGCAAGGAAAGTGAAGTGTAACGGAAGGAACGGCACGGCAAGGGGAAACAAGGCTAAGGAACGACAACGCACGCTAGGCAATGCACGGCAAGGCAAGGAAAGGGTAACGCATGGGAAAGCACGGTTAGGCGAGGCAAGCCTAAGGCATGACAACGCAAGGCTAGGCAATGCACGGAAAGCAAGCAAAGAGTAACGGAACGCAAGGAAGGCAAGGGAAAGCAAGGGAAGGCAAGGGTAACGGAAGGAACGGCACGGCAAGGGGTAACAAGGCTAAGGCACGGCAACGCAGGGCTAGGCAATGCACGGCAAGGCAAGGAAAGTGTAACGCAGGGGAAGGCACGGTCAGGTGAGGCAAGGATAAGGCACGACAATGCAAGGCTAGGCAATGCACGGCAAGGCAAGGAAAGAGTAACGGAAGGAAAGGAAGGCAAGTCAAAGCCAGGAAAGGCAAGTGTAACAAAAGGCACGCCACGGCAAGGGGAAACAAGGCTAAGGTACGACAACGCACGGCTAGGCAATGCACGGCAAGGCAAGGAAAGGGTAACGCAAGGCAAGGCACGGTGAGGCTAGGCAAGGCTAATGCACGACAACGCAAGGCTAAGCAATGCACGACAATGTAAGGAAATCTTAAAGCAAAGGAAGGCACGGTCAGGCGAGATAAGTCTAAGGCACGACAACGGAAGGCTAGGCAATGCAGGGAAGGGAAGCAAAGAGTAACGGAAGGCAAGCAAGGCAAGGAAAAGCAAGGAAAGGCAAGGGTAACGGAAGGAACGGCACGGCAAGGGGGAACAAGTCTAAGGCACGACACCGAACGCTAGGCAATGAACGGCAAGGCAAGGAAAGGGTAACGCATGGGAAAGCACGGTCAGGCGAGGCAAGGCTAAGGCACGACAACGCAAGGCTAGGCAATGCACGGAAGGCAAGCAAAGACTAACGGAAGGTAAGGAAGGCAAAGGAAAGCAAGGAAAGGCACGTGTAACGGAAGGAACGGCACGGCAAGGGGAAACAAGGCTGAGGCATGACAACGCACGCTAGGCAATGCACGGCAAGGCAAGGAAAGGGTAACGCATGTGAAAGCACGGTCAGGCGAGGCAAGCCTAAGGCATGACAACGCAAGGCTAGGCAATGCACGGAAAGCAAGCAAAGAGTAACGGAACGCAAGGAAGGCAAGGGAAAGCAAGGGAAGGCAAGGGTAACGGAAGGAACGGCACCGCAAGGGGTAACAAGGCTAAGGCACGACAACGCAGGGCTAGGCAATGCACGGCAAGGCAAGGAAAGAGTAACGGAACGGAACGGAAGGCAAGGCAAAGCCAGGCAAGGCAAGTGTAACAAAAGGCACGCAACGGCAAGGGGAAACAAGGCTAAGGCACGACAACACACGGCTGGGAAATGCACGGCAAGGCAAGGAAAGGGTAACGCAAGGCAAGGCACGGTGAGGCTAGGCAAGGCTAATACACGACAACGCAAGGCTAGGCAATGCACGACAATGCAAGTAAAGCTTAAAGCAAAGGAAGGCACGGTCAGAAGAGATAAGGCTAAGGCACGACATCGCAAGGCTAGGCAAGGCAGGGAAGGCAAGCAAAGAGTAACGGAAGGTAAGGAAGGCAAAGGAAAGCAAGGAAAGGCAATGGTAACGGAAGGAACGGAACCACAAGGGGAAACAAGGCTAAGGCACGACAAGGCACGCTAGGCAATGCACGGCAAGGCAAGGAAAGGGTAACGCATGGGAAAGCACGGTCAGGCGAGGCAAGGCTAAGGAAAGCCAACGCAAGGCTAGGCAATGCACGGTAAGCAAGCAAGGAGGAACGGAATGCAAGGAAGGAAAGGGAAAGCAAGGGAAGGCAAGGGTAACGGAAGGAACGGCACGGCAAGGGGTAAGAAGGTTAAGGCACGACAACGCAGGGCTAGGCAATGCACGGCAAGGCAAGGAAAGGGTAACGCAGGGGAAGGCACGGTCAGGTGAGGCAAGGATAAGGCACGACAATGCAAGGCTAGGCAATGCACGGCAAGGCAAGGAAAGAGTAACGGAAGGAAAGGAAGGCAAGGCAAAGCCAAGCAAGGCAAGTGTAACAAAAGGCACGCCACGGCAAGGGGAATCAAGGCTAAGGCACGACAACGCACGGCTAGGCAATGCACGGCAAGGCAAGGAAAGGGTAACGCAAGGGAAGGCACGGTGAGGCTAGGCAAGGCTAATGCACGACAACGCAAGGCTAGGCAATGCACGACAATGCAAGGAAAGCTTAAAGCAAAGGAAGGCACGGTCAGGCGAGATAAGGCTAAGGCACGACAACGCAAGGCTAGGCAATGCACGGAAGGCAAGCGAAGAGTAACGGAAGGTAAGGAAGGCAAGGGAAAGCAAAGAAAGGCAAGTGTAACGGAAGGAACGGCACGGCAAGGGGAAACAAGGCTAAGGCACGACAACGCACGCTAGGCAATGCACGGCAAGGCAAGGAAAGTGTAACGCAAGGCAAGGCACGGTGAGGCTAGGCAAGGTTAATGCACGACAACTCAAGGCTAGGCAATGCACGACAATGCAAGGAAAGCTTAAAGCAAAGGAAGGCACGGTCAGGCGAGATAAGGCTAAGGCACGACAACGCAAGGCTAGGCAATGCACGGAAGGCAAGCAAAGAGTAACGGAAGGTAAGGAAGGCAAGGAAAAGCAAGGAAAGGCAATGGTAACGAAAGGAACGTCACGGCGAGGGGAAACAAGGCTAAGGCACCACAACGCACGCTAGGCAATGCACGGCAAGGCAAGGAAAGGGTAACGCATGGGAAAGCACCGGCAGGCGAGTCAAGGCTAAGGCACGACAACCCAAGGCTAGGCAATGCACGGAAGGCAAGCAAAGAGAAACGGAAGGTAAGGAAGGAAAGGGAAAGCAAAGAAAGGCAAGTGTACCGGAAGGAACGGCACGGCAAGGGGAAACAAGGCTAAGGCACGACAACGCACGGCTAGGCAATGCACGGTAAGGCAAGCAAAGGGTAACGCAAGGAAAGGCACGGTGAGGCTAGGCAAGGCTAATGCACGAAAACGCAAGGCTAGGCGATGCACGACAATGCAAGGAAAGCTTAAAGCAAAGGAAGGCAAGGTCAGGCGACATAATTCTAAGGCACGACAACGGAAGGCTAGGAAATTCAGGGAAGGCAAGCAAAGAGTAACGGAAGGTAAGGAAGGCAAGGGAAAGCAAAGAAAGGCAAGTGTAACGGAAGGAACTGCACGGCAAGGGGAAACAAGGCTAAGGCACGACAACGCACGCTAGGCAATGCACGGCAAGGCAAGGAAAGGGTAACGCATGGGAAAACACGGTCAGGCGAGGCATGCCTAAGGCATGACAACGCAAGGCTAGGCAATGCACGGAAAGCAAGCAAAGAGTAACGGAACGCAAGGAAGGCAAGGGAAAGCAAGGGAAGGCAAGGGTAACGGAAGGAACGGCACGGCAAGGGGTAACAAGGCTAAGGCACGGCAACGCAGGGCTAGGCAATGCACGGCAAGGCAAGGAAAGGGTAACGCAGGGGAAGGCACGGTCAGGTGAGGCAAGGATAAGGCACGACAATGCAAGGCTAGGCAATGCACGGCAAGGTAAGGAAAGAGTAACGGAAGGAAAGGAAGGCAAGTCAAAGCCAGGAAAGTCAAGTGTAACAAAAGGCACGCCACGGCAATGGGAAACAAGGCTAAGGCACGACAACGCACGGCTAGGGAATGCACGGCAAGGCAAGGAAAGGGTAACGCAAGGCAAGGCACGGTGAGGGTAGGCAAGGCTAATGCACGACAACGCAAGTCTAGGCAATGCACGACAATGCAAGGAAAGCTTAAAGAAAAGGAAGGCACGGTCAGGCGAGATAAGGCTAAGGCAGGACAACGCAAGGCTAGGCAATGCAGGGAAGGGAAGCAAAGAGTAACGGAAGGTAAGCAAGGCAAGGAAAAGCAAGGAAAGGCAAGGGTAACGGAAGGAACGGCACGGCAAGGGGTAACAAGTCTCAGGCACGACACCGAACGCTAGGCAATGCACGGCAAGGCAAGGAAAGGGTAACGCATGGGAAAGCACGGTCAGGCGAGGCAAGGCTAAGGCACGACAACGCAAGGCTAGGCAATGCACGGAAGGCAAGCAAAGAGTAACGGAAGGTAAGGAAGGGAAGGGAAAGCAAGGAAAGGCAAGTGTAACGGAAGGAACGACACGGCAAGGGGAAACAAGGCTAAGGCACGACAACGCACGCTAGGCAATGCACGGCAAGGCAAGGAAAGGGTAACGCATGGGAAAGCACGGTCAGGCGAGGCAAGGCTAAGGCATGACAACGCAAGACTAGGCAATGCACGGAAAGCAAGCAAAGAGTAACGGAACGCAAGGAAGGCAAGGGAAAGCAAGGGAAGGCAAGGGTAACGGAAGGAACGGCACGGCAAGGGGTAAGAAAGCTAAGGCACGACAACGCAGGGCTAGGCAATGCACCGCAAGGCAAGGAAAGGGTAACGCAGGGGAAGGCACGGTCAGGTGAGGCAAGGATAAGGCACGACAATGCAAGGCTAGGCAATGCACGGCAAGGCAAGGAAAGAGTAACGGAAGGAAAGGAAGGCAAGGCAAAGCCAGGCAAGGCAAGTGTAACAAAAGGCACGCCACGGCAAGGGGAATCAAGGGTAAGGCACGACAACGCACGGCTAGGCAATGCACGGCAAGGCAAGGAAAGGGTAACGCAAGGCCAGGCACGGTGAGGCTAGGCAAGGCTAATGCACGACAACGCAAGGCTAGGCAATGCACGACAATGCAAGGAAAGCTTAAAGAAAAGGAAGGCACGGTCAGGCGAGATAAGGCTAAGGCACGACAACGCAAAGCTAGGCAATGCACGGAAGGCAAGCAAAGAGTAACGGAAGGTAAGGAAGGCAAGGGAAAGCAAGGAAAGTGAAGTGTAACGGAAGGAACGGCACGGCAAGGGGAAACAAGGCTAAGGAACGACAACGCACGCTAGGCAATGCACGGCAAGGCAAGGAAAGGGTAACGCATGGGAAAGCACGGTTAGGCGAGGCAAGCCTAAGGCATGACAACGCAAGGCTAGGCAATGCACGGAAAGCAAGCAAAGAGTAACGGAACGCAAGGAAGGCAAGGGAAAGCAAGGGAAGGCAAGGGTAACGGAAGGAACGGCACGGCAAGGGGTAACAAGGCTAAGGCACGGCAACGCAGGGCTAGGCAATGCACGGCAAGGCAAGGAAAGTGTAACGCAGGGGAAGGCACGGTCAGGTGAGGCAAGGATAAGGCACGACAATGCAAGGCTAGGCAATGCACGGCAAGGCAAGGAAAGAGTAACGGAAGGAAAGGAAGGCAAGTCAAAGCCAGGAAAGGCAAGTGTAACAAAAGGCACGCCACGGCAAGGGGAAACAAGGCTAAGGTACGACAACGCACGGCTAGGCAATGCACGGCAAGGCAAGGAAAGGGTAACGCAAGGCAAGGCACGGTGAGGCTAGGCAAGGCTAATGCACGACAACGCAAGGCTAAGCAATGCACGACAATGTAAGGAAATCTTAAAGCAAAGGAAGGCACGGTCAGGCGAGATAAGTCTAAGGCACGACAACGGAAGGCTAGGCAATGCAGGGAAGGGAAGCAAAGAGTAACGGAAGGCAAGCAAGGCAAGGAAAAGCAAGGAAAGGCAAGGGTAACGGAAGGAACGGCACGGCAAGGGGGAACAAGTCTAAGGCACGACACCGAACGCTAGGCAATGAACGGCAAGGCAAGGAAAGGGTAACGCATGGGAAAGCACGGTCAGGCGAGGCAAGGCTAAGGCACGACAACGCAAGGCTAGGCAATGCACGGAAGGCAAGCAAAGACTAACGGAAGGTAAGGAAGGCAAAGGAAAGCAAGGAAAGGCACGTGTAACGGAAGGAACGGCACGGCAAGGGGAAACAAGGCTGAGGCATGACAACGCACGCTAGGCAATGCACGGCAAGGCAAGGAAAGGGTAACGCATGTGAAAGCACGGTCAGGCGAGGCAAGCCTAAGGCATGACAACGCAAGGCTAGGCAATGCACGGAAAGCAAGCAAAGAGTAACGGAACGCAAGGAAGGCAAGGGAAAGCAAGGGAAGGCAAGGGTAACGGAAGGAACGGCACCGCAAGGGGTAACAAGGCTAAGGCACGACAACGCAGGGCTAGGCAATGCACGGCAAGGCAAGGAAAGAGTAACGGAACGGAACGGAAGGCAAGGCAAAGCCAGGCAAGGCAAGTGTAACAAAAGGCACGCAACGGCAAGGGGAAACAAGGCTAAGGCACGACAACACACGGCTGGGAAATGCACGGCAAGGCAAGGAAAGGGTAACGCAAGGCAAGGCACGGTGAGGCTAGGCAAGGCTAATACACGACAACGCAAGGCTAGGCAATGCACGACAATGCAAGTAAAGCTTAAAGCAAAGGAAGGCACGGTCAGAAGAGATAAGGCTAAGGCACGACATCGCAAGGCTAGGCAAGGCAGGGAAGGCAAGCAAAGAGTAACGGAAGGTAAGGAAGGCAAAGGAAAGCAAGGAAAGGCAATGGTAACGGAAGGAACGGAACCACAAGGGGAAACAAGGCTAAGGCACGACAACGCACGCTAGGCAATGCACGGCAAGGCAAGGAAAGGGTAACGCATGGGAAAGCACGGTCAGGCGAGGCAAGGCTAAGGAAAGCCAACGCAAGGCTAGGCAATGCACGGTAAGCAAGCAAGGAGGAACGGAATGCAAGGAAGGAAAGGGAAAGCAAGGGAAGGCAAGGGTAACGGAAGGAACGGCACGGCAAGGGGTAAGAAGGTTAAGGCACGACAACGCAGGGCTAGGCAATGCACGGCAAGGCAAGGAAAGGGTAACGCAGGGGAAGGCACGGTCAGGTGAGGCAAGGATAAGGCACGACAATGCAAGTCTAGGCAATGCACGGCAAGGCAAGGAAAGAGTAACGGAAGGAAAGGAAGGCAAGGCAAAGCCAAGCAAGGCAAGTGTAACAAAAGGCACGCCACGGCAAGGGGAATCAAGGCTAAGGCACGACAACGCACGGCTAGGCAATGCACGGCAAGGCAAGGAAAGGGTAACGCAAGGGAAGGCACGGTGAGGCTAGGCAAGGCTAATGCACGACAACGCAAGGCTAGGCAATGCACGACAATGCAAGGAAAGCTTAAAGCAAAGGAAGGCACGGTCAGGCGAGATAAGGCTAAGGCACGACAACGCAAGGCTAGGCAATGCACGGAAGGCAAGCAAAGAGTAACGGAAGGTAAGGAAGGCAAGGGAAAGCAAAGAAAGGCAAGTGTAACGGAAGGAACGGCACGGCAAGGGGAAACAAGGCTAAGGCACGACAACGCACGCTAGGCAATGCACGGCAAGGCAAGGAAAGTGTAACGCAAGGCAATGCACGGTGAGGCTAGGCAAGGTTAATGCACGACAACTCAAGGCTAGGCAATGCACGACAATGCAAGGAAAGCTTAAAGCAAAGGAAGGCACGGTCAGGCGAGATAAGGCTAAGGCACGACAACGCAAGGCTAGGCAATGCACGGAAGGCAAGCAAAGAGTAACGGAAGGTAAGGAAGGCAAGGAAAAGCAAGGAAAGGCAATGGTAACGAAAGGAACGTCACGGCGAGGGGAAACAAGGCTAAGGCACCACAACGCACGCTAGGCAATGCACGGCAAGGCAAGGAAAGGGTAACGCATGGGAAAGCACCGGCAGGCGAGTCAAGGCTAAGGCACGACAACCCAAGGCTAGGCAATGCACGGAAGGCAAGCAAAGAGAAACGGAAGGTAAGGAAGGAAAGGGAAAGCAAAGAAAGGCAAGTGTACCGGAAGGAACGGCACGGCAAGGGGAAACAAGGCTAAGGCACGACAACGCACGGCTAGGCAATGCACGGTAAGGCAAGCAAAGGGTAACGCAAGGAAAGGCACGGTGAGGCTAGGCAAGGCTAATGCACGAAAACGCAAGGCTAGGCGATGCACGACAATGCAAGGAAAGCTTAAAGCAAAGGAAGGCAAGGTCAGGCGACATAATTCTAAGGCACGACAACGGAAGGCTAGGAAATTCAGGGAAGGCAAGCAAAGAGTAACGGAAGGTAAGGAAGGCAAGGGAAAGCAAAGAAAGGCAAGTGTAACGGAAGGAACTGCACGGCAAGGGGAAACAAGGCTAAGGCACGACAACGCACGCTAGGCAATGCACGGCAAGGCAAGGAAAGGGTAACGCATGGGAAAACACGGTCAGGCGAGGCATGCCTAAGGCATGACAACGCAAGGCTAGGCAATGCACGGAAAGCAAGCAAAGAGTAACGGAACGCAAGGAAGGCAAGGGAAAGCAAGGGAAGGCAAGGGTAACGGAAGGAACGGCACGGCAAGGGGTAACATGGTTAAGGCACGACAACGCAGGGCTAGGCAATGCACGGCAAGGCAAGGAAAGAGTAACGGAAGGAACGGAAGGCAAGGCAAAGGCAGGCAAGGCAAGTGTAACGGAAGGAACGGCACGGCAAGGGGAAACAAGGCTAAGGCACGACAACGCACGGCTAGGCAATGCACAGCAAGGCAAGCAAAAGTTAACGCAAGGAAAGGCACTGTGAGGCTAGGCAAGGCTAATGCACGAAAACGCAAGGCTAGGCGACGCACGACAATGCAAGGAAACTGAAAGCAAAGGAAGGCAAGGTCAGGCGAGATAAGGCTAAGGCACGACAAGGCAAGCCTAGGAAATTCAGGGAAGGCAAGCAAAGCCTAACGGAAGGTAAGCAAGGCAAGGAAAAGGAAGGAAAGGCCAGGGTAACGGAAGGAACGGCACGGCAAGGGGAAACAAGTCTAAGGCACGACACCGAACGCTAGGCAATGAACGGCAAGGCAAGGAAAGGGTAACGCATTTGAAAGCACGGTCAGGCGAGGCAACGCTAAGCGACGACAACGCAAGGCTAGGCAATGCACGGAAGGCAAGCAAAGAGTAACGGAAGGTAAGGAAGGCAAGGGAAAGGAAGGAAAGGCAAGTGTAACGGAAGGAACGGCACGGCAAGGGGAAACAAGGCTAAGGCACGACAACGCACGGCTAGGCAATGCACGGAAAGGCAAGGAAAGGGTAACGCATGGGAAAGCACGGTCAGGCGATGCAAGGCTAAGGCATGACAACGCAAGGCTAGGCAATGCACGGAAAGCAAGCAAAGAGTAACGGAACGCAAGGAAGGCAAGGGAAAGCAAGGGAAGGCAAGGGTAACGGAAGGAACGGCACGGCAAGGGGTAACAAGGCTAAGGCACGGCAACGCAGGGCTAGGCAATGCACGGCAAGGCAAGGAAAGGGTAACGCAGGGGAAGGCACGGTCAGGTGAGGCAAGGATAAGGCACGACAATGCAAGGCTAGGCAATGCACGGCAAGGTAAGGAAAGAGTAACGGAAGGAAAGGAAGGCAAGTCAAAGCCAGGAAAGTCAAGTGTAACAAAAGGCACGCCACGGCAATGGGAAACAAGGCTAAGGCACGACAACGCACGGCTAGGGAATGCACGGCAAGGCAAGGAAAGGGTAACGCAAGGCAAGGCACGGTGAGGCTAGGCAAGGCTAATGCACGAAAACGCAAGGCTAGGCAATGCACGACAATGCAAGGAAAGCTTAAAGAAAAGGAAGGCACGGTCAGGCGAGATAAGGCTAAGGCAGGACAACGCAAGGCTAGGCAATGCAGGGAAGGGAAGCAAAGAGTAACGGAAGGTAAGCAAGGCAAGGAAAAGCAAGGAAAGGCAAGGGTAACGGAAGGAACGGCACGGCAAGGGGTAACAAGTCTCAGGCACGACACCGAACGCTAGGCAATGCACGGCAAGGCAAGGAAAGGGTAACGCATGGGAATGCACGGTCAGGCGAGGCAAGGCTAAGGCACGACAACGCAAGGCTAGGCAATGCACGGAAGGCAAGCAAAGAGTAACGGAAGGTAAGGAAGGGAAGGGAAAGCAAGGAAAGGCAAGTGTAACGGAAGGAACGACACGGCAAGGGGAAACAAGGCTAAGGCACGACAACGCACGCTAGGCAATGCACGGCAAGGCAAGGAAAGGGTAACGCATGGGAAAGCACGGTCAGGCGAGGCAAGGCTAAGGCATGACAACGCAAGACTAGGCAATGCACGGAAAGCAAGCAAAGAGTAACGGAACGCAAGGAAGGCAAGGGAAAGCAAGGGAAGGCAAGGGTAACGGAAGGAACGGCACGGCAAGGGGTAAGAAAGCTAAGGCACGACAACGCAGGGCTAGGCAATGCACCGCAAGGCAAGGAAAGGGTAACGCAGGGGAAGGCACGGTCAGGTGAGGCAAGGATAAGGCACGACAATGCAAGGCTAGGCAATGCACGGCAAGGCAAGGAAAGAGTAACGGAAGGAAAGGAAGGCAAGGCAAAGCCAGGCAAGGCAAGTGTAACAAAAGGCACGCCACGGCAAGGGGAATCAAGGCTAAGGCACGACAACGCACGGCTAGGCAATGCACGGCAAGGCAAGGAAAGGGTATCGCAAGGCAAGGCACGGTGAGGCTAGGCAAGGCTAATGCACGACAACGCAAGGCTAGGCAATGCACGACAATGCAAGGAAAGCTTAAAGAAAAGGAAGGCACGGTCAGGCGAGATAAGGCTAAGGCACGACAACGCAAGGCTAGGCAATGCACGGAAGGCAAGCAAAGAGTAACGGAAGGTAAGGAAGGCAAGGGAAAGCAAGGAAAGTGAAGTGTAACGGAAGGAACGGCACGGCAAGGGGAAACAAGGCTAAGGAACGACAACGCACGCTAGGCAATGCACGGCAAGGCAAGGAAAGAGTAACGGAACGGAACGGAAGGCAAGGCAAAGCCAGGCAAGGCAAGTGTAACAAAAGGCACGCAACGGCAAGGGGAAACAAGGCTAAGGCACGACAACACACGGCTAGGAAATGCACGGCAAGGCAAGGAAAGGGTAACGCAAGGCAAGGCACGGTGAGGCTAGGCAAGGCTAATGCACGACAACGCAAGGCTAGGCAATGCACGACAATGCAAGTAAAGCTTAAAGCAAAGGAAGGCACGGTCAGAAGAGATAAGGCTAAGGCACGACAACGCAAGGCTAGGCAAGGCAGGGAAGGCAAGCAAAGAGTAACGGAAGGTAAGGAAGGCAAAGGAAAGCAAGGAAAGGCAATGGTAACGGAAGGAACGGAACGGCAAGGGGAAACAAGGCTAAGGCACGACAACGCACGCTAGGCAATGCACGGCAAGGCAAGGAAAGGGTAACGCATGGGAAAGCACGGTCAGGCGAGGCAAGGCTAAGGAAAGCCAACGCAAGGCTAGGCAATGCACGGTAAGCAAGCAAGGAGGAACGGAATGCAAGGAAGGAAAGGGAAAGCAAGGGAAGGTAAGGGTAACGGAAGGAACGGCACGGCAAGGGGTAAGAAGGTTAAGGCACGACAACGCAGGGCTAGGCAATGCACGGCAAGGCAAGGAAAGGGTAACGCAGGGGAAGGCACGGTCAGGTGAGGCAAGGATAAGGCACGACAATGCAAGGCTACACAATGCACGGCAAGGCAAGGAAAGAGTAACGGAAGGAAAGGAAGGCAAGGCAAAGCCAAGCAAGGCAAGTGTAACAAAAGGCACGCCACGGCAAGGGGAATCAAGGCTAAGGCACGACAACGCACGGCTAGGCAATGCACGGCAAGGCAAGGAAAGGGTAACGCAAGGCAAGGCACGGTGAGGCTAGGCAAGGCTAATGCACGACAACGCAAGGCTAGGCAATGCACGACAATGCAAGGAAAGCTTAAAGCAAAGGAAGGCACGGTCAGGCGAGATAAGGCTAAGGCACGACAACGCAAGGCTAGGCAATGCACGGAAGGCAAGCAAAGAGTAACGGAAGGTAAGGAAGGCAAGGGAAAGCAAAGAAAGGCAAGTGTAACGGAAGGAACGGCACGGCAAGCGGAAACAAGGCTAAGGCACGACAACGCACGCTAGGCAATGCACGGCAAGGCAAGGAAAGTGTAACGCAAGGCAAGGCACGGTGAGGCTAGGCAAGGTTAATGCACGACAACTCAAGGCTAGGCAATGCACGACAATGCAAGGAAAGCTTAAAGCAAAGGAAGGCACGGTCAGGCGAGATAAGGCTAAGGCACGACAACGCAAGGCTAGGCAATGCACGGAAGGCAAGCAAAGAGTAACGGAAGGTAAGGAAGGCAAGGAAAAGCAAGGAAAGGCAATGGTAACGAAAGGAACGGCACGGCGAGGGGAAACAAGGCTAAGGCACCACAACGCACGCTAGGCAATGCACGGCAAGGCAAGGAAAGGGTAACGCATGGGAAAGCACCGGCAGGCGAGTCAAGGCTAAGGCACGACAACCCAAGGCTAGGCAATGCACGGAAGGCAAGAAAGAGAAAGAAACGGAAGGTAAGGAAGGAAAGGGAAAGCAAAGAAAGGCAAGTGTACCGGAAGGAACGGCACGGCAAGGGGAAACAAGGCTAAGGCACGACAACGCACGGCTAGGCAATGCACGGTAAGGCAAGCAAAGGGTAACGCAAGGAAAGGCACGGTGAGGCTAGGCAAGGCTAATGCACGAAAACGCAAGGCTAGGCGATGCACGACAATGCAAGGAAAGCTTAAAGCAAAGGAAGGCAAGGTCAGGCGACATAATTCTAAGGCACGACAACGGAAGGCTAGGAAATTCAGGGAAGGCAAGCAAAGAGTAACGGAAGGTAAGGAAGGCAAGGGAAAGCAAAGAAAGGCAAGTGTAACGGAAGGAACTGCACGGCAAGGGGAAACAAGGCTAAGGCACGACAACGCACGCTAGGCAATGCACGGCAAGGCAAGGAAAGGGTAACGCATGGGAAAACACGGTCAGGCGAGGCATGCCTAAGGCATGACAACGCAAGGCTAGGCAATGCACGGAAAGCAAGCAAAGAGTAACGGAACGCAAGGAAGGCAAGGGAAAGCAAGGGAAGGCAAGGGTAACGGAAGGAACGGCACGGCAAGGGGTAACATGGTTAAGGCACGACAACGCAGGGCTAGGCAATGCACGGCAAGGCAAGGAAAGAGTAACGGAAGGAACGGAAGGCAAGGCAAAGCCAGGCAAGGCAAGTGTAACGGAAGGAACGGCACGGCAAGGGGAAACAAGGCTAAGGCACGACAACGCACGGCTAGGCAATGCACAGCAAGGCAAGCAAAAGTTAACGCAAGGAAAGGCACTGTGAGGCTAGGCAAGGCTAATGCACGAAAACGCAAGGCTAGGCGACGCACGACAATGCAAGGAAACTGAAAGCAAAGGAAGGCAAGGTCAGGCGAGATAAGGCTAAGGCACGACAAGGCAAGGCTAGGAAATTCAGGGAAGGCAAGCAAAGACTAACGGAAGGTAAGCAAGGGAAGGAAAAGGAAGGAAAGGCCAGGGTAACGGAAGGAACGGCACGGCAAGGGGAAACAAGTCTAAGGCACGACACCGAACGCTAGGCAATGAACGGCAAGGCAAGGAAAGGGTAACGCAGGGGAAGGCACGGTCAGGTGAGGCAAGGATAAGGCACGACAATGCAAGGCTAGGCAATGCACGGCAAGGTAAGGAAAGAGTAACGGAAGGAAAGGAAGGCAAGTCAAAGCCAGGAAAGTCAAGTGTAACAAAAGGCACGCCACGGCAATGGGAAACAAGGCTAAGGCACGACAACGCACGGCTAGGGAATGCACGGCAAGGCAAGGAAAGGGTAACGCAAGGCAAGGCACGGTGAGGCTAGGCAAGGCTAATGCACGACAACGCAAGGCTAGGCAATGCACGACAATGCAAGGAAAGCTTAAAGAAAAGGAAGGCACGGTCAGGCGAGATAAGGCTAAGGCAGGACAACGCAAGGCTAGGCAATGCAGGGTAGGGAAGCAAAGAGTAATGGAAGGTAAGCAAGGCAAGGAAAAGCAAGGAAAGGCAAGGGTAACGGAAGGAACGGCACGGCAAGGGGTAACAAGTCTCAGGCACGACACCGAACGCTAGGCAATGCACGGCAAGGCAAGGAAAGGGTAACGCATGGGAATGCACGGTCAGGCGAGGCAAGGCTAAGGCACGACAACGCAAGGCTAGGCAATGCACGGAAGGCAAGCAAAGAGTAACGGAAGGTAAGGAAGGGAAGGGAAAGCAAGGAAAGGCAAGTGTAACGGAAGGAACGACACGGCAAGGGGAAACAAGGCTAAGGCACGACAACGCACGCTAGGCAATGCACGGCAAGGCAAGGAAAGGGTAACGCATGGGAAAGCACGGTCAGGCGAGGCAAGGCTAAGGCATGACAACGCAAGACTAGGCAATGCACGGAAAGCAAGCAAAGAGTAACGGAACGCAAGGAAGGCAAGGGAAAGCAAGGGAAGGCAAGGGTAACGAAAGGAACGGCACGGCAAGGGGTAAGAAAGCTAAGGCACGACAACGCAGGGCTAGGCAATGCACCGCAAGGCAAGGAAAGGGTAACGCAGGGGAAGGCACGGTCAGGTGAGGCAAGGATAAGGCACGACAATGGAAGGCTAGGCAATGCACGGCAAGGCAAGGAAAGAGTAACGGAAGGAAAGGAAGGCAAGGCAAAGCCAGGCAAGGCAAGTGTAACAAAAGGCACGCCACGGCAAGGGGAATCAAGGCTAAGGCACGACAACGCACGGCTAGGCAATGCACGGCAAGGCAAGGAAAGGGTAACGCAAGGCAAGGCACGGTGAGGCTAGGCAAGGCTAATGCACGACAACGCAAGGCTAGGCAATGCACGACAATGCAAGGAAAGCTTAAAGAAAAGGAAGGCACGGTCAGGCGAGATAAGGCTAAGGCACGACAACGCAAGGCTAGGCAATGCACGGAAGGCAAGCAAAGAGTAACGGAAGGTAAGGAAGGCAAGGGAAAGCAAGGAAAGTGAAGTGTAACGGAAGGAACGGCACGGCAAGGGGAAACAAGGCTAAGGAACGACAACGCACGCTAGGCAATGCACGGCAAGGCAAGGAAAGGTTAACGCATGGGAAAGCACGGTCAGGCGAGGCAAGCCTAAGGCATGACAACGCAAGGCTAGGCAATGCACGGAAAGCAAGCAAAGAGTAACGGAACGCAAGAAAGGCAAGGGAAAGCAAGGGAAGGCAAGGGTAACGGAAGGAACGGCACGGCAAGGGGTAACAAGGCTAAGGCACGACAACGCAGGGCTAGGCAATGCACGGCAAGGCAAGGAAAGAGTAACGGAACGGAACGGAAGGCAAGGCAAAGCCAGGCAATGCAAGTGTAACAAAAGGCACGCAACGGCAAGGGCAAACAAGGCTAAGGCACGACAACACACGGCTAGGAAATGCACGGCAAGGCAAGGAAAGGGTAACGCAAGGCAAGGCACGGTGAGGCTAGGCAAGGCTAATGCACGACAACGCAAGGCTAGGCAATGCACGACAATGCAAGTAAACCTTAAAGCAAAGGAAGGCACGGTCAGAAGAGATAAGCCTAAGGCACGACAACGCAAGGCTAGGCAATGCAGGGAAGGCAAGCAAAGAGTAACGGAAGGTAAGGAAGGCAAAGGAAAGTAAGGAAAGGCAAGTGTAACGGAAGGAACGGCACGGCAAGGGGAAACAAGTCTAAGGCACGACAACGCACGCTAGGCAATGCACGGCAAGGGAAGGAAAGGGTAACGCATGGGAAAGAACGGTCAGGGGAGGCAAGGCTAAGGCACGACAACGCAAGGCTTGGCAATGCATG
Source organism: Macrotis lagotis (assembly GCF_037893015.1). Taxonomy (NCBI): domain Eukaryota; kingdom Metazoa; phylum Chordata; class Mammalia; order Peramelemorphia; family Peramelidae; genus Macrotis; species Macrotis lagotis. The sequence goes on from NW_027422010.1 coordinate 126,141, forward strand.
GAAGGCAAGCAAAGAGTAACGGAAGGTAAGGAAGGCAAGGGAAAGCAAAGAAAGGCAAGTGTAACGGAAGGAACGGCACGGCAAGGGGAAACAAGTCTAAGGCACGACAACGCACGCTAGGAAATGCACGGCAAGGCAAGGAAAGGGTAACGCATGGGAAAGCACGGTCAGGCCAGGCAAGGCTAAGGAAAGCCAACGAAAGGCTGGGCAATGCACGGCAAGCAAGCAAGGAGTAACGGAATGCAAGGAAGGAAAGGGAAAGCAAGGGAAGGCAAGGGTAACGGAAGGAACGGCACGGCAAGGGGAATCAAGGCTAAGGCACGACAACGCACGGCTGGGCAATGCACGGCAAGGCAAGGAAAGGGTAACGCAAGGCAAGGCACGGTGAGGCTAGGAAAGGTTAATGCATGACAACGCAAGGCTAGGCAATGCACGACAATGCAAGGAAAGCTTAAAGCAAAGGAAGGCACGGTCAGGCGAGATAAGGCTAAGGCACGACAACGCAAGGCTAGGCAATGCACGGAAGGCAAGCAAAGAGTAACGGAAGGTAAGGAAGGCAAGGGAAAGCAAGGAAAGGCAATGGTAACGGAAGGAACGGCACGGCAAGGGGAAACAAGGCTAAGGCACGACAACGCACGCTAGGCATTGCACGGCAAGGCAAGGAAAGGGTAACGCATGGGAAAGCACGGTCAGGCGAGGCAAGGCTAAGGCACGACAACCCAAGGCTAGGCAATGCACGGAAGGCAAGCAAAGAGAAACGGAAGGTAAGGAAGGAAAGGGAAAGCAAAGAAAGGCAAGTGTAACGGAAGGAACGGCACGGCAAGGGGAAACAAGGCTAAGGCACGACAATGCACGGCTAGGCAATGCACGGTAAGGCAAGCAAAGGGTAACGCAAGGAAAGGCACGGTGAGGCTAGGCAAGGCTAATGCACGAAAACGAAAGGCTAGGCGATGCACGACAATGCAAGGAAAGCTTAAAGCAAAGGAAGGCAAGGTCAGGCGAGATAATTCTAAGGCACGACAACGCAAGGCTAGGAAATTCAGGGAAGGCAAGCAAAGAGTAACGGAAGGTAAGCAAGGCAAGGAAAAGGAAGGAAAGGCCAGGGTAACGGAAGGAACGGCACGGCAAGGGGAAACAAGTCTAAGGCACGACACCGAACGCTAGGCAATGAACGGCAAGGCAAGGAAAGGGTAACGCATTTGAAAGCACGGTCAGGAGAGGCAACGCCAAGGCACGACAACGCAAGGCTAGGCAATGCACGGAAGGCAAGCAAAGAGTAACGGAAGGTAAGGAAGGCAAGGGAAAGGAAGGAAAGGCAAGTGTAACGGAAGGAACGGCACGGCAAGGGGAAACAAGGCTAAGGCACGACAACGCACGGCTAGGCAATGCACGGCAAGGCAAGGAAAGTGTAACGCATGGGAAAGCACGGTCAGGCGATGCAAGGCTAAGGCATGACAACGCAAGGCTAGGCAATGCACGGAAAGCAAGCAAAGAGTAACGGAACGCAAGGAAGGCAAGGGAAAGCAAGGGAAGGCAAGGGTAACGGAAGGAACGGCACGGCAAGGGGTAACAAGGCTAAGGCACGGCAACGCAGGGCTAGGCAATGCACGGCAAGGCAAGGAAAGGGTAACGCAGGGGAAGGCACGGTCAGGTGAGGCAAGGATAAGGCACGACAATGCAAGGCTAGGCAATGCACGGCAAGGCAAGGAAAGAGTAACGGAAGGAAAGGAAGGCAAGTCAAAGCCAGGAAAGGCAAGTGTAACAAAAGGCACGCCACGGCAAGGGGAAACAAGGCTAAGGTACGACAACGCACGGCTAGGCAATGCACGGCAAGGCAAGGAAAGGGTAACGCAAGGCAAGGCACGGTGAGGCTAGGCAAGGCTAATGCACGACAACGCAAGGCTAAGCAATGCACGACAATGTAAGGAAAGCTTAAAGCAAAGGAAGGCACGGTCAGGCGAGATAAGTCTAAGGCACGACAACGGAAGGCTAGGCAATGCAGGGAAGGGAAGCAAAGAGTAACGGAAGGCAAGCAAGGCAAGGAAAAGCAAGGAAAGGCAAGGGTAACGGAAGGAACGGCACGGCAAGGGGGAACAAGTCTAAGGCACGACACCGAACGCTAGGCAATGAACGGCAAGGCAAGGAAAGGGTAACGCATGGGAAAGCACGGTCAGGCGAGGCAAGGCTAAGGCATGACAACGCAAGGCTAGGCAATGCACGCAAAGCAAGCAAAGAGTAACGGAACGCAAGGAAGGCAAGGGAAAGCAACGGAAGGCAAGGGTAACGGAAGGAACGGCACGGCAAGGGGTAAGAAGGCTAAGGCACGACAACGCAGGGCTAGGCAATGCACGGCAAGGCAAGGAAATGGTAACGCAGGGGAAGGCACGGTCAGGTGAGGCAAGGATAAGGCACGACAATGGAAGGCTAGGCAATGCACGGCAAGGCAAGGAAAGAGTAACGGAAGGAAAGGAAGGCAAGGCAAAGCCAGGCAAGGCAAGTGTAACAAAAGGCACGCCACGGCAAGGGGAATCAAGGCTAAGGCACGACAACGCACGGCTAGGCAATGCACGGCAAGGCAAGGAAAGGGTAACGCAAGGCAAGGCACGGTGAGGCTAGGCAAGGCTAATGCACGACAACGCAAGGCTAGGCAATGCACGACAATGCAAGGAAAGCTTAAAGCAAAGGAAGGCACGGTCAGGCGAGATAAGGCTAAGGCACGACAACGCAAGGCTAGGCAATGCAGGGAAGGCAAGCAAAGAGTAACGGAAGGTAAGGAAGGCAAGGGAAAGCAAAGAAAGGCAAGTGTAACGGAAGGAACGGCACGGCAAGGGGAAACAAGGCTAAGGCACGACAACGCACGCTAGGCAATGCACGGCAAGGCAAGGAAAGGGTAACGCATGGGAAAGCACGGTCAGGCGAGGCAAGGCTAAAGAAAGCCAACGCAAGGCTAGGCAATGCACGGAAAGCAAGCAAGGAGTAACGGAATGCAAGGAAGGAAAGGGAAAGCAAGGGAAGGCATGGGTAACGGAAGGAACGGCACGGCAAGGGGTAACAACGCTAAGGCACGACAACACACGGCTAGGAAATGCACGGCAAGGGAAGGAAAGGGTAACGCAAGGCAAGGCAGGGTGAGGCTAGGCAAGGTTAATGCACGACAACGCAAGGCTAGGCAATGCACGACAATGCAAGGAAAGCTTAAAGCAAAGGAAGGCACGGTCAGGCGAGATAAGGCTAAGGCACGACAACGCAAGGCTAGGCAATGCACGGAAGGCAAGCAAGGAGTAACGGAATGTAAGGAAGGCAAGGGAAAGCAAGGAAACGCAATGGTAACGGAAGGAACGGCACGGCAAGGGGAAACAAGGCTAAGGCACGACAACGCACGCTAGGCAATGCACGGCAAGGCAAGGAAAGGGTAACGCATGGGAAAGCACGGTCAGGCGAGGCAAGGCTAAGGCACGACAACCCAAGGCTAGGCAATGCACGGAAGGCAAGCAAACAGTAACGGAAGGTAAGGAAGGCAAAGGAAAGCAAGGAAAGGCAATGGTACCAGAAGGAACGACACGGCAAGGGGAAAGAAGTCTAAGGCACGACAACGCACGCTAGGCAATGCACGGTAAGGGAAGGAAAGGGTAACGCATGGGAAAGAACGGTCAGGGGAGGCAAGGCTAAGGCACGACAACGCAAGGCTTGGCAATGCACGGAAGGCAAGCAAAGTGTAACGGAAGGTAAGGAAGGCAAGGGAAAGCAAAGAAAGGCAAGTGTAACGGAAGGAACGGCACGGCAAGGGTAAACAAGGCTAAGGCACGACAACGCACGCTAGGCAATGCACGGCAAGGCAAGGAAAGGGTAACGCATGGGAAAGCACGGTCAGGCGAGGCAAGGCTAAGGAAAGCCAACGCAAGGCTAGGCAATGCACGGTAAGCAAGCAAGGAGTAAAGGAATGCAAGGAAGGAAAGGGAAAGCAAGGGAAGGCAAGGGTAACGGAAGGAACGGCACGGCAAGGGGAATCAAGGCTAAGGCACGACAACACACGGCTAGGAAATGCACGGCAAAGGCAAGGAAAGGGTAACGCAAGGCAAGGCACGGTGAGGCTAGGCAAGGTTAATGCACGACAACGCAAGGCTAGGCAATGCACGACAATGCAAGGAAAGCTTAAAGCAAAGGAAGGCACGGTCAGGCGAGATAAGGCTAAGGCACGACAACACAAGGCTAGGCAATGCACGGAAGGCAAGCAAAGAGTAACGGAAGGTAAGGAAGGCAAGGGAAAGCAAGGAAAGGCAATGGTAACGGAAGGAACGGCACGGCAAGGGGAAACAAGGCTGAGGCACGACAACGCACGCTAGGCAATGCACGGCAAGGCAAGGAAAGGGTAACGCATGGGAAAGCACGGTCAGGCGAGGCAAGGCTAAGGCATGACAACGCAAGGCTAGGCAATGCACGGAAAGCAAGCAAAGAGTAACGGAACGCAAGGAAGGCAAGGGAAAGCAAGGGAATGCAAGGGTAACGGAAGGAACGGCACGGCAAGGGGTAACAAGGCTAAGGCACGACAACGCAGGGCTAGGCAATGCACGGCAAGGCAAGCAAAGAGTAACGGAAGGAAAGGAAGGCAACGCAAAGCCAGGCAAGGCAAGTGTAACAAAAGGCACGCAACGGCAAGGGGAAACAAGGCTAAGGCACGACAACACACGGCTAGGAAATGCACGGCAAGGCAAGGAAAGGGTAACGCAAGGCAAGGCACGGTGAGGCTGGGCAAGGCTAATGCACGACAACGCAAGGCTAGGCAATGCACGACAATGCAAGTAAAGCTTAAAGCAAAGGAGGGCACGGTCAGGCGAGATAAGGCTAAGGCACGACAACGCAAGGCTAGGCAATGCACGGAAGGCAAGCAAAGAGTAACGGAATGTAAGGAAGGCAAGGGAAAGCAAGAAAAGGCAATGGTAATGGAAGGAACGGCACGGCAAGGGGAAACAAGTCTAAGGCACGAAAACGCACGCTAGGCAATGCACGGTAAGGGAAGGAAAGGGTAACGCATGGGAAAGCACGGTCAGGTGAGGCAAGGCTAAGGCACGACAACGCAAGGCTTGGCAATGCACGGAAGGCAAGCAAAGAGTAACGGAAGGTAAGTAAGGCAAGGGAAAGCAAAGAAGGGCAAGTGTAACGGAAGGAACGGCACGGCAAGGGGAAACAATGCTAAGGCACGACAACGCACGCTAGGCAATGCACGGCAAGGCAAGGAAAGGGTAACGCATGGGAAAGCACGGTCAGGCGAGTCAAGGCTTAGGAAAGCCAACGCAAGGCTAGGCAATGCACGGAAAGCAAGCAAGGAGTAACGGAATGCAAGGAAGGAAAGGGAAAGCAAGGGAAGGCAAGGGTAACGGAAGGAACGGCACGGCAAGGGGTAACAAGGCTAAGGCACGACAACACACGGCTAGGAAATGCACGGCAAGGCAAGGAAAGGGTAACGCAAGGCAAGGCACGGTGAGGATAGGCAAGGTTAATGCACGACAACGCAAGGCTAGGCAATGCTCGACAATGCAAGGAAAGCTTAAAGCAAAGGAAGGCACGGTCAGGCAAGATAAGTCTAAGGCACGACAACGCAAGGCTAGGCAATGCACGGAAGGCAAGCAAAGAGTAACGGAAGGTAAGGAAGGCAAGGGAAAGCAAGGAAAGGCAATGGTAACAGAAGGAACGGCAAGGCAAGGGGAAACAAGGCTAAGGCACGACAACGCACGCTAGGCAATGCACGGCAAGGCAAGGAAAGGGTAACGCATGGGAAAGCACGGTCAGGCGAGGCAAGGCTAAGGCATGACAACGCAAGGCTAGGCAATGCACGGAAAGCAAGCAAAGAGTAACGGAACGCAAGGAAGGCAAGGGAAAGCAAGGGAAGGCAAGGGTAACGGAAGGAACGGCACGGCAAGGGGTAAGAAAGCTAAGGCACGACAACGCAGGGCTAGGCAATGCACCGCAAGGCAAGGAAAGGGTAACGCAGGGGAAGGCACGGTCAGGTGAGGCAAGGATAAGGCACGACAATGCAAGGCTAGGCAATGCACGGCAAGGCAAGGAAAGAGTAACGGAAGGAAAGGAAGGCAAGGCAAAGCCAGGCAAGGCAAGTGTAACAAAAGGCACGCAACGGCAAGGGGAAACAAGGCTAAGGCACGACAACACACGGCTAGGAAATGCACGGCAAGGCAAGGAAAGGGTAACGCAAGGCAAGACACGGTGAGGCTAGGCAAGGCTAATGCACGACAACGCAAGGCTAGGCAATGCACGACAATGCAAGTAAACCTTAAAGCAAAGGAAGGCACGGTCAGAAGAGATAAGCCTAAGGCACGACAACGCAAGGCTAGGCAATGCAGGGAAGGCAAGCAAAGAGTAACGGAAGGTAAGGAAGGCAAAGGAAAGTAAGGAAAGGCAAGTGTAACGGAAGGAACGGCACGGCAAGGGGAAACAAGTCTAAGGCACGACACCGAACGCTAGGCAATGAACGGCAAGGCAAGGAAAGGGTAACGCATTTGAAAGCACGGTCAGGAGAGGCAACGCTAAGGCACGACAACGCAAGGCTAGGCAATGCACGGAAGGCAAGCAAAGAGTAACGGAAGGTAAGGAAGGCAAGGGAAAGGAAGGAAAGGCAAGTGTAACGGAAGGAACGGCACGGCAAGGGGAAACAAGGCTAAGGCACGACAACGCACGGCTAGGCAATGCACGGCAAGGCAAGGAAAGTGTAACGCATGGGAAAGCACGGTCAGGCGATGCAAGGCTAAGGCATGACAACGCAAGGCTAGGCAATGCACGGAAAGCAAGCAAAGAGTAACGGAACGCAAGGAAGGCAAGGGAAAGCAAGGGAAGGCAAGGGTAACGGAAGGAACGGCACGGCAAGGGGTAACAAGGCTAAGGCACGGCAACGCAGGGCTAGGCAATGCACGGCAAGGCAAGGAAAGGGTAACGCAGGGGAAGGCACGGTCAGGTGAGGCAAGGATAAGGCACGACAATGCAAGGCTAGGCAATGCACGGCAAGGCAAGGAAAGAGTAACGGAAGGAAAGGAAGGCAAGTCAAAGCCAGGAAAGGCAAGTGTAACAAAAGGCACGCCACGGCAAGGGGAAACAAGGCTAAGGTACGACAACGCACGGCTAGGCAATGCACGGCAAGGCAAGGAAAGGGTAACGCAAGGCAAGGCACGGTGAGGCTAGGCAAGGCTAATGCACGACAACGCAAGGCTAAGCAATGCACGACAATGTAAGGAAAGCTTAAAGCAAAGGAAGGCACGGTCAGGCGAGATAAGTCTAAGGCACGACAACGGAAGGCTAGGCAATGCAGGGAAGGGAAGCAAAGAGTAACGGAAGGCAAGCAAGGCAAGGAAAAGCAAGGAAAGGCAAGGGTAACGGAAGGAACGGCACGGCAAGGGGGAACAAGTCTAAGGCACGACACCGAACGCTAGGCAATGAACGGCAAGGCAAGGAAAGGGTAACGCATGGGAAAGCACGGTCAGGCGAGGCAAGGCTAAGGCATGACAACGCAAGGCTAGGCAATGCACGCAAAGCAAGCAAAGAGTAACGGAACGCAAGGAAGGCAAGGGAAAGCAACGGAAGGCAAGGGTAACGGAAGGAACGGCACGGCAAGGGGTAAGAAGGCTAAGGCACGACAACGCAGGGCTAGGCAATGCACGGCAAGGCAAGGAAATGGTAACGCAAGGCAAGGCACGGTGAGGCTAGGCAAGGCTAATGCACGACAACGCAAGGCTAGGCAATGCACGACAATGCAAGGAAAGCTTAAAGCAAAGGAAGGCACGGTCAGGCGAGATAAGGCTAAGGCACGACAACGCAAGGCTAGGCAATGCAGGGAAGGCAAGCAAAGAGTAACGGAAGGTAAGGAAGGAAAGGGAAAGCAAAGAAAGGCAAGTGTAACGGAAGGAACGGCACGGCAAGGGGAAACAAGGCTAAGGCACGACAACGCACGCTAGGCAATGCACGGCAAGGCAAGGAAAGGGTAACGCATGGGAAAGCACGGTCAGGAGAGGCAAGGCTAAGGAAAGCCAACGCAAGGCTAGGCAATGCACGGAAAGCAAGCAAGGAGTAACGGAATGCAAGGAAGGAAAGGGAAAGTAAGGGAAGGCATGGGTAACGGAAGGAACGGCACGGCAAGGGGTAACAACGCTAAGGCACGACAACACACGGCTAGGAAATGCACGGCAAGGGAAGGAAAGGGTAACGCAAGGCAAGGCAGGGTGAGGCTAGGCAAGGTTAATGCACGACAACGCAAGGCTAGGCAATGCACGACAATGCAAGGAAAGCTTAAAGCAAAGGAAGGCACGGTCAGGCGAGATAAGGCTAAGGCACGACAACGCAAGGCTAGGCAATGCACGGAAGGCAAGCAAGGAGTAACGGAATGTAAGGAAGGCAAGGGAAAGCAAGGAAACGCAATGGAAACGGAAGGAACGGCACGGCAAGGGGAAACAAGGCTAAGGCACGACAACGCACGCTAGGCAATGCACGGCAAGGCAAGGAAAGGGTAACGCATGGGAAAGCACGGTCAGGCGAGGCAAGGCTAAGGCACGACAACCCAAGGCTAGGCAATGCACGGAAGGCAAGCAAAGAGTAACGGAAGGTAAGGAAGGCAAAGGAAAGCAAGGAAAGGCAATGGTACCTGAAGGAACGGCACGGCAAGGGGAAACAAGTCTAAGGCAGGACAACGCACGCTAGGCAATGCACGGTAAGGGAAGGAAAGGGTAACGCATGGGAAAGAACGGTCAGGGGAGGCAAGGCTAAGGCACGACAACGCAAGGCTTGGCAATGCACGGAAGGCAAGCAAAGTGTAACGGAAGGTAAGGAAGGCAAGGGAAAGCAAAGAAAGGCAAGTGTAACGGAAGGAACGGCACGGCAAGGGTAAACAAGGCTAAGGCACGACAACGCACGCTAGGCAATGCACGGCAAGGCAAGGAAAGGGTAACGCATGGGAAAGCACGGTCAGGCGAGGCAAGGCTAAGGAAAGCCAACGCAAGGCTAGGCAATGCACGGTAAGCAAGCAAGGAGTAAAGGAATGCAAGGAAGGAAAGGGAAAGCAAGGGAAGGCAAGGGTAACGGAAGGAACGGCACGGCAAGGGGTAACAAGGCTAAGGCACGACAACACACGGCTAGGAAATGCACGGCAAGGCAAGGAAAGGGTAACGCAAGGCAAGGCACGGTGAGGCTAGGCAAGGTTAATGCACGACAACGCAAGGCTAGGCAATGCACGACAATGGAAGGAAAGCTTAAAGCAAAGGAAGGCACGGTCAGGCGAGATAAGGCTAAGGCACGACAACACAAGGCTAGGCAATGCACGGAAGGCAAGCAAAGAGTAACGGAAGGTAAGGAAGGCAAGGGAAAGCAAGGATAGGCAATGGTAACGGAAGGAACGGCACGGCAAGGGGAAACAAGGCTGAGGCACGACAACGCACGCTAGGCAATGCACGGCAAGGCAAGGAAAGGGTAACGCATGGGAAAGCACGGTCAGGCGAGGCAAGGCTAAGGCATGACAACGCAAGGCTAGGCAATGCACGGAAAGCAAGCAAAGAGTAACGGAACGCAAGGAAGGCAAGGGAAAGCAAGGGAATGCAAGGGTAACGGAAGGAACGGCACGGCAAGGGGTAACAAGGCTAAGGCACGACAACGCAGGGCTAGGCAATGCACGGCAAGGCAAGCAAAGAGTAACGGAAGGAAAGGAAGGCAACGCAAAGCCAGGCAAGGCAAGTGTAACAAAAGGCACGCAACGGCAAGGGGAAACAAGGCTAAGGCACGACAACACACGGCTAGGAAATGCACGGCAAGGCAAGGAAAGGGTAACGCAAGGCAAGGCACGGTGAGGCTGGGCAAGGCTAATGCACGACAACGCAAGGCTAGGCAATGCACGACAATGCAAGTAAAGCTTAAAGCAAAGGAAGGCACGGTCAGGCGAGATAAGGCTAAGGCACGACAACGCAAGGCTAGGCAATGCAGGGAAGGCAAGCAAAGAGTAACGGAATGTAAGGAAGGCAAGGGAAAGCAAGAAAAGACAATGGTAATGGAAGGAACGGCACGGCAAGGGGAAACAAGTCTAAGGCACGAAAACGCACGCTAGGCAATGCACGGTAAGGGAAGGAAAGGGTAACGCATGGGAAAGCACGGTCAGGTGAGGCAAGGCTAAGGCACGACAACGCAAGGCTTGGCAATGCACGGAAGGCAAGCAAAGAGTAACGGAAGGTAAGTAAGGCAAGGGAAAGCAAAGAAAGGCAAGTGTAACGGAAGGAACGGCACGGCAAGGGGAAACAAGGCTAAGGCACGACAACGCACGCTAGGCAATGCACGGCAAGGCAAGGAAAGGGTAACGCATGGGAAAGCACGGTCAGGCGAGTCAAGGCTTAGGAAAGCCAACGCAAGGCTAGGCAATGCACGGAAAGCAAGCAAGGAGTAACGGAATGCAAGGAAGGAAAGGGAAAGCAAGGGAAGGCAAGGGTAACGGAAGGAACGGCACGGCAAGGGGTAACAAGGCTAAGGCACGACAACGCAGGGCTAGGCAATGCACGGCAAGGCAAGGAAAGAGTAACGGAACGGAACGGAAGGCAAGGCAAAGCCAGGCAAGGCAAGTGTAACGGAAGGAACGGCACGGCAAGGGGAAACAAGTCTAAGGCACGACAACGCACGCTAGGAAATGCACGGCAAGGCAAGGAAAGGGTAACGCATGGGAAAGCACGGTCAGGCCAGGCAAGGCTAAGGAAAGCCAACGCAAGGCTGGGCAATGCACGGCAAGCAAGCAAGGAGTAACGGAATGCAAGGAAGGAAAGGGAAAGCAAGGGAAGGCAAGGGTAACGGAAGGAACGGCACGGCAAGGGGAATCAAGGCTAAGGCACGACAACGCACGGCTAGGCAATGCACGGCAAGGCAAGGAAAGGGTAACGCAAGGCAAGGCACGGTGAGGCTAGGCAAGGTTAATGCATGACAACGCAAGGCTAGGCAATGCACGACAATGCAAGGAAAGCTTAAAGCAAAGGAAGGCACGGTCAGGCGAGATAAGGCTAAGGCACGACAACGCAAGGCTAGGCAATGCAGGGAAGGCAAGCAAAGAGTAACGGAAGGTAAGGAAGGCAAGGGAAAGCAAGGAAAGGCAATGGTAACGGAAGGAACGGCACGGCAAGGGGAAACAAGGCTAAGGCACGACAACGCACGGCTAGGCAATGCACGGTAAGGCAAGCAAAGGGTAACGCATGGAAAGGCACGGTGAGTCTAGGCAAGGCTAATGCACGAAAACGCAAGGCTAGGCGATGCACGACAATGCAAGGAAAGCTTAAAGCAAAGGAAGGGAAGGTCAGGCGAGATAATTCTAAGGCACGACAACGGAAGGCTAGGCAATGCACGGAAGGCAAGCAAAGAGTAACGGAAGGTAAGGAAGGCAAGGGAAAGCAAAGAAAGGCAAGTGTAACGGAAGGAACTGCACGGCAAGGGGAAACAAGGCTAAGGCACGACAACGCACGCTAGGCAATGCACGGCAAGGCAAGGAAAGGGTAACGCATGGGAAAACACGGTCAGGCGAGGCATGCCTAAGGCATGACAACGCAAGGCTAGGCAATGCACGGAAAGCAAGCAAAGAGTAACGGAACGCAAGGAAGGCAAGGGAAAGCAAGGGATGGCAAGGGTAACGGAAGGAACGGCACGGCAAGGGGTAACATGGTTAAGGCACGACAACGTAGGGCTATGCAATGCACGTCAAGGCAAGGAAAGAGTAACGGAAGGAACGGAAGGTAAGGCAAAGCCAGGCAAGGCAAGTGTATCCGAAGGAACGGCACGGCAAGGGGAAACAAGCCTAAGGCACGACAACGCACGGCTAGGCAATGCAAAGCAAGGCAAGCAAAAGTTAACGCAAGGAAAGGCACTGTGAGGCTAGGCAAGGCTAATGCACGAAAACGCAAGGCTAGGCGACGCACGACAATGCAAGGAAACTGAAAGCAAAGGAAGGCAAGGTCAGGCGAGATAAGGCTAAGGCACGACAAGGCAAGGCTAGGAAATTCAGGGAAGGCAAGCAAAGACTAACGGAAGGTAAGCAAGGCAAGGAAAAGGAAGGAAAGGCCAGGGTAACGGAAGGAACGGCACGGCAAGGGGAAACAAGTCTAAGGCACGACACCGAACGCTAGGCAATGAACGGCAAGGCAAGGAAAGGGTAACGCATTTGAAAGCACGGTCAGGCGAGGCAACGCTAAGCGACGACAACGCAAGGCTAGGCAATGCACGGAAGGCAAGGAAAGGGTAACGGAAGGTAAGGAAGGGAAGGGAAAGGAAGGAAAGGCAAGTGTAACGGAAGGAACGGCACGGCAAGGGGAAACAAGGCTAAGGCACGACAACGCACGGCTAGGCAATGCACGGAAAGGCAAGGAAAGGGTAACGCATGGGAAAGCACGGTCAGGCGATGCAAGGCTAAAGCATGACAACGCAAGGCTAGGCAATGCACGGAAAGCAAGCAAAGAGTAACGGAACGCAAGGAAGGCAAGGGAAAGCAAGGGAAGGCAAGGGTAACGGAAGGAACGGCACGGCAAGGGGTAAGAAGGCTAAGGCACGACAACGCAGGGCTAGGCAATGCACGGCAAGGCAAGGAAAGCGTAACGCAGGGGAAGGCACGGTCAGGTGAGGCAAGGATAAGGCACGACAATGCAAGGCTAGTCAATGCACCGCAAGGCAAGGAAAGAGTAACGGAAGGAAAGGAAGGCAAGGCAAAGCCAAGCAAGGCAAGTGTAACAAAAGGCACGCCACGGCAAGGGGAATCAAGGCTAAGGCACGACAACGCACGGCTAGGCAATGCACGGCAAGGCAAGGAAAGGGTAACGCAAGGCAAGGCACGGTGAGGCTAGGCAATGTTAATGCACGACAACGCAAGGCTAGGCAATGCACGACAATGCAAGGAAAGCTTAAAGCAAAGGAAGGCACGGTCAGGCGAGATAAGGCTAAGGCACGACAACGCAAGGCTAGGCAATGCAGGGAAGGCAAGCAAAGAGTAACGGATGGTAAGGAAGTCAAGGGAAAGCAAGGAAAGGCAATGGTAACGGAAGGAACGGCACGGCAAGGGGAAACAAGGCTAAGGCACGACAACGCACGCTAGGCAATGCACGGCAAGGCAAGGAAAGGGTAACGCATGGGAAAGCACGGTCAGGCGAGGCAAGGCTAAGGCACGACAACCCAAGGCTAGGCAATGCACGGAAGGCAAGCAAAGAGAAACGGAAGGTAAGGAAGGAAAGGGAAAGCAAAGAAAGGCAAGTGTAACGGAAGGAACGGCACGGCAAGGGGAAACAAGGCTAAGGCACGACAACGCACGGCTAGGCAATGCACGGTAAGGCAAGCAAAGGGTAACGCAAGGAAAGGCACGGTGAGGCTAGGCAAGGCTAATGCACGAAAACGCAAGGCTAGGCGATGCACGACAATGCAAGGAAAGCTTAAAGCAAAGGAAGGCAAGGTCAGGCGCGATAATTCTAAGGCACGACAACGCAAGGCTAGGAAATTCAGGGAAGGCAAGCAAAGAGTAACGGAAGGTAAGCAAGGCAAGGAAAAGGAAGGAAAGGCCAGGGTAACGGAAGGAACGGCACGGCAAGGGGAAACAAGTCTAAGGCACGACACCGAACGCTAGGCAATGAACGGCAAGGCAAGGAAAGGGTAACGCATTTGAAAGCACGGTCAGGCGAGGCAACGCTAAGGCACGACAACGCAAGGCTAGGCAATGCACGGAAGGCAAGCAAAGAGTAACGGAAGGTAAGGAAGGCAAGGGAAAGGAAGGAAAGGCAAGTGTAACGGAAGGAACGGCACGGCAAGGGGAAACAAGGCTAAGGCACGACAACGCACGGCTAGGCAATGCACGGAAAGGCAAGGAAAGGGTAACGCATGGGAAAGCACGGTCAGGCGATGCAAGGCTATGCCATGACAACGCAAGGCTAGGCAATGCACGGAAAGCAAGCAAAGAGTAACGGAACGCAAGGAAGGCAAGGGAAAGCAAGGGAAGGCAAGGGTAACGGAAGGAACGGCACGGCAAGGGGTAACAAGGCTAAGGCACGGCAACGCAGGGCTAGGCAATGCACGGCAAGGCAAGGAAAGGGTAACGCAGGGGAAGGCACGGTCAGGTGAGGCAAGGATAAGGCACGACAATGCAAGGCTAGGCAATGCACGGCAAGGTAAGGAAAGAGTAACGGAAGGAAAGGAAGGCAAGTCAAAGCCAGGAAAGTCAACTGTAACAAAAGGCACGCCACGGCAATGGGAAACAAGGCTAAGGCACGACAACGCACGGCTAGGGAATGCACGGCAAGGCAAGGAAAGGGTAACGCAAGGCAAGGCACGGTGAGGCTAGGCAAGGCTAATGCACGACAACGCAAGGCTAGGCAATGCACGACAATGCAAGGAAAGCTTAAAGAAAAGGAAGGCACGGTCAGGCGAGATAAGGCTAAGGCACGACAACGCAAGGCTAGGCAATGCAGGGAAGGCAAGCAAAGAGTAACGGAAGGTAAGGAAGGCAAAGGAAAGCAAGGAAAGGCAATGGTAACGGAAGGAACGGCACGGCAAGGGGAAACAAGGCTAAGGCACGACAACGCACGCTAGGCAATGCACGGAAAGGCAAGGAAAGGGTAACGCATGGGAAAGCACGGTCAGGCGAGGCAAGGCTAAGGAAAGCCAACGCAAGGCTAGGCAATGCACGGAAAGCAAGCAAGGAGTAACGGAATGCAAGGAAGGAAAGGGAAAGCAAGGGAAGGCAAGGGTAACGGAAGGAACGGCACGGCAAGGGGTAAGAAGGCTAAGGCACGACAACGCAGGGCTAGGCAATGCACGGCAAGTCAAGGAAAGGGTAACGCAGGGGAAGGCACGGTCAGGTGAGGCAAGGATAAGGCACGACAATGCAAGGCTTGTCAATGCACGGCAAGGCAAGGAAAGAGTAACGGAAGGAAAGGAAGGCAAGGCAAAGCCAAGCAAGGCAAGTGTAACAAAAGGCACGCCACGGCAAGGGGAATCAAGGCTAAGGCACGACAACGCACGGCTAGGCAATGCACGGCAAGGCAAGGAAAGGGTAACGCAAGGCAAGGCACGGTGAGGCTAGGCAAGGTTAATGCACGACAACGCAAGGCTAGGCAATGCACGACAATGCAAGGAAAGCTTAAAGCAAAGGAAGGCACGGTCAGGCGAGATAAGGCTAAGGCACGACAACGCAAGGCTAGGCAATGCAGGGAAGGCAAGCAAAGAGTAACGGAAGGTAAGGAAGGCAAGGGAAAGCAAGGAAAGGCAATGGTAACGGAAGGAACGGCACGGCAAGGGGAAACAAGGCTAAGGCACGACAACGCACGCTAGGCAATGCACGGCAAGGCAAGGAAAGGGTAACGCATGGGAAAGCACGATCAGGCGAGGCAAGGCTAAGGCACGACAACCCAAGGCTAGGCAATGCACGGAAGGCAAGCAAAGAGAAACGGAAGGTAAGGAAGGAAAGGGAAAGCAAAGAAAGGCAAGTGTAACGGAAGGAACGGCACGGCAAGGGGAAACAAGGCTAAGGCACGACAACGCACGGCTAGGCAATGCACGGTAAGGCAAGCAAAGGGTAACGCAAGGAAAGGCACGGTGAGGCTAGGCAAGGCTAATGCACGAAAACGCAAGGCTAGGCGATGCACGACAATGCAAGGAAAGCTTAAAGCAAAGGAAGGCAAGGTCAGGCGAGATAATTCTAAGGCACGACAACGCAAGGCTAGGAAATTCAGGAAAGGCAAGCAAAGAGTAACGGAAGGTAAGCAAGGCAAGGAAAAGGAAGGAAAGGCCAGGGTAACGGAAGGAACGGCACGGCAAGGGGAAACAAGTCTAAGGCACGACACCGAACGCTAGGCAATGAACGGCAAGGCAAGGAAAGGGTAACGCATTTGAAAGCACGGTCAGGCGAGGCAACGCTAAGGCACGACAACGCAAGGCTAGGCAATGCACGGAAGGCAAGCAAAGAGTAACGGAAGGTAAGGAAGGCAAGGGAAAGGAAGGAAAGGCAAGTGTAACGGAAGGAACGGCACGGCAAGGGGAAACAAGGCTAAGGCACGAAAACGCACGGCTAGGCAATGCACGGCAAGGCAAGGAAAGTGTAACGCATGGGAAAGCACGGTCAGGCGATGCAAGGCTAAGGCATGACAACGCAAGGCTAGGCAATGCACGGAAAGCAAGCAAAGAGTAACGGAACGCAAGGAAGGCAAGGGAAAGCAAGGGAAGGCAAGGGTAACGGAAGGAACGGCACGGCAAGGGGTAACAAGGCTAAGGCACGGCAACGCAGGGCTAGGCAATGCACGGCAAGGCAAGGAAAGGGTAACGCAGGGGAAGGCACGGTCAGGTGAGGCAAGGATAAGGCACGACAATGCAAGGCTAGGCAATGCACGGCAAGGCAAGGAAAGAGTAACGGAAGGAAAGGAAGGCAAGTCAAAGCCAGGAAAGGCAAGTGTAACAAAAGGCACGCCACGGCAAGGGGAAACAAGGCTAAGGTACGCCAACGCACGGCTAGGCAATGCACGGCAAGGCAAGGAAAGGGTAACGCAAGGCAAGGCACGGTGAGGCTAGGCAAGGCTAATGCACGACAACGCAAGGCTAAGCAATGCACGACAATGTAAGGAAATCTTAAAGCAAAGGAAGGCACGGTCAGGCGAGATAAGTCTAAGGCACGACAACGGAAGGCTAGGCAATGCAGGGAAGGGAAGCAAAGAGTAACGGAAGGCAAGCAAGGCAAGGAAAAGCAAGGAAAGGCAAGGGTAACGGAAGGAACGGCACGGCAAGGGGGAACAAGTCTAAGGCACGACACCGAACGCTAGGCAATGAACGGCAAGGCAAGGAAAGGGTAACGCATGGGAAAGCACGGTCAGGCGAGGCAAGGCTAAGGCACGACAACGCAAGGCTAGGCAATGCACGGAAGGCAAGCAAAGACTAACGGAAGGTAAGGAAGGCAAGGGAAAGCAAGGAAAGGCACGTGTAACGGAAGGAACGGCACGGCAAGGGGAAACAAGGCTAAGGCATGACAACGCACGCTAGGCAATGCACGGCAAGGCAAGGAAAGGGTAACGCATGTGAAAGCACGGTCAGGCGAGGCAAGCCTAAGGCATGACAACGCAAGGCTAGGCAATGCACGGAAAGCAAGCAAAGAGTAACGGAACGCAAGGAAGGCAAGGGAAAGCAAGGGAAGGCACGGGTAACGGAAGGAACGGCACCGCAAGGGGTAACAAGGCTAAGGCACGACAACGCAGGGCTAGGCAATGCACGGCAAGGCAAGGAAAGAGTAACGGAACGGAACGGAAGGCAAGGCAAAGCCAGGCAAGGCAAGTGTAACAAAAGGCACGCAACGGCAAGGGGAAACAAGGCTAAGGCACGACAACACACGGCTAGGAAATGCACGGCAAGGCAAGGAAAGGGTAACGCAAGGCAAGGCACGGTGAGGCTAGGCAAGGCTAATGCACGACAACGCAAGGCTAGGCAATGCACGACAATGCAAGGAAAGCTTAAAGCAAAGGAAGGCACGGTCAGAAGAGATAAGGCTAAGGCACGACAACGCAAGGCTAGGCAAGGCAGGGAAGGCAAGCAAAGAGTAACGGAAGGTAAGGAAGGCAAAGGAAAGCAAGGAAAGGCAATGGTAACGGAAGGAACGGAACGGCAAGGGGAAACAAGGCTAAGGCACGACAACGCACGCTAGGCAATGCACGGCAAGGCAAGGAAAGGGTAACGCATGGGAAAGCACGGTCAGGCGAGGCAAGGCTAAGGAAAGCCAACGCAAGGCTAGGCAATGCACGGTAAGCAAGCAAGGAGTAACGGAATGCAAGGAAGGAAAGGGAAAGCAAGGGAAGGCAAGGGTAACGGAAGGAACGGCACGGCAAGGGGTAAGAAGGTTAAGGCACGACAACGCAGGGCTAGGCAATGCACGGCAAGGCAAGGAAAGGGTAACGCAGGGGAAGGCACGGTCAGGTGAGGCAAGGATAAGGCACGACAATGCAAGGCTAGGCAATGCACGGCAAGGCAAGGAAAGAGTAACGGAAGGAAAGGAATGCAAGGCAAAGCCAAGCAAGGCAAGTGTAACAAAAGGCACGCCACGGCAAGGGGAATCAAGGCTAAGGCACGACAACGCACGGCTAGGCAATGCACGGCAAGGCAAGGAAAGGGTAACGCAAGGCAAGGCACGGTGAGGCTAGGCAAGGCTAATGCACGACAACGCAAGGCTAGGCAATGCACGACAATGCAAGGAAAGCTTAAAGCAAAGGAAGGCACGGTCAGGCGAGATAAGGCTAAGGCACGACAACGCAAGGCTAGGCAATGCACGGAAGGCAAGCAAAGAGTAACGGAAGGTAAGGAAGGCAAGGGAAAGCAAAGAAAGGCAAGTGTAACGGAAGGAACGGCACGGCAAGGGGAAACAAGGCTAAGGCACGACAACGCACGCTAGGCAATGCACGGCAAGGCAAGGAAAGTGTAACGCAAGGCAAGGCACGGTGAGGCTAGGCAAGGTTAATGCACGACAACGCAAGGCTAGGCAATGCACGACAATGCAAGGAAAGCTTAAAGCAAAGGAAGGCACGGTCAGGCGAGATAAGGCTAAGGCACGACAACGCAAGGCTAGGCAATGCACGGAAGGCAAGCAAAGAGTAACGGAAGGTAAGGAAGGCAAGGAAAAGCAAGGAAAGGCAATGGTAACGAAAGGAACGGCACGGCGAGGGGAAACAAGGCTAAGGCACCACAACGCACGCTAGGCAATGCACGGCAAGGCAAGGAAAGGGTAACGCATGGGAAAGCACCGGCAGGCGAGTCAAGGCTAAGGCACGACAACCCAAGGCTAGGCAATGCACGGAAGGCAAGCAAAGAGAAAGGGAAGGTAAGGAAGGAAAGGGAAAGCAAAGAAAGGCAAGTGTACCGGAAGGAACGGCACGGCAAGGGGAAACAAGGCTAAGGCACGACAACGCACGGCTAGGCAATGCACGGTAAGGCAAGCAAAGGGTAACGCAAGGAAAGGCACGGTGAGGCTAGGCAAGGCTAATGCACGAAAACGCAAGGCTAGGCGATGCACGACAATGCAAGGAAAGCTTAAAGCAAAGGAAGGCAAGGTCAGGCGACATAATTCTAAGGCACGACAACGGAAGGCTAGGAAATTCAGGGAAGGCAAGCAAAGAGTAACGGAAGGTAAGGAAGGCAAGGGAAAGCAAAGAAAGGCAAGTGTAACGGAAGGAACTGCACGGCAAGGGGAAACAAGGCTAAGGCACATCAACGCACGCTAGGCAATGCACGGCAAGGCAAGGAAAGGGTAACGCATGGGAAAACACGGTCAGGCGAGGCATGCCTAAGGCATGACAACGCAAGGCTAGGCAATGCACGGAAAGCAAGCAAAGAGTAACGGAACGCAAGGAAGGCAAGAGAAAGCAAGGGAAGGCAAGGGTAACGGAAGGAACGGCACGGCAAGGGGTAACATGGTTAAGGCACGACAACGCAGGGCTAGGCAATGCACGGCAAGGCAAGGAAAGAGTAACGGAAGGAACGGAAGGCAAGGCAAAGCCAGGCAAGGCAAGTGTAACGGAAGGAACGGCACGGCAAGGGGAAACAAGGCTAAGGCACGACAACGCACGGCTAGGCAATGCACAGCAAGGCAAGCAAAAGTTAACGCAAGGAAAGGCACTGTGAGGCTAGGCAAGGCTAATGCACGAAAACGCAAGGCTAGGCGACGCACGACAATGCAAGGAAACTGAAAGCAAAGGAAGGCAAGGTCAGGCGAGATAAGGCTAAGGCACGACAAGGCAAGGCTAGGAAATTCAGGGAAGGCAAGCAAAGACTAACGGAAGGTAAGCAAGGCAAGGAAAAGGAAGGAAAGGCCAGGGTAACGGAAGGAACGGCACGGCAAGGGGAAACAAGTCTAAGGCACGACACCGAACGCTAGGCAATGAACGGCAAGGCAAGGAAAGGGTAACGCATTTGAAAGCACGGTCAGGCGAGGCAACGCTAAGCGACGACAACGCAAGGCTAGGCAATGCACGGAAGGCAAGCAAAGAGTAACGGAAGGTAAGGAAGGCAAGGGAAAGGAAGGAAAGGCAAGTGTAACGGAAGGAACGGCACGGCAAGGGGAAACAAGGCTAAGGCACGACAACGCACGGCTAGGCAATGCACGGAAAGGCAAGGAAAGGGTAACGCATGGGAAAGCACGGTCAGGCGATGCAAGGCTAAGGCATGACAACGCAAGGCTAGGCAATGCACGGAAAGCAAGCAAAGAGTAACGGAACGCAAGGAAGGCAAGGGAAAGCAAGGGAAGGCAAGGGTAACGGAAGGAACGGCACGGCAAGGGGTAACAAGGCTAAGGCACGGCAACGCAGGGCTAGGCAATGCACGGCAAGGCAAGGAAAGGGTAACGCAGGGGAAGGCACGGTCAGGTGAGGCAAGGATAAGGCACGACAATGCAAGGCTAGGCAATGCACGGCAAGGTAAGGAAAGAGTAACGGAAGGAAAGGAAGGCAAGTCAAAGCCAGGAAAGTCAAGTGTAACAAAAGGCACGCCACGGCAAGGGGAAACAAGGCTAAGGCACGACAACGCACGGCTAGGGAATGCACGGCAAGGCAAGGAAAGGGTAACGCAAGGCAAGGCACGGTGAGGCTAGGCAAGGCTAATGCACGACAACGCAAGGCTAGGCAATGCACGACAATGCAAGGAAAGCTTAAAGAAAAGGAAGGCACGGTCAGGCGAGATAAGGCTAAGGCAGGACAACGCAAGGCTAGGCAATGCAGGGAAGGGAAGCAAAGAGTAACGGAAGGTAAGCAAGGCAACGAAAAGCAAGGAAAGGCAAGGGTAACGGAAGGAACGGCACGGCAAGGGGTAACAAGGCTAAGGCACGACAACGCAGGGCTAGGCAATGCACGGCAAGGCAAGGAAAGAGTAACGGAACGGAACGGAAGGCAAGGCAAAGCCAGGCAAGGCAAGTGTAACAAAAGGCACGCAACGGCAAGGGGAAACAAGGCTAAGGCTCGACAACACACGGCTAGGAAATGCACGGCAAGGCAAGGAAAGGGTAACGCAAGGCAAGGCACGGTGAGGCTAGGCAAGGCTAATGCACGACAACGCAAGGCTAGGCAATGCACGACAATGCAAGTAAACCTTAAAGCAAAGGAAGGCACGGTCAGAAGAGATAAGCCTAAGGCACGACAACGCAAGGCTAGGCAATGCAGGGAAGGCAAGCAAAGAGTAACGGAAGGTAAGGAAGGCAAAGGAAAGTAAGGAAAGGCAAGTGTAACGGAAGGAACGGCACGGCAAGGGGAAACAAGTCTAAGGCACGACAACGCACGCTAGGCAATGCACGGCAAGGGAAGGAAAGGGTAACGCATGGGAAAGAACGGTCAGGGGAGGCAAGGCTAAGGCACGACAACGCAAGGCTTGGCAATGCACGGAAGGCAAGCAAAGAGTAACGGAAGGTAAGGAAGGCAAGGGAAAGCAAAGAAAGGCAAGTGTAACGGAAGGAACGGCACGGCAAGGGGAAACAAGTCTAAGGCACGACAACGCACGCTAGGAAATGCACGGCAAGGCAAGGAAAGGGTAACGCATGGGAAAGCACGGTCAGGCCAGGCAAGGCTAAGGAAAGCCAACGCAAGGCTGGGCAATGCACGGCAAGCAAGCAAGGAGTAACGGAATGCAAGGAAGGAAAGGGAAAGCAAGGGAAGGCAAGGGTAACGGAAGGAACGGCACGGCAAGGGGAATCAAGGCTAAGGCACGACAACGCACGGCTAGGCAATGCACGATAAGGCAAGCAAAGGGTAACGCAAGGAAAGGCACGGTGAGGCTAGGCAAGGCTAATGCACGAAAACGCAAGGCTAGGCGATGCACGACAATGCAAGGAAAGCTTAAAGCAAAGGAAGGCAAGGTCAGGCGAGATAATTCTAAGGCACGACAACGCAAGGCTAGGAAATTCAGGGAAGGCAAGCAAAGAGTAACGGAAGTAAGCAAGGCAAGGAAAAGGAAGGAAAGGCCAGGGTAACGGAAGGAACGGCACGGCAAGGGGAAACAAGTCTAAGGCACGACACCGAACGCTAGGCAATGAACGGCAAGGCAAGGAAAGGGTAACGCATTTGAAAGCACGGTCAGGCGAGGCAACGCTAAGGCACGACAACGCAAGGCTAGGCAATGCACGGAAGGCAAGCAAAGAGTAACGGAAGGTAAGGAAGGCAAGGGAAAGGAAGGAAAGGCAAGTGTAACGGAAGGAACGGCACGGCAAGGGGAAACAAGGCTAAGGCACGACAACGCACGGCTAGGCAATGCACGGCAAGGCAAGGAAAGTGTAACGCATGGGAAAGCACGGTCAGGCGATGCAAGGCTAAGGCATGACAACGCAAGGCTAGGCAATGCACGGAAAGCAAGCAAAGAGTAACGGAACGCAAGGAAGGCAAGGGAAAGCAAGGGAAGGCAAGGGTAACGGAAGGAACTGCACGGCAAGGGGTAACAAGGCTAAGGCACGGCAACGCAGGGCTAGGCAATGCACGGCAAGGCAAGGAAAGGGTAACGCAGGGGAAGGCACGGTCAGGTGAGGCAAGGATAAGGCACGACAATGCAAGGCTAGGCAATGCACGGCAAGGCAAGGAAAGAGTAACGGAAGGAAAGGAAGGCAAGTCAAAGCCAGGAAAGGCAAGTGTAACAAAAGGCACGCCACGGCAAGGGGAAACAAGGCTAAGGTACGACAACGCACGGCTAGGCAATGCACGGCAAGGCAAGGAAAGGGTAACGCAAGGCAAGGCACGGTGAGGCTAGGCAAGGCTAATGCACGACAACGCAAGGCTAAGCAATGCACGACAATGTAAGGAAAGCTTAAAGCAAAGGAAGGCACGGTCAGGCGAGATAAGTCTAAGGCACGACAACGGAAGGCTAGGCAATGCAGGGAAGGGAAGCAAAGAGTAACGGAAGGCAAGCAAGGCAAGGAAAAGCAAGGAAAGGCAAGGGTAACGGAAGGAACGGCACGGCAAGGGGGAACAAGTCTAAGGCACGACACCGAACGCTAGGCAATGAACGGCAAGGCAAGGAAAGGGTAACGCATGGGAAAGCACGGTCAGGCGAGGCAAGGCTAAGGCATGACAACGCAAGGCTAGGCAATGCACGCAAAGCAAGCAAAGAGTAACGGAACGCAAGGAAGGCAAGGGAAAGCAACGGAAGGCAAGGGTAACGGAAGGAACGGCACGGCAAGGGGTAAGAAGGCTAAGGCACGACAACGCAGGGCTAGGCAATGCACGGCAAGGCAAGGAAATGGTAACGCAGGGGAAGGCACGGTCAGGTGAGGCAAGGATAAGGCACGACAATGGAAGGCTAGGCAATGCACGGCAAGGCAAGGAAAGAGTAACGGAAGGAAAGGAAGGCAAGGCAAAGCCAGGAAAGTCAAGTGTAACAAAAGGCACGCCACGGCAATGGGAAACAAGGCTAAGGCACGACAACGCACGGCTAGGGAATGCACGGCAAGGCAAGGAAAGGGTAACGCAAGGCAAGGCACGGTGAGGCTAGGCAAGGCTAATGCACGACAACGCAAGGCTAGGCAATGCACGACAATGCAAGGAAAGCTTAAAGCAAAGGAAGGCACGGTCAGGCGAGATAAGGCTAAGGCACGACAACGCAAGGCTAGGCAATGCAGGGAAGGCAAGCAAAGAGTAACGGAAGGTAAGGAAGGCAAGGGAAAGCAAAGAAAGGCAAGTGTAACGGAAGGAACGGCACGGCAAGGGGAAACAAGGCTAAGGCACGACAACGCACGCTAGGCAATGCACGGCAAGGCAAGGAAAGGGTAACGCATGGGAAAGCACGGTCAGGCGAGGCAAGGCTAAGGAAAGCCAACGCAAGGCTAGGCAATGCACGGAAAGCAAGCAAGGAGTAACGGAATGCAAGGAAGGAAAGGGAAAGCAAGGAAACGCAATGGTAACGGAAGGAACGGCACGGCAAGGGGAAACAAGGCTAAGGCACGACAACGCACGCTATGCAATGCACGGCAAGGCAAGGAAAGGGTAACGCATGGGAAAGTACGGTCAGGCGAGGCAAGGCTAAGGCACGACAACCCAAGGCTAGGCAATGCACGGAAGGCAAGCAAAGAGTAACGGAAGGTAAGGAAGGCAAAGGGAAGCAAGGAAAGGCAATGGTACCTGAAGGAACGGCACGGCAAGGGGAAACAAGTCTAAGGCACGACAACGCACGCTAGGCAATGCACGGTAAGGGAAGGAAAGGGTAACGCATGGGAAAGAACGGTCAGGGGAGGCAAGGCTAAGGCACGACAACACACGGCTAGGAAATGCACGGCAAGGCAAGGAAAGGGTAACGCAAGGCAAGGCACGGTGAGGCTGGGCAAGGCTAATGCACGACAACGCAAGGCTAGGCAATGCACGACAATGCAAGTAAAGCTTAAAGCAAAGGAAGGCACGGTCAGGCGAGATAAGGCTAAGGCACGACAACGCAAGGCTAGGCAATGCAGGGAAGGCAAGCAAAGAGTAACGGAATGTAAGGAAGGCAAGGGAAAGCAAGAAAAGGCAATGGTAATGGAAGGAACGGCACGGCACGGGGAAACAAGTCTAAGGCACGAAAACGCACGCTAGGCAATGCACGGTAAGGGAAGGAAAGGGTAACGCATGGGAAAGCACGGTCAGGTGAGGCAAGGCTAAGGCACGACAACGCAAGGCTTGGCAATGCACGGAAGGCAAGCAAAGAGTAACGGAAGGTAAGTAAGGCAAGGGAAAGCAAAGAAAGGCAAGTGTAACGGAAGGAACGGCACGGCAAGGGGAAACAATGCTAAGGCACGACAACGCACGCTAGGCAATGCACGGCAAGGCAAGGAAAGGGTAACGCATGGGAAAGCACGTTCAGGCGAGTCAAGGCTTAGGAAAGCCAACGCAAGGCTAGGCAATGCACGGAAAGCAAGCAAGGAGTAACGGAATGCAAGGAAGGAAAGGGAAAGCAAGGGAAGGCAAGGGTAACGGAAGGAACGGCACGGCAAGGGGTAACAAGGCTAAGGCACGACAACACACGGCTAGGAAATGCACGGCAAGGCAAGGAACGGGTAACGCAAGGCAAGGCACGGTGAGGATAGGCAAGGTTAATGCACGACAACGCAAGGCTAGGCAATGCACGACAATGCAAGGAAAGCTTAAAGCAAAGGAAGGCACGGTCAGGCAAGATAAATCTAAGGCACGACAACGCAAGGCTAGGCAATGCACGGAAGGCAAGCAAAGAGTAACGGAAGGTAAGGAAGGCAAGGGAAAGCAAGGAAAGGCAATGGTAACAGAAGGAACGGCAAGGCAAAGGGAAACAAGGCTAAGGTACGACAAGGCACGCTAGGCAATGCACGGCAAGGCAAGGAAAGGGTAACGCATGGGAAAGCACGGTCAGGCGAGGCATGGCTAAGGCACGACAACCCAAGGCTAGGCAATGCACGGAAGGCAAGCAAAGAGAAACGGAAGGTAAGGAAGGAAAGGGAAAGCAAAGAAAGGCAAGTGTAACGGAAGGAATGGCACGGCAAGGGGAAACAAGGCTAAGGCACGACAACGCACGCTAGGCAATGCACGGCAAGGCAAGGAAAGGGTAACGCATGGGAAAGCACGGTCAGGCGAGGCAAGGCTAAGGCATGACAACGCAAGGCTAGGCAATGCACGGAAAGCAAGCAAAGAGTAACGGAACGCAAGGAAGGCAAGGGAAAGCAAGGGAAGGCAAGGGTAACGGAAGGAACGGCACGGCAAGGGGTAAGAAGGCTAAGGTACGACAACGCAGGGCTAGGCAATGCACGGCAAGGCAAGGAAATGGTAACGCAGGGGAAGGCACGGTCAGGTGAGGCAAGGATAAGGCACGACAATGCAAGGCTAGGCAATGCACGGCAAGGCAAGGAAAGAGTAACGGAAGGAAAGGAAGGCAAGGCAAAGCCAGGCAAGGCAAGTGTAACAAAAGGCACGCCACGGCAAGGGGAATCAAGGCTAAGGCACGACAACGCACGGCTAGGCAATGCACGGCAAGGCAAGGAAAGGGTAACGCAAGGCAAGGCACGGTGAGGCTAGGCAAGGCTAATGCACGACAACGCAAGGCTAGGCAATGCACGACAATGCAAGGAAAGCTTAAAGCAAAGGAAGGCACGGTCAGGCGAGATAAGGCTAAGGCACGACAACGCAAGGCTAGGCAATGCACGGAAGGCAAGCAAAGAGTAACGGAAGGTAAGGAAGGCAAAGGAAAGCAAGGAAAGGCAATGGTAACGGAAGGAACGGCACGGCAAGGGGAAACAAGTCTAAGGCACGACAACGCACGCTAGGCAATGCACGGCAAGGGAAGGAAAGGGTAACGCATGGGAAAGAACGGTCAGGGGAGGCAAGGCTAAGGCACGACAACGCAAGGCTTGGCAATGCACGGAAGGCAAGCAAAGAGTAACGGAAGGTAAGGAAGGCAAGGGAAAGCAAAGAAAGTCAAGTGTAACGGAAGGAACGGCACGGCAAGGGGAAACAAGGCTAAGGCACGACAACGCACGCTAGGCAATGCACGGCAAGGCAAGGAAAGGGTAACGCATGGGAAAGCACGGTCAGGCGAGGCAAGGCTAAGGAAAGCCAACGCAAGGCTAGGCAATGCACGGTAAGCAAGCAAAGAGTAACGGAATGCAAGGAAGGAAAGGGAAAGCAAGGGAAGGCAAGGGTAACGGAAGGAACGGCACGGCAAGGGGTAACAAGGCTAAGGCACGACAACACACGGCTAGGAAATGCACGGCAAGGCAAGGAAAGGGTAACGCAAGGGAAGGCACGGTAAGGCTAGGCAAGGTTAATGCACGACAACGCAAGGCTAGGCAATGCACGACAATGCAAGGAAAGCTTAAAGCAAAGGAAGGCACGGTCAGGCGAGATAAGGCTAAGGCACGACAACGCAAGGCTAGGCAATGCACGGAAGGCAAGAAAAGAGTAACGGAAGGTAAGGAAGGCAAGGGAAAGCAAGGAAAGGCAATGGTAACGGAAGGAACGGCACGGCAAGGGGAAACAAGGCTAAGGCACGACAACGCACGCTAGGCAATGCACGGCAAGGCAAGGAAAGGGTAACGCATGGGAAAGCACGGTCAGGCGAGGCAAGGCTAAAGCATGACAACACAGGGCTAGGCAATGCACGGAAAGCAAGCAAAGAGTTACGGAACGCAAGGAAGGCAAGGGAAAGCAAGGGAATGCAAGGGTAACGGAAGGAACGGCACGGCAAGGGGTAACAAGGCTAAGGCACGACAACGCAGGGCTAGGCAATGCACGGCAAGGCAAGCAAAGAGTAACGGAAGGAAAGGAAGGCAACGCAAAGCCAGGCAAGGCAAGTGTAACAAAAGGCACGCAACGGCAAGGGGAAACAAGGCTAAGGCACGACAACACACGGCTAGGAAATGCACGGCAAGGCAAGGAAAGGGTAACGCAAGGCAAGGCACGGTGAGGCTGGGCAAGGCTAATGCACGACAACGCAAGGCTAGGCAATGCAACGACAATGCAAGTAAAGCTTAAAGCAAAGGAAGGCACGGTCAGGCGAGATAAGGCTAAGGCACGACAACGCAAGGCTAGGCAATGCAGGGAAGGCAAGCAAAGAGTAACGGAAGGT
This sequence comes from Macrotis lagotis, assembly GCF_037893015.1. NCBI lineage: Eukaryota > Metazoa > Chordata > Mammalia > Peramelemorphia > Peramelidae > Macrotis > Macrotis lagotis. Next base: position 153,690 of record NW_027422010.1, read on the forward strand.
AAGGAAGGCAAGGGAAAGCAAGAAAAGGCAATGGTAACGGAAGGAACGGCACGGCAAGGGGAAACAAGTCTAAGGCACGAAAACGCACGCTAGGCAATGCACGGCAAGGGAAGGATAGGGTAACGCATGGGAAAGCACGGTCAGGGGAGGCAAGGCTAAGGCACGACAACGCAAGGCTTGGCAATGCACGGAAGGCAAGCAAAGAGTAACGGAAGGTATGTAAGGCAAGGGAAAGCAAAGAAAGTCAAGTGTAACGGAAGGAACGGCACGGCAAGGGGAAACAAGGCTAAGGCACGACAACGCACGCTAGGCAATGCACGGCAAGGCAAGGAAAGGGTAACGCATGGGAAAGCACGGTCAGGCGAGTCAAGGCTAAGGAAAGCCAACGCAAGGCTAGGCAATGCACGGAAAGCAAGCAAGGAGTAACGGAATGCAAGGAAGGAAAGGGAAAGCAAGGAAAGGCAATGGTAACGGAAGGAACGGCACGGCAAGGGGAAACAAGGCTAAGGCACGACAACGCACGCTATGCAATGCACGGCAAGGCAAAGAAAGGGTAACGCATGGGAAAGCACGGTCAGGCGAGGCAAGGCTAAGGCACGACAACCCAAGGCTAGGCAATGCACGGAAGGCAAGCAAAGAGAAACGGAAGGTAAGGAAGGCAAGGGAAAGCAAGGAAAGGCAATGGTAACGGAAGGAACGGCACGGCAAGGGGAAACAAGGCTAAGGCACGACAACGCACGCTAGGCAATGCACGGCAAGGCAAGGAAAGGGTAACGCATGGGAAAGCACGGTCAGGCGAGGGAAGGCTAAGGCATCACAACGCAAGGCTAGGCAATGCACGGAAAGCAAGCAAAGAGTAACGGAATGCAAGGAAGGCAAGGGAAAGGAAGGGAAGGCAAGGGTAAAGGAAGGAACGGCACGGCAAGGGGTAACAAGGCTAAGGCACGACAACGCAGGGCTAGGCAATGCCCGGCAAGGCAAGCAAAGAGTAACGGAAGGAAAGGAAGGCAAGGCAAAGCCAGGCAAGGCAAGTGTAACAAAAGGCACGCAACGGCAAGGGGAAACAAGGCTAAGGCACGACAACACACGGCTAGGAAATGCACGGCAAGGCAAGGAAAGGGTAACGCAAGGCAAGGCACGGTGAGGCTAGGCAAGGCTAATGCACGACAACGCAAAACTAGGCAATGCACGACAATGCAAGTAAAGCTTAAAGCAAAGGAAGGCACGGTCAGGCGAGATAAGGCTAAGGCACGACAACGCAAGGCTAGGCAATTCAGGGAAGGCAAGCAAAGAGTAACGGAAGGTAAGGAAGGCAAGGGAAAGCAAGGAAAGGCAATGGTAACGGAAGGAACGGCACGGCAAGGGGAAACAAGTCTAAGGCACGAAAACGCACGGTAGGCAATGCACGGCAAGGGAAGGATAGGGTAACGCATGGGAAAGCACGGTCAGGGTAGGCAAGGCTAAGGCACGACAACGCAAGGCTTGGCAATGCACGGAAGGCAAGCAAAGAGTAACGGAAGGTATGTAAGGCAAGGGAAAGCAAAGAAAGGCAAGTGTAACGGAAGGAACGGCACGGCAAGGGGAAACAAGGCTAAGGCACGACAACGCACGCTAGGCAATGCACGGCAAGGCAAGGAAAGGGTAACGCATGGGAAAGCACGGTCAGGCGAGTCAAGGCTAAGGAAAGCCAACGCAAGGCTAGGAAATGCACGGAAAGCAAGCAAGGAGTAACGGAATGCAAGGAAGGAAAGGGAAAGCAAGGGAAGGCAAGGGTAACGGAAGGAACGGCACGGCAAGGGGTAACAAGGCTAAGGCACGACAACACACGGCTAGGAAATGCACGGCAAGGCAAGGAAAGGGTAACGCAAGGCAAGGCACGGTGAGGCTAGGCAAGGTTAATGCACGACAACGCAAGGCTAGGCAATGCACGACAATGCAAGGAAAGCTTAAAGCAAAGGAAGGCACGGTCAGGCGAGATAAGGCTAAGGCACGACAACGCAAGGCTAGGCAATGCAGGGAAGGCAAGCAAAGAGTAACGGAAGGTAAGGAAGGCAAAGGAAAGTAAGGAAAGGCAAGTGTAACGGAAGGAACGGCACGGCAAGGGGAAACAAGTCTAAGGCACGACAACGCACGCCAGGCAATGCACGGCAAGGGAAGGAAAGGGTAACGCATGGGAAAGAACGGTCAGGGGAGGCAAGGCTAAGGCACGACAACGCAAGGCTTGGCAATGCACGGAAGGCAAGCAAAGAGTAACGGAAGGTAAGGAAGGCAAGGGAAAGCAAAGAAAGGCAAGTGTAACGGAAGGAACGGCACGGCAAGGGGAAACAAGTCTAAGGCACGACAACGCACGCTAGGAAATGCACGGCAAGGCAAGGAAAGGGTAACGCATGGGAAAGCACGGTCAGGCCAGGCAAGGCTAAGGAAAGCCAACGCAAGGCTGTCCAATGCACGGCAAGCAAGCAAGGAGTAACGGAATGCAAGGAAGGAAAGGGAAAGCAAGGGAAGGCAAGGGTAACGGAAGGAACGGCACGGCAAGGGGAATCAAGGCTAAGGCACGACAACGCACGGCTAGGCAATGCACGATAAGGCAAGCAAAGGGTAACGCAAGGAAAGGCACGGTGAGGCTAGGCAAGGCTAATGCACGAAAACGCAAGGCTAGGCGATGCACGACAATGCAAGGAAAGCTTAAAGCAAAGGAAGGCAAGGTCAGGCGAGATAATTCTAAGGCACGACAACGCAAGGCTAGGAAATTCAGGGAAGGCAAGCAAAGAGTAACGGAAGGTAAGCAAGGCAAGGAAAAGGAAGGAAAGGCCAGGGTAACGGAAGGAACGGCACGGCAAGGGGAAACAAGTCTAAGGCACGACACCGAACGCTAGGCAATGAACGGCAAGGCAAGGAAAGGGTAACGCATTTGAAAGCACGGTCAGGCGAGGCAACGCTAAGGCACGACAACGCAAGGCTAGGCAATGCACGGAAGGCAAGCAAAGAGTAACGGAAGGTAAGGAAGGCAAGGGAAAGGAAGGAAAGGCAAGTGTAACGGAAGGAACGGCACGGCAAGGGGAAACAAGGCTAAGGCACGACAACGCACGGCTAGGCAATGCACGGCAAGGCAAGGAAAGTGTAACGCATGGGAAAGCACGGTCAGGCGATGCAAGGCTAAGGCATGACAACGCAAGGCTAGGCAATGCACGGAAAGCAAGCAAAGAGTAACGGAACGCAAGGAAGGCAAGGGAAAGCAAGGGAAGGCAAGGGTAACGGAAGGAACGGCACGGCAAGGGGTAACAAGGCTAAGGCACGGCAACGCAGGGCTAGGCAATGCACGGCAAGGCAAGGAAAGGGTAACGCAGGGGAAGGCACGGTCAGGTGAGGCAAGGATAAGGCACGACAATGCAAGGCTAGGCAATGCACGGCAAGGCAAGGAAAGAGTAACGGAAGGAAAGGAAGGCAAGTCAAAGCCAGGAAAGGCAAGTGTAACAAAAGGCACGCCACGGCAAGGGGAAACAAGGCTAAGGTACGACAACGCACGGCTAGGCAATGCACGGCAAGGCAATGAAAGGGTAACGCAAGGCAAGGCACGGTGAGGCTAGGCAAGGCTAATGCACGACAACGCAAGGCTAAGCAATGCACGACAATGTAAGGAAAGCTTAAAGCAAAGGAAGGCACGGTCAGGCGAGATAAGTCTAAGGCACGACAACGGAAGGCTAGGCAATGCAGGGAAGGGAAGCAAAGAGTAACGGAAGGCAAGCAAGGCAAGGAAAAGCAAGGAAAGGCAAGGGTAACGGAAGGAACGGCACGGCAAGGGGGAACAAGTCTAAGGCACGACACCGAACGCTAGGCAATGAACGGCAAGGCAAGGAAAGGGTAACGCATGGGAAAGCACGGTCAGGCGAGGCAAGGCTAAGGCATGACAACGCAAGGCTAGGCAATGCACGCAAAGCAAGCAAAGAGTAACGGAACGCAAGGAAGGCAAGGGAAAGCAACGGAAGGCAAGGGTAACGGAAGGAACGGCACGGCAAGGGGTAAGAAGGCTAAGGCACGACAACGCAGGGCTAGGCAATGCACGGCAAGGCAAGGAAATGGTAACGCAGGGGAAGGCACGGTCAGGTGAGGCAAGGATAAGGCACGACAATGGAAGGCTAGGCAATGCACGGCAAGGCAAGGAAAGAGTAACGGAAGGAAAGGAAGGCAAGGCAAAGCCAGGAAAGTCAAGTGTAACAAAAGGCACGCCACGGCAATGGGAAACAAGGCTAAGGCACGACAACGCACGGCTAGGGAATGCACGGCAAGGCAAGGAAAGGGTAACGCAAGGCAAGGCACGGTGAGGCTAGGCAAGGCTAATGCACGACAACGCAAGGCTAGGCAATGCACGACAATGCAAGGAAAGCTTAAAGCAAAGGAAGGCACGGTCAGGCGAGATAAGGCTAAGGCACGACAACGCAAGGCTAGGCAATGCAGGGAAGGCAAGCAAAGAGTAACGGAAGGTAAGGAAGGCAAGGGAAAGCAACGAAAGGCAAGTGTAACGGAAGGAACGGCACGGCAAGGGGAAACAAGGCTAAGGCACGACAACGCACGCTAGGCAATGCACGGCAAGGCAAGGAAAGGGTAACGCATGGGAAAGCACGGTCAGGCGAGGCAAGGCTAAGGAAAGCCAACGCAAGGCTAGGCAATGCACGGAAAGCAAGCAAGGAGTAACGGAATGCAAGGAAGGAAAGGGAAAGCAAGGAAACGCAATGGTAACGGAAGGAACGGCACGGCAAGGGGAAACAAGGCTAAGGCACGACAACGCACGCTAGGCAATGCACGGCAAGGCAAGGAAAGGGTAACGCATGGGAAAGTACGGTCAGGCGAGGCAAGGCTAAGGCACGACAACCCAAGGCTAGGCAATGCACGGAAGGCAAGCAAAGAGTAACGGAAGGTAAGGAAGGCAAAGGGAAGCAAGGAAAGGCAATGGTACCTGAAGGAACGGCACGGCAAGGGGAAACAAGTCTAAGGCACGACAACGCACGCTAGGCAATGCACGGTAAGGGAAGGAAAGGGTAACGCATGGGAAAGAACGGTCAGGGGAGGCAAGGCTAAGGCACGACAACACACGGCTAGGAAATGCACGGCAAGGCAAGGAAAGGGTAACGCAAGGCAAGGCACGGTGAGGCTGGGCAAGGCTAATGCACGACAACGCAAGGCTAGGCAATGCACGACAATGCAAGTAAAGCTTAAAGCAAAGGAAGGCACGGTCAGGCGAGATAAGGCTAAGGCACGACAACGCAAGGCTAGGCAATGCAGGGAAGGCAAGCAAAGAGTAACGGAATGTAAGGAAGGCAAGGGAAAGCAAGAAAAGGCAATGGTAATGGAAGGAACGGCACGGCACGGGGAAACAAGTCTAAGGCACGAAAACGCACGCTAGGCAATGCACGGTAAGGGAAGGAAAGGGTAACGCATGGGAAAGCACGGTCAGGTGAGGCAAGGCTAAGGCACGACAACGCAAGGCTTGGCAATGCACGGAAGGCAAGCAAAGAGTAACGGAAGGTAAGTAAGGCAAGGGAAAGCAAAGAAAGGCAAGTGTAACGGAAGGAACGGCACGGCAAGGGGAAACAATGCTAAGGCACTACAACGCACGCTAGGCAATGCACGGCAAGGCAAGGAAAGGGTAACGCATGGGAAAGCACGGTCAGGCGAGTCAAGGCTTAGGAAAGCCAACGCAAGGCTAGGCAATGCACGGAAAGCAAGCAAGGAGTAACGGAATGCAAGGAAGGAAAGGGAAAGCAAGGGAAGGCAAGGGTAACGGAAGGAACGGCACGGCAAGGGGTAACAAGGCTAAGGCACGACAACACACGGCTAGGAAATGCACGGCAAGGCAAGGAACGGGTAACGCAAGGCAAGGCACGGTGAGGATAGGCAAGGTTAATGCACGACAACGCAAGGCTAGGCAATGCACGACAATGCAAGGAAAGCTTAAAGCAAAGGAAGGCACGGTCAGGCAAGATAAATCTAAGGCACGACAACGCAAGGCTAGGCAATGCACGGAAGGCAAGCAAAGAGTAACGGAAGGTAAGGAAGGCAAGGGAAAGCAAGGAAAGGCAATGGTAACAGAAGGAACGGCAAGGCAAAGGGAAACAAGGCTAAGGTACGACAAGGCACGCTAGGCAATGCACGGCAAGGCAAGGAAAGGGTAACGCATGGGAAAGCACGGTCAGGCGAGGCATGGCTAAGGCACGACAACCCAAGGCTAGGCAATGCACGGAAGGCAAGCAAAGAGAAACGGAAGGTAAGGAAGGAAAGGGAAAGCAAAGAAAGGCAAGTGTAACGGAAGGAATGGCACGGCAAGGGGAAACAAGGCTAAGGCACGACAACGCACGCTAGGCAATGCACGGCAAGGCAAGGAAAGGGTAACGCATGGGAAAGCACGGTCAGGCGAGGCAAGGCTAAGGCATGACAACGCAAGGCTAGGCAATGCACGGAAAGCAAGCAAAGAGTAACGGAACGCAAGGAAGGCAAGGGAAAGCAAGGGAAGGCAAGGGTAACGGAAGGAACGGCACGGCAAGGGGTAAGAAGGCTAAGGTACGACAACGCAGGGCTAGGCAATGCACGGCAAGGCAAGGAAATGGTAACGCAGGGGAAGGCACGGTCAGGTGAGGCAAGGATAAGGCACGACAATGCAAGGCTAGGCAATGCACGGCAAGGCAAGGAAAGAGTAACGGAAGGAAAGGAAGGCAAGGCAAAGCCAGGCAAGGCAAGTGTAACAAAAGGCACGCCACGGCAAGGGGAATCAAGGCTAAGGCACGACAACGCACGGCTAGGCAATGCACGGCAAGGCAAGGAAAGGGTAACGCAAGGCAAGGCACGGTGAGGCTAGGCAAGGCTAATGCACGACAACGCAAGGCTAGGCAATGCACGACAATGCAAGGAAAGCTTAAAGCAAAGGAAGGCACGGTCAGGCGAGATAAGGCTAAGGCACGACAACGCAAGGCTAGGCAATGCACGGAAGGCAAGCAAAGAGTAACGGAAGGTAAGGAAGGCAAAGGAAAGCAAGGAAAGGCAATGGTAACGGAAGGAACGGCACGGCAAGGGGAAACAAGTCTAAGGCACGACAACGCACGCTAGGCAATGCACGGCAAGGGAAGGAAAGGGTAACGCATGGGAAAGAACGGTCAGGGGAGGCAAGGCTAAGGCACGACAACGCAAGGCTTGGCAATGCACGGAAGGCAAGCAAAGAGTAACGGAAGGTAAGGAAGGCAAGGGAAAGCAAAGAAAGTCAAGTGTAACGGAAGGAACGGCACGGCAAGGGGAAACAAGGCTAAGGCACGACAACGCACGCTAGGCAATGCACGGCAAGGCAAGGAAAGGGTAACGCATGGGAAAGCACGGTCAGGCGAGGCAAGGCTAAGGAAAGCCAACGCAAGGCTAGGCAATGCACGGTAAGCAAGCAAAGAGTAACGGAATGCAAGGAAGGAAAGGGAAAGCAAGGGAAGGCAAGGGTAACGGAAGGAACGGCACGGCAAGGGGTAACAAGGCTAAGGCACGACAACACACGGCTAGGAAATGCACGGCAAGGCAAGGAAAGGGTAACGCAAGGGAAGGCACGGTAAGGCTAGGCAAGGTTAATGCACGACAACGCAAGGCTAGGCAATGCACGACAATGCAAGGAAAGCTTAAAGCAAAGGAAGGCACGGTCAGGCGAGATAAGGCTAAGGCACGACAACGCAAGGCTAGGCAATGCACGGAAGGCAAGAAAAGAGTAACGGAAGGTAAGGAAGGCAAGGGAAAGCAAGGAAAGGCAATGGTAACGGAAGGAACGGCACGGCAAGGGGAAACAAGGCTAAGGCACGACAACGCACGCTAGGCAATGCACGGCAAGGCAAGGAAAGGGTAACGCATGGGAAAGCACGGTCAGGCGAGGCAAGGCTAAAGCATGACAACACAGGGCTAGGCAATGCACGGAAAGCAAGCAAAGAGTTACGGAACGCAAGGAAGGCAAGGGAAAGCAAGGGAATGCAAGGGTAACGGAAGGAACGGCACGGCAAGGGGTAACAAGGCTAAGGCACGACAACGCAGGGCTAGGCAATGCACGGCAAGGCAAGCAAAGAGTAACGGAAGGAAAGGAAGGCAACGCAAAGCCAGGCAAGGCAAGTGTAACAAAAGGCACGCAACGGCAAGGGGAAACAAGGCTAAGGCACGACAACACACGGCTAGGAAATGCACGGCAAGGCAAGGAAAGGGTAACGCAAGGCAAGGCACGGTGAGGCTGGGCAAGGCTAATGCACGACAACGCAAGGCTAGGCAATGCAACGACAATGCAAGTAAAGCTTAAAGCAAAGGAAGGCACGGTCAGGCGAGATAAGGCTAAGGCACGACAACGCAAGGCTAGGCAATGCAGGGAAGGCAAGCAAAGAGTAACGGAAGGTAAGGAAGGCAAGGGAAAGCAAGAAAAGGCAATGGTAACGGAAGGAACGGCACGGCAAGGGGAAACAAGTCTAAGGCACGAAAACGCACGCTAGGCAATGCACGGCAAGGGAAGGATAGGGTAACGCATGGGAAAGCACGGTCAGGGGAGGCAAGGCTAAGGCACGACAACGCAAGGCTTGGCAATGCACGGAAGGCAAGCAAAGAGTAACGGAAGGTATGTAAGGCAAGGGAAAGCAAAGAAAGTCAAGTGTAACGGAAGGAACGGCACGGCAAGGGGAAACAAGGCTAAGGCACGACAACGCACGCTAGGCAATGCACGGCAAGGCAAGGAAAGGGTAACGCATGGGAAAGCACGGTCAGGCGAGTCAAGGCTAAGGAAAGCCAACGCAAGGCTAGGCAATGCACGGAAAGCAAGCAAGGAGTAACGGAATGCAAGGAAGGAAAGGGAAAGCAAGGAAAGGCAATGGTAACGGAAGGAACGGCACGGCAAGGGGAAACAAGGCTAAGGCACGACAACGCACGCTATGCAATGCACGGCAAGGCAAAGAAAGGGTAACGCATGGGAAAGCACGGTCAGGCGAGGCAAGGCTAAGGCACGACAACCCAAGGCTAGGCAATGCACGGAAGGCAAGCAAAGAGAAACGGAAGGTAAGGAAGGCAAGGGAAAGCAAGGAAAGGCAATGGTAACGGAAGGAACGGCACGGCAAGGGGAAACAAGGCTAAGGCACGACAACGCACGCTAGGCAATGCACGGCAAGGCAAGGAAAGGGTAACGCATGGGAAAGCACGGTCAGGCGAGGGAAGGCTAAGGCATCACAACGCAAGGCTAGGCAATGCACGGAAAGCAAGCAAAGAGTAACGGAATGCAAGGAAGGCAAGGGAAAGGAAGGGAAGGCAAGGGTAAAGGAAGGAACGGCACGGCAAGGGGTAACAAGGCTAAGGCACGACAACGCAGGGCTAGGCAATGCCCGGCAAGGCAAGCAAAGAGTAACGGAAGGAAAGGAAGGCAAGGCAAAGCCAGGCAAGGCAAGTGTAACAAAAGGCACGCAACGGCAAGGGGAAACAAGGCTAAGGCACGACAACACACGGCTAGGAAATGCACGGCAAGGCAAGGAAAGGGTAACGCAAGGCAAGGCACGGTGAGGCTAGGCAAGGCTAATGCACGACAACGCAAAACTAGGCAATGCACGACAATGCAAGTAAAGCTTAAAGCAAAGGAAGGCACGGTCAGGCGAGATAAGGCTAAGGCATGACAACGCAAGGCTAGGCAATTCAGGGAAGGCAAGCAAAGAGTAACGGAAGGTAAGGAAGGCAAGGGAAAGCAAGGAAAGGCAATGGTAACGGAAGGAACGGCACGGCAAGGGGAAACAAGTCTAAGGCACGAAAACGGACGCTATGCAATGCACGGCAAGGCAAAGAAAGGGTAACGCATGGGAAAGAACGGTCAGGCGAGGGAAGGCTAAGGCATCACAACGCAAGGCTAGGCAATGCACGGAAAGCAAGCAAAGAGTAACGGAACGCAAGGAAGGCAAGGGAAAGGAAGGGAAGGCAAGGGTAAAGGAAGGAACGGCACGGCAAGGGGTAACAAGGCTAAGGCACGACAACGCAGGGCTAGGCAATGCCCGGCAAGGCAAGCAAATTGTAACGGAAGTAAAGGAAGGCAAGGCAAAGCCAGGCAAGGCAAGTGTAACAAAAGGCACGCAACGGCAAGGGGAAACAAGGCTAAGGCACGACAACACACGGTTAGGAAATGCACGGCAAGGCAAGGAAAGGGTAACGCAAGGCAAGGCACGGTGAGGCTAGGCAAGGCTAATGCACGACAACGCAAAACTAGGCAATGCACGACAATGCAAGTAAAGCTTAAAGCAAAGGAAGGCACGGTCAGGCGAGATAAGGCTAAGGCACGACAACGCAAGGCTAGGCAATTCAGGGAAGGCAAGCAAAGAGTAACGGAAGGTAAGGAAGGCAAGGGAAAGCAAGGAAAGGCAATGGTAACGGAAGGAACGGCACGGCGAGGGGAAACAAGTCTAAGGCACGACAACGCACGCTAGGAATGCACGGCAAGGCAAGGAAAGGGTAACGCATGGGAAAGCACGGTCAGGGGAGGCAAGGCTAAGGCACGACAACGCACACGCTTGGCAATGCACGGAAGGCAAGCAAAGAGTAACGGAAGGTAAGGAAGGCAAGGGAAAGCAAAGAAAGGCAAGTGTAACGGAAGGAACGGCACGGCAAGCGGAAACAAGGCTAAGGCACGACAACGCACGCTAGGCAATGCACGGCAAGGCAAGGAAAGGGTAACGCATGGGAAAGCACGGTCAGGCGAGGCAAGGGTAAGGAAAGCCAACGCAAGGCTAGGCAATGCACGGAAAGCAAGCAAGGAGTAACGGAATGCAAGGAAGGAAAGGGAAAGCAAGGGAAGGCAAGGGTAACGGAAGGAACGGCACGGCAAGGGGTAACAAGGCTAAGGCACGACAACACACGGCTAGGAAATGCACGGCAAGGCAAGGAAAGGGTAACGCAAGGCAAGGTACGGTGAGGCTAGGCAAGGCTAATGCTCGAAAACGCAAGGCTAGGCAATGCACGACAATGCAAGGAAAGCTTAAAGCAAAGGAAGGCAAGGTCAGGCGAGATAAGGGAAAGGCACGACAACGCAAGGCTAGGCAATGCACGGAAGGCATGCAAAGAGTAACGGAAGGTAAGGAAGGCAAGGGAAAGCAGGGAAAGGCAAGTGTAACGGAAGGAACGGCACGACAAGGGGAAACAAGGCTAAGGCACGACAACGCACGGCTAGGCAATGCACGGCAAGGCAAGGAAAGGGTAACGCATGGGAAAGCACGGTCAGGCGAGGCAAGGCTAAGGCATGACAACGCAAGGCTAGGCAATGCACGGAAAGCAAGCAAAGAGTAACGGAACGCAAGGAAGGCAAGGGAAAGCAAGGGAAGGCAAGGGTAACCGAAGGAACGGCACGGCAAGGGGTAACAAGGCTAAGGAACGACAACGAAGGGCTAGGCAATGCACGGCAAGGCAAGGAAAGGGTAACGCAGGGGAAGGCACGGTCAGGTGAGGCAAGGATAAGGCACGACAATGCAAGGCTAGGCAATGCACGGCAAGGGAAGGAAAGAATAACGGAAGGAAAGGAAGGCAAGGCAACGCCAGGCAAGAAAAATGTAAGAAAAAGGCACGGCACAGCAAGGGGAAACAAGGCTAAGGCACGACAACGCACGGCTAGGCAATGCACGGCAAGGCAAGGAAAGGGTAACGCAAGGCAAGGCACGGTGAGGCTAGGCAAGGCTAATGCACGACAAGGCAAGGCTAGGCAATGCACGACAATGCAAGTAAAGCTTAAAGCAAAGGAAGGCACGGTCAGGCGAGATAAGGCTAAGGCACGAAAACGCAAGGCTAGGCAATGCAGGGAAGGCAAGCAAAGAGTAACGGAAGGTAAGGAAGGCAAGGGAAAGCAAGGAAAGGCAATGGTAACGGAAGGAACGGCACGGCAAGGGGAAACAAGTCTAAGGCACGACAACGCACGCTAGGCAATGCACGGCAAGGCAAGGAAAGGGTAACGCATGGGAAAGCACGGTCAGCCGAGGCAAGGCTAAGGCATGACAACGCAAGGCTAGGCAATGCACGGAAAGCAAGCAAAGAGTAACGGAACGCAAGGAAGGCAAGGGAAAGCAAGGGAAGGCAAGGGTAACCGAAGGAACGGCACGGCAAGGGGTAACAAGGCTAAGGAACGACAACGAAGGGCTAGGCAATGCACGGCAAGGCAAGGAAAGGGTAACGCAGGGGAAGGCACGGTCAGGTGAGGCAAGGATAAGGCACGACAATGCAAGGCTAGGCAATGCACGGCAAGGGAAGGAAAGAATAACGGAAGGAAAGGAAGGCAAGGCAACGCCAGGCAAGAAAAATGTAAGAAAAAGGCACGGCACAGCAAGGGGAAACAAGGCTAAGGCACGACAACGCACGGCTAGGCAATGCACGGCAAGGCAAGGAAAGGGTAACGCAAGGCAAGGCACGGTGAGGCTAGGCAAGGCTAATGCACGAAAACGGAAGGCTAGGCGATGCACGACAATGCAAGGAAAGCTTAAAGCAAAGGAAGGCAAGGTCAGGCGAGATAAGGCTAAGGCACGACAACGCAAGGCTAGGAAATTCAGGGAAGGCAAGCAAAGAGTAACGGAAGGTAAGCAAGGCAAGGAAAAGGAAGGAAAGGCCAGGGTAACGGAAGGAACGGCACGGCAAGGGGAAACAAGTCTAAGGCACGACACCGAACGCTAGGCAATGAACGGCAAGGCAAGGAAAGGGTAACGCATTTGAAAGTACGGTCAGGCGAGGCAACGCTAGGGCACGACAACGCAAGCCTAGGCAATGCACGGAAGGCAAGCAAAGAGTAACGGAAGGTAAGGAAGGCAAGGGAAAGGAAGGAAAGGCAAGTGTAACGGAAGGAACTGCACGGCAAGGGGAAACAAGGCTAAGGCACGACAACGCAGGGCTAGGCAATGCACGGCAAGGAAGGAAAGGGTAACGCATGGGAAAGCACGGTCAGGCGATGCAAGGCTAAGGCATGACAACGCAAGGCTAGGCAATGCACGGAAAGCAAGCAAAGAGTAACGGAACGCAAGGAAGGCAAGGGAAAGCAAGGTAAGGCAAGGGTAACGGAAGGAACGGAACGGTAAGGGGTAACAAGGCTAAGGCACGGCAACGCAGGGCTAGGCCATGCACGGCAAGGCAAGGAAAGAGTAACGGAAGGAAAGGAAGGCAAGTCAAAGCCAGGAAAGGCAAGTGTAACAAAAGGCACGCCACGGCAAGGGGAAAAAAGGCTAAGGCACGACAACGCACGGCTAGGCAATGCACGGCAAGGCAAGGAAAGGGTAACGCAAGGCAAGGCACGTTGAGGCTAGGCAAGGCTAATGCACGACAACGCAAGGCTAGGCAATGCACGACAATGCAAGGAAAGCTTAAAGCAAAGGAAGGCAAGGTCAGGCGAGATAAGGCTAAGGCACGACAACGCAAGCCTAGGCAATGCAGGGAAGGCAAGCAAAGAGTAACGCATGGGAAAGCACGGTCAGGGGAGGCAAGGCAAAGGCACGACAACGCAAGGCTTGGCAATGCACGGAAGGCAAGCAAAGAGTAACGGAAGGTAAGGAAGGCAAGGAAAAGCAAAGAAAAGCAAGTGTAACGGAAGGAACGGCACGGCCAGGGGAAACAAGGCTAAGGCACGACAACGCACGGCTAGGCAATGCACGGCAAGGCAAGGAAAGGGTAACGCATGGGAAAGCACGGTCAGGCGAGGCAAGGCTAAGGCACGACAACCCAAGGCTAGGCAATGCACGGAAGGCAAGCAAAGAGAAACGGAAGGTAAGGAAGGAAATGGAAAGCAAACAAAGGCAAGTGTAACAGAAGGAACGGCACGGCAAGGGGAAACAAGGCTAAGGCACGACAAGGCACGGCTAGGCAATGCACGGCAAGGCAAGCAAAGGGTAACGCAAGGAAAGGCACGGTGAGGCTAGGCAAGGCTAATGCACGAAAACGCAAGGCTAGGCGATGCACGACAATGCAAGGAAAGCTTAAAGCAAAGGAAGGCAAGGTCAGGCGAGATAAGGCTAAGGCACGACAACGCAAGCCTAGGAAATTCAGGGAAGGCAAGCAAAGAGTAACGGAATGTAAGGAAGGCAAGGGAAAGCAAGGAAAGGCAAGTGTAACGGAAGGAACGGCACGGCAAGGCGAAACAAGGCTAAGGCACGACAACGCACGGCTAGGCAATGCACGGCAAGGGAAGGAAAGGGTAACGCATGGGAAGCACGGTCAGGCGAGGCAAGGCTAAGGCATGACAACGCAAGGCTAGGCAATGCACGGAAAGCAAGCAAAGAGTAACGGAACGCAAGGAAGGCAAGGGAAAGCAAGGAAAGGCAAGTGTAACGTAAGGAACGGCACGGCAAGGGGAAACAAGGCAAAGGCACGACAACGCACGGCTAGGCTGCACGGCAAGGCAAGGAAAGCTTAAAGCAAAGGAAGGCAAGGTCAGGCGAGATAAGGCAAAGGCACGACAACGCAAGGCTAGGCAATTCAGGGAAGGCAAGCAAAGAGTAACGGAAGGTAAGCAAGGCAAGGAAAAGCAAGGAAAGTCAAGGGTAACGGAAGGAACGGCACGGCAAGGGGAAACAAGTCTAAGGCACGACACCGAACGCTAGGCAATGAACGGCAAGGCAAGGAAAGGGATACGCATGGGAAAGCACGGTCAGGCGAGGCAAGGCTAAGGCACGACAACGCAAGGCTAGGCAATGCACGGAAGGCAAGCAAACGTAACGGAAGGAAAGGAAGGCAAGGCAAAGCCAGGCAAGGCAAGTGTAACAAAAGGCACGCAACGGCAAGGGGAAACAAGGCTAAGGAACGACAACACACGGCTAGGAAATGCACGGCAAGGCAAGGAAAGGGTAACGCAAGGCAAGGCACGGTGAGGCTAGGCAAGGCTAATGCACGACAACGCAAGGCTAGGCAAAGCACGACAATGCAAGTAAAGCTTAAAGCAAAGGAAGGCAGGGTCAGGCGTGATAAGGCTAAGGCACGACAACGCAAGGCTAGGCAATGCACGACAATGCAAGGAAAGCTTAAAGAAAAGGAAGGCAAGGTCAGGGTAGGGAAGGCAAAGGTACGACAACGCAAGGCTTGGCAATGCATGGAAGGCAGGCAGAGTAACGGAAGGTAAGGAAGGCAAGGGAAAGCAAAGAAAGGCAAGTGTAACGGAAGGAACGGCACGGCAAGGGGAAACAAGGCTAAGGCACGACAACGCACGCTAGGGAATGCACGGCAAGGCAAGGAAAGGGTAACGCATGGGAAAGCACGGTAAGGCGAGGCAAGGCTAAGGAAAGCCAACGCAAGGCTAGGCAATGCACGGAAAGCAAGCAAGGAGTAACGGAATGCAAGGAAGGAAAGGGAAAGCAAGGGAAGGCAAGGGTAACGGAAGGAACGGCACGGCAAGGGGTAACAAGGCTAAGGCACGACAACACACGGCTAGGAAATGCACGGCAAGGCAAGGAAAGGGTAACGCAAGGCAAGGCACGGTGAGGCTAGGCAAGGTTAATGCACGACAACGCAAGGCTACGCAATGCACGACAATGCAAGGAAAGCTTAAAGCAAAGGAAGGCACGGTCAGGCGAGATAAGGCTAAGGCACGACAACGCAAGGCTAGGCAATGCAGGGAAGGGAAGCAAAGAGTAACGGAAGGTAAGCAAGGCAAGGAAAAGCAAGGAAAGGCAAGGGTATACGGAAGGAACTGCACGGCAAGGGGAAACAAGGCTAAGGCACGGCAAAGCAGGCTGGGCAATGCACGGCAAGGCAAGGAAAGGGTAACGCATGGGAAAGCACGTTCAGGCGAGGCAAGGCTAAGGCACGACAACGCAAGGCTAGGCAATGCACGGAAGGGAAGCAAAGAGTAACGGAAGGTAAGGAAGGCAAGGGAAAGCAGGGAAAGGCAAGTGTAACGGAAGGAACGGCACGGCAAGGGGAAACAAGGCTAAGGCACGACAACACACGGCTAGGCAATGCACGGCAAGGCAAGGAAAGGGTAACGCATGGGAAAGCACGGTCAGGCGAGGCAAGGATAAGGCACGACAATGCAAGGCTAGGCAATGCACGGCAAGGCAAGGAAAGAGTAACGGAAGGAAAGGAAGGCAAGGCAAAGCCAGGCAAGGCAAGTGTAACAAAAGGCACGCCACGGCAAGGGGAAACAAGGCTAAGGCACGACAACGCACGGCTACGCAATGCACGGCAAGGCAAGGAAAGGGTAACGCAAGGCAAGGCACGGTGTTGCTAGGCAAGGCTAATGCACGACAACGCAAGGCTAGGCAATGCACGACAATGCAAGGAAAGCTTAAAGCAAAGGAAGGCACGGTCAGGCGAGATAAGGCTAAGGCACGACAACGCAAGGCTAGGCAATGCAGGGAAGGGAAGCAAAGAGTAACGGAAGGTAAGCAAGGCAAGGAAAAGCAAGGAAAGGCAAGGGTAACGGAAGGAACGGCACGGCAAGGGGAAACAAGTCTAAGGCACGGCAACGCAGACTAGGCAATGCACGGCAAGGCAAGGAAAGGGTAACTCATGGGAAAGCACGGTCAGGCGAGGCAAGGGTAAGGCATGACAACGCAAGGCTACGCAATGCACGGAAAGCAAGCAAAGAGTAACGGAAAGCAAGGAAGGCAAGGGAAAGCAAGGGAAGGCAAGGGTAACGGAAGGAACGGCACGGCAAGGGGAAACAAGGCTAAGGCACGGCAACGTAGGCTAGGCAATGCACGGCAAGGCAAGGAAAGGGTAACGCATGGAAAAGCACGTTCAGGCGAGGCAAGGCTAAGGCACGACAACGCAAGGCTAGGCAATGCACGGAAGGCAAGCAAAGAGTAACGGAAGGTAAGGAAGGCAAGGGAAAGCAAAGAAAGGCAAGTGTAACGGAAGGAACGGCACGGCAAGGGGAAACAAGGCTAAGGCACGACAACGCACGGCTAGGCATTGCACGGCAAGGCAAGCAAAGGGTAACGCAAGGAATGGCATGGTGAGGCTAGGCAAGTCTAATGCACGAAAACACAAGGCTAGGCGATGCACGACAATGCAAGGAAAGCTTAAAGCAAAGGAAGGCAAGGTCAGGCGAGATAAGGCTAAGGCACGACAACGCAAGGCTAGGAAATTCAGGGAAGACAAGCAAAGAGTAACGGAAGGTAAGCAAGGCAAGGAAAAGGAAGGAAAGGCCAGGGTAACGGAAGGAACGGCACGGCAAGGGGAAACAAGTCTAAGACACGACACCGAACGCTAGGCAATGAACGGCAAGGCAAGGAAAGGGTAACGCATTTGAAAGCACGGTCAGGCGAGGCAACGCTAAGGCACGACAACGCAAGGCTAGGCAATGCACGGAAGGCAAGCAAAGAGTAACGGAACGCAAGGAAGGCAAGGGAAACAAGGGAAGGCAAGGGTAACGGAAGGAACGGCACGGCAAGGGGTAACAAGGCTAAGGCACGACAACGCAGGGCTAGGCAATGCACGGCAAGGCAAGGAAAGGGTAACGGAAGGAAAGGAAGGCAAGGCAAAGCCAGGCAATCAAGTGTAACAAAAGGCACGCCACGGCAAGGGGAAACAAGGCTAAGGCACGACAACGCACGGCTAGGCAATGCACGGCAAGGCAAGGAAAGGGTAACGCAAGGCAAGGCACGGTGTGGCTAGGCAAGGCTAATGCACGACAACGCAAGGCTAGGCAATGCACGACAATGCAAGGAAAGCTTAAAGCAAAGGAAGGCACGGTCAGGCGAGATAAGGCTAAGGCACGACAACGCAAGGCTAGGCAATGCAGGGAAGGGAAGCAAAGAGGAACGGAAGGTAAGCAAGGCAAGGAAAAGCAAGGAAAGGCAAGGGTAACGGAAGGAACGGCACGGCAAGGGGAAACAAGGCTAACGCACGGCAACGCAGACTAGGCAATGCACGGCAAGGCAAGGAAAGGGTAACGCATTTGAAAGCACGGTCAGGCGAGGCAACGCTAAGGCACGACAACGCAAGGCTAGGCAATGCACGGAAGGCAAGCAAAGAGTAACGGAAGGTAAGGAAGGCAAGGGAAAGCAAAGAAAGGCAAGTGTAACGGAAGGAACGGCACGGCAAGGGGAAACAAGGCTAAGGCACGACAACGCACGGCTAGGCAATGCACGGCAAGGCAAGGAAAGGGTAACGCAGGGGAAGGCACGGTCAGGTGAGGCAAGGATAAGGCACGACAATGCAAGGCTAGGCAATGCACGGCAAGGCAAGGAAAGAGTAACGGAGGGAAAGGAAGGCAAGGCAAAGCCAGGCAAGCAAGTGTAACAAAAGGCACGCCACGGCAAGGGGAAACAAGGCTAAGGCACGACAACGCACGGCTAGGCAATGCACGGCAAGGCAAGCAAAGGGTAACGCAAGGAAAGGCACGGTGAGGCTAGGCAAGGCTAATGCATGAAAACGCAAGGCTAGGCGATGCACGACAATGCAAGGAAAGCTTAAAGCAAAGGAAGGCAAGGTCAGGCGAGATAAGGCTAAGGCACGACAACGCAAGGCTAGGAAATTCAGGGAAGGCAAGCAAAGAGTAACGGAAGGTAAGCTAGGCAAGGAAAAGGAAGGAAAGGCCAGGGTAACGGAAGGAACGGCACGGCAAGGGGAAACAAGTCTAAGGCACGACACCGAACGCTAGGCAATGAACGGCAAGGCAAGGAAAGGGTAACGCATTTGAAAGCACGGTCAGGCGAGGCAACGCTAAGGCACGACAACGCAAGGCTAGGCAATGCACGGAAGGCAAGCATAGAGTAACGGAAGGTAAGGAAGGCAAGGGAAAGCAGGGAAAGGCAAGTGTAACGGAAGGAACGGCACGGCAAGTGGAAACAAGGCTAGGGCACGACAACGCACGGCTTGGCAATGCACGGCAAGGCAAGGAAAGGGTAACGCATGGGAAAGCACGGTCAGCCGAGGCAAGGGTAAGGCATGAAAACGCAAGGCTAGGCAATGCACGGAAAGCAAGCAAAGAGTAACGGAAGGCACGGAAGGCAAGGGAAAGCAAGGGAAGGCAAGGGTAACGGAAGGAACGGCACGGCAAGGGGTAAGAAGGCTAAGGTACGAAAACGCAGGGCTAGGCAATGCACGGCAAGGCAAGGAAAGGGTAACGCAGGGGAAGGCACGGTCAGGTGAGGCAAGGATAAGTTACGACAATGCAAGGCTAGGCAATGCACGGCAAGGCAAGGAAAGAGTAACGGAAGGAAAGGAAGGCAAGGCAAAACCAAGCAAGGCAAGTGTAACAAAAGGCACGCCACGGCAAGGGGAAAGAAGGCTAAGGCACGACAACGCACGGCTAGGCAATGCAGGGCAAGGCAAGGAAAGGGTAACGCAAGGCAAGGCACGGTGAGGCTAGGCAAGGCTAATGCACGACAACGCAAGGCTAGGCAATGCACGACAATGAAAGGAAAGCTTAAAGCAAAGGAAGGCACGGTCAGGCGAGATAAGGCTAAGGCAGGACAACGCAAGGCTAGAAATTCAGGGAAGGCAAGCAAAGAGTAACGGAAGGTAAGGAAGGCAAGGAAAAGGAAGGAAAGGCCAGGGTAAGGGAAGGAACGGCACGGCAAGGGGAAACAAGTCTAAGGCACGACACCGAACGCTAGGCAATGAACGGCATGGCAAGGAAAGGGTAACGCATTTGAAAGCACGGTCAGGCGAGGCAACGCTAAGGCACGACAACGCAAGGCTAGGCAATGCATGGAAGGCAAGCAAAGAGTAACGGAAGGTAAGGAAGGCAAGGGAAAGGAAGGAAAGGCAAGTGTAACGGAAGGAACGGCACGGCAAGGGGAAACAAGGCTAAGGCACGACAACGCACGGCTAGGCAATGCACGGCAAGGCAAGGAAAGGGTAACGCATGGGAAAGCACGGTCAGGCGATGCAAGGCTAGGGCATGACAACGCAAGGCTAGGCAATGCACGGAAAGCAAGCAAAGAGTAACGGAACGCAAGGAAGGCAAGGGAAAGCAAGGGAAGGCAAGGGTAACGGAAGGAACGGCACGGCAAGGGGTAACAAGGCTAAGGCACGGCAACGCAGGGCTAGGCAATGCACGGCAAGGCAAGGAAAGGGTAACGCAGGGGAAGGCACGGTCAGGTGAGGCAAGGATAAGGCACGACAATGCAAGGCTAGGCAATGCACGGCAAGGCAAGGAAAGAGTAACGGAAGGAAAGGAAGGCAAGTCAAAGCCAGGAAAGGCAAGTGTAACAAAAGGCACGCCACGGCAAGGGGTAACAAGGCTAAGGCACGACAACGCAGGGCTAGGCAATGCACGGCAAGGCAAGGAAAGAGTAACGGAAGGAAAGGAAGGCAAGGCAAAGCCAGGCAAGGCAAGTGTAACAAAAGGCACGCAACGGCAAGGGGAAACAAGGCTAAGGCACGACAACACACGGCTAGGAAATGCACGGCAAGGCAAGGAAAGGGTAACGCAAGGCAAGGCACGGTGAGGCTAGGCACGGCTAATGCACGACAACGCAAGGCTAGGCAATGCACGACAATGCAAGTAAAGCTTAAAGCAAAGGAAGGCACGGTCAGGCGAGATAAGGCTAAGGCACGACAACGCAAGGCTAGGCAATGCAGGGAAGGCAAGCAAAGAGTAACGCATGGGAAAGCACGGTCAGGGGAGGCAAGGCAAAGGCACGACAACGCAAGGCTTGGCAATGCACGGAAGGCAAGCAAAGAGTAACGGAATGTAAGGAAGGCAAGGGAAAGCAAAGAAAGGCAAGTGTAACGGAAGGAACGGCACGGCAAGGGGAAACAAGGCTAAGGCACGACAACGCACGCTAGGCAATGCACGGCAAGGGAAGGAAAGGGTAACGCATGGGAAAGCACGGTCAGGCGAGGCAAGGCTAAGGAAAGCCAACGCAAGGCTAGGCAATGCACGGAAAGCAAGCAAGGAGTAACGGAATGCAAGGAAAGAAAGGGAAAGCAAGGGAAGGCAAGGGTAACGGAAGGAACGGCACGGCAAGGCGTAACAAGGCTAAGGCACGACAACACACGGCTAGGAAATGCACGGCAAGGCAAGGAAAGGGTAACGCAAGGCAAGGCACGGTGAGGCTAGGCAAGGTTAATGCACGACAACGCAAGGCTAGGCAATGCACGACAATGCAAGGAAAGCTTAAAGCAAAGGAAGGCACGGTCAGGCGAGATAAGGCTAATGCACGACAACGCAAGGCTAGGCAATGCACGGAAGGCAAGCAAAGAGTAACGGAAGGTAAGGAAGGCAAGGAAAAGCAAGGAAAGGCAAGGGTAACGGAAGGAACGGCACGGCAAGGGGAAACAAGTCTAAGGCACGACACTGAACGCAAGGCAATGAACGGCAAGGCAAGGAAAGGGATACGCATGGGAAAGCACGGTCAGGCGAGGCAAGGCTAAGGCACGACAACGCAAGGCTAGGCAATGCACGGAAGGCAAGCAAAGAGTAACGGAAGGTAAGGAAGGCAAGGGAAAGCAAGGAAAGGCAAGTGTAACGGAAGGAACGGCACGGCAAGGGGAAACAAGGCTAAGGCATGACAACGCACGCTAGGCAATGCACGGCAAGGCAAGGAAACGGTAACGCATGGGAAAGCACGGTCAGGCGAGGCAAGGCTAACGAAAGCCAACGCAAGGCTAGGCAATGCACGGAAAGCAAGCAAGGAGTAACGGAATGCAAGGAAGGAAAGGGAAAGCAAGGGAAGGCAAGGGTAACGGAAGGAACGGCAAGGCAAGGGGAAACACGGCTAAGGCACGAAAAGGCACGGCTAGGCAATGCACGGCAAGGCAAGCAAAGGGTAACGCAAGGAAAGGCACGGTGAGGCTAGGCAAGGCTAATGCACGAAAACGCAAGGCTAGGCGATGCACGACAATGCAAGGAAAGCTTAAAGCAAAGGAAGGCAAGGTCAGGCGAGATAAGGCTAAGGCACGACAACGCAAGGCTAGGAAATTTAGGGAAGGCAAGCAAAGAGTAACGGAATGTAAGGAAGGCAAGGGAAAGCAAGGAAAGGCAAGTGTAACGGAAGGAACGGCACGGCAAGGGGAAACAAGGCTAAGGCACGACAACGCACGGCAAGGCAATGCCCGGCAAGGCAAGGAAACCTTAAAGCAAAGCAAGGCAAGGTCAGGCGAGCTATGGCAAAGGCACGACAACGCAAGGCTAGGCAATTCAGGGAAGGCAAGGAAAGAGTAACGGAAGGTAATCAAGGCAAGGAAAAGCAAGGAAAGTCAAGGGTAACGGAAGGAACGGCACGGCAAGGGGAAACAAGGCTAAGGCATGACAACGCACGCTAGGCAATGCACGGCAAGGAAAGGAAAGGGTAACGCATGTGAAAGCACGGTCAGGCGAGGCAAGGCTAAGGAAAGCCAACGCAAGGATAGGCAATGCACGGAAAGCAAGCAAGGAGTAACGGAATGCAAGGAAGGAAAGGGAAAGCAAGGGAAGGCAAGGGTAACGGAAGGAACGGCACGGCAAGGGGAAACAAGGCTAAGGCACGACAAGGCACGGCTAGGCAATGCACGGCATGGCAAGCAAAGGGTAACGCAAGGAAAGGCACGGTGAGGCTAGGCAAGGCTAATGCACGAAAACGCAAGGCTAGGCGATGCACGACAATGCAAGGAAAGCTTAAAGCAAAGGAAGGCACGGTCAGGCGAGATAAGGCTAAGGCACGACAACGCAAGGCTAGGCAATGCAGGGAAGGCAAGCAAAGAGTAACGGAAGGTAAGGAAGGCAAGGGAAAGCAAGGAAAGGCAATGGTAACGGAAGGAACGGCACGGCAAGGGGAAACAAGGCTAAGGCACGACAACGCACGCTAGGCAATGCACGGCAAGGCAAGGAAAGGGTAACGCATGGGAAAGCACGGTCAGGCGAGGCAAGGCTAAGGCATGACAACGCAAGGCTAGGCAATGCACGGAAAGCAAGCAAAGAGTAACGGAACGCAAGGAAGGCAAGGGAAAGCAAGGGAAGGCAAGGGTAACGGAAGGAACGGCACGGCAAGGGGAAACAAGGCTAAGGCACGACAACGCAGCTAGGCAATGCACGGCAAGGCAATGCCCGGCAAGGCAAGCAAATTGTAACGGAAGTAAAGGAAGGCAAGGCAAAGCCAGGCAAGGCAAGTGTAACAAAAGGCACGCAACGGCAAGGGGAAACAAGGCTAAGGCACGACAACACACGGCTAGGAAATGCACGGCAAGGCAAGGAAAGGGTAACGCAAGGCAAGGCACGGTGAGGCTAGGCAAGGCTAATGCACGACAACGCAAAACTAGGCAATGCACGACAATGCAAGTAAAGCTTAAAGCAAAGGAAGGCACGGTCAGGCGAGATAAGGCTAAGGCACGACAACGCAAGGCTAGGCAATTCAGGGAAGGCAAGCAAAGAGTAACGGAAGGTAAGGAAGGCAAGGGAAAGCAAGGAAAGGCAATGGTAACGGAAGGAACGGCACGGCGAGGGGAAACAAGTCTAAGGCACGACAACGCACGATAAGAATGCACGGCAAGGCAAGGAAAGGGTAACGCATGGGAAAGCACGGTCAGGGGAGGCAAGGCTAAGGCACGACAACGCACACGCTTGGCAATGCACGGAAGGCAAGCAAAGAGTAACGGAAGGTAAGGAAGGCAAGGGAAAGCAAAGAAAGGCAAGTGTAACGGAAGGAACGGCACGGCAAGCGGAAACAAGGCTAAGGCACGACAACGCACGCTAGGCAATGCACGGCAAGGCAAGGAAAGGGTAACGCATGGGAAAGCACGGTCAGGCGAGGCAAGGGTAAGGAAAGCCAACGCAAGGCTAGGCAATGCACGGAAAGCAAGCAAGGAGTAACGGAATGCAAGGAAGGAAAGGGAAAGCAAGGGAAGGCAAGGGTAACGGAAGGAACGGCACGGCAAGGGGTAACAAGGCTAAGGCACGACAACACACGGCTAGGAAATGCACGGCAAGGCAAGGAAAGGGTAACGCAAGGCAAGGTACGGTGAGGCTAGGCAAGGCTAATGCTCGAAAACGCAAGGCTAGGCAATGCACGACAATGCAAGGAAAGCTTAAAGCAAAGGAAGGCAAGGTCAGGCGAGATAAGGGAAAGGCACGACAACGCAAGGCTAGGCAATTCAGGGAAGGCAAGCAAAGAGTAACGGAAGGTAAGCAAGGCAAGGAAAAGCAAGGAAAGGCAAGGGTAACGGAAGGAACGGCACGGCAAGGGGAAACAAGTCTAAGGCACGACACCGAACGCTAGGCAATGAACGGCAAGGCAAGGAAAGGGTAACGCATGGGAAAGCACGGTCAGGCGAAGCAAGGCTAAGGCACGACAACGCAAGGCTAGGCAATGCACGGAAGGCATGCAAAGAGTAACGGAAGGTAAGGAAGGCAAGGGAAAGCAGGGAAAGGCAAGTGTAACGGAAGGAACGGCACGACAAGGGGAAACAAGGCTAAGGCACGACAACGCACGGCTAGGCAATGCACGGCAAGGCAAGGAAAGGGTAACGCATGGGAAAGCACGGTCAGGCGAGGCAAGGCTAAGGCATGACAACGCAAGGCTAGGCAATGCACGGAAAGCAAGCAAAGAGTAACGGAACGCAAGGAAGGCAAGGGAAAGCAAGGGAAGGCAAGGGTAACCGAAGGAACGGCACGGCAAGGGGTAACAAGGCTAAGGAACGACAACGAAGGGCTAGGCAATGCACGGCAAGGCAAGGAAAGGGTAACGCAGGGGAAGGCACGGTCAGGTGAGGCAAGGATAAGGCACGACAATGCAAGGCTAGGCAATGCACGGCAAGGGAAGGAAAGAATAACGGAAGGAAAGGAAGGCAAGGCAACGCCAGGCAAGAAAAATGTAAGAAAAAGGCACGGCACAGCAAGGGGAAACAAGGCTAAGGCACGACAACGCACGGCTAGGCAATGCACGGCAAGGCAAGGAAAGGGTAACGCAAGGCAAGGCACGGTGAGACTAGGCAAGGCTAATGCACGACAAGGCAAGGCTAGGCAATGCACGACAATGCAAGTAAAGCTTAAAGCAAAGGAAGGCACGGTCAGGCGAGATAAGGCTAAGGCACGACAATGCAAGGCTAGGCAATGCAGGGAAGGCAAGCAAAGAGTAACGGAAGGTAAGGAAGGCAAGGGAAAGCAAGGAAAGGCAATGGTAACGGAAGGAACGGCACGGCAAGGGGAAACAAGTCTAAGGCACGACAACGCACGCTAGGCAATGCACGGCAAGGCAAGGAAAGGGTAACGCATGGGAAAGCACGGTCAGGCGAGGCAAGGCTAAGGCACGACAACGCAAGGCTAGGCAATGCACGGAAGGCAAGCAAAGAGTAACGGAAGGTAAGGAAGGCAAGGGAAAGCAAGGGAAGGCAAGGGTAACGGAAGGAACGGCACGGCAAGGGGTAAGAAGGCTAAGGCACGACAACGACAGGGCTAGGCAATGCACGGCAAGGCAAGGAAAGGGTAACGCAGGGGAAGGCACGGTCAGGTGAGGCAAGGATAAGGCACGACAATGCAAGGCTAGGCAATGCACGGCAAGGCAAGGAAAGAATAACGGAAGGAAAGGAAGGCAAGGCAACGGCCAGGCAAGGCAAGTGTAAAAAAGGCACGGCACGGCAAGGGGAAACAAGGCTAAGGCACGACAACGCACGGCTAGGCAATGCACGGCAAGGCAAGGAAAGGGTAACGCAAGGCAAGGCACGGTGAGGCTAGGCAAGGCTAATGCACGAAAACGGAAGGCTAGGCGATGCACGACAATGCAAGGAAAGCTTAAAGCAAAGGAAGGCAAGGTCAGGCGAGATAAGGCTAAGGCACGACAACGCAAGGCTAGGAAATTCAGGGAAGGCAAGCAAAGAGTAACGGAAGGTAAGCAAGGCAAGGAAAAGGAAGGAAAGGCCAGGGTAACGGAAGGAACGGCACGGCAAGGGGAAACAAGTCTAAGGCACGACACCGAACGCTAGGCAATGAACGGCAAGGCAAGGAAAGGGTAACGCATTTGAAAGTACGGTCAGGCGAGGCAACGCTAGGGCACGACAACGCAAGCCTAGGCAATGCACGGAAGGCAAGCAAAGAGTAACGGAAGGTAAGGAAGGCAAGGGAAAGGAAGGAAAGGCAAGTGTAACGGAAGGAACTGCACGGCAAGGGGAAACAAGGCTAAGGCACGACAACGCAGGGCTAGGCAATGCACGGCAAGGCAAGGAAAGGGTAACGCATGGGAAAGCACGGTCAGGCGATGCAAGGCTAAGGCATGACAACGCAAGGCTAGGCAATGCACGGAAAGCAAGCAAAGAGTAACGGAACGCAAGGAAGGCAAGGGAAAGCAAGGTAAGGCAAGGGTAACGGAAGGAACGGAACGGTAAGGGGTAACAAGGCTAAGGCACGGCAACGCAGGGCTAGGCCATGCACGGCAAGGCAAGGAAAGAGTAACGGAAGGAAAGGAAGGCAAGTCAAAGCCAGGAAAGGCAAGTGTAACAAAAGGCACGCCACGGCAAGGGGAAAAAAGGCTAAGGCACGACAACGCACGGCTAGGCAATGCACGGCAAGGCAAGGAAAGGGTAACGCAAGGCAAGGCACGTTGAGGCTAGGCAAGGCTAATGCACGACAACGCAAGGCTAGGCAATGCACGACAATGCAAGGAAAGCTTAAAGCAAAGGAAGGCAAGGTCAGGCGAGATAAGGCTAAGGCACGACAACGCAAGCCTAGGCAATGCAGGGAAGGCAAGCAAAGAGTAACGCATGGGAAAGCACGGTCAGGGGAGGCAAGGCAAAGGCACGACAACGCAAGGCTTGGCAATGCACGGAAGGCAAGCAAAGAGTAACGGAAGGTAAGGAAGGCAAGGAAAAGCAAAGAAAAGCAAGTGTAACGGAAGGAACGGCACGGCCAGGGGAAACAAGGCTAAGGCACGACAACGCACGGCTAGGCAATGCACGGCAAGGCAAGGAAAGGGTAACGCATGGGAAAGCACGGTCAGGCGAGGCAAGGCTAAGGCACGACAACCCAAGGCTAGGCAATGCACGGAAGGCAAGCAAAGAGAAACGGAAGGTAAGGAAGGAAATGGAAAGCAAACAAAGGCAAGTGTAACAGAAGGAACGGCACGGCAAGGGGAAACAAGGCTAAGGCACGACAAGGCACGGCTAGGCAATGCACGGCAAGGCAAGCAAAGGGTAACGCAAGGAAAGGCACGGTGAGGCTAGGCAAGGCTAATGCACGAAAACGCAAGGCTAGGCGATGCACGACAATGCAAGGAAAGCTTAAAGCAAAGGAAGGCAAGGTCAGGCGAGATAAGGCTAAGGCACGACAACGCAAGCCTAGGAAATTCAGGGAAGGCAAGCAAAGAGTAACGGAATGTAAGGAAGGCAAGGGAAAGCAAGGAAAGGCAAGTGTAACGGAAGGAACGGCACGGCAAGGCGAAACAAGGCTAAGGCACGACAACGCACGGCTAGGCAATGCACGGCAAGGGAAGGAAAGGGTAACGCATGGGAAAGCACGGTCAGGCGAGGCAAGGCTAAGGCATGACAACGCAAGGCTAGGCAATGCACGGAAAGCAAGCAAAGAGTAACGGAACGCAAGGAAGGCAAGGGAAAGCAAGGAAAGGCAAGTGTAACGTAAGGAACGGCACGGCAAGGGGAAACAAGGCAAAGGCACGACAACGCACGGCTAGGCAATGCACGGCAAGGCAAGGAAAGCTTAAAGCAAAGGAAGGCAAGGTCAGGCGAGATAACGCAAAGGCACGACAACGCAAGGCTAGGCAATTCAGGGAAGGCAAGCAAAGAGTAACGGAAGGTAAGCAAGGCAAGGAAAAGCAAGGAAAGTCAAGGGTAACGGAAGGAACGGCACGGCAAGGGGAAACAAGTCTAAGGCACGACACCGAACGCTAGGCAATGAACGGCAAGGCAAGGAAAGGGATACGCATGGGAAAGCACGGTCAGGCGAGGCAAGGCTAAGGCACGACAACGCAAGGCTAGGCAATGCACGGAAGGCAAGCAAACGTAACGGAAGGAAAGGAAGGCAAGGCAAAGCCAGGCAAGGCAAGTGTAACAAAAGGCACGCAACGGCAAGGGGAAACAAGGCTAAGGAACGACAACACACGGCTAGGAAATGCACGGCAAGGCAAGGAAAGGGTAACGCAAGGCAAGGCACGGTGAGGCTAGGCAAGGCTAATGCACGACAACGCAAGGCTAGGCAAAGCACGACAATGCAAGTAAAGCTTAAAGCAAAGGAAGGCAGGGTCAGGCGAGATAAGGCTAAGGCACGACAACGCAAGGCTAGGCAATGCACGACAATGCAAGGAAAGCTTAAAGCAAAGGAAGGCAAGGTCAGGGTAGGGAAGGCAAAGGTACGACAACGCAAGGCTTGGCAATGCATGGAAGGCAGGCAGAGTAACGGAAGGTAAGGAAGGCAAGGGAAAGCAAAGAAAGGCAAGTGTAACGGAAGGAACGGCACGGCAAGGGGAAACAAGGCTAAGGCACGACAACGCACGCTAGGCAATGCACGGCAAGGCAAGGAAAGGGTAACGCATGGGAAAGCACGGTAAGGCGAGGCAAGGCTAAGGAAAGCCAACGCAAGGCTAGGCAATGCACGGAAAGCAAGCAAGGAGTAACGGAATGCAAGGAAGGAAAGGGAAAGCAAGGGAAGGCAAGGGTAACGGAAGGAACGGCACGGCAAGGGGTAACAAGGCTAAGGCACGACAACACACGGCTAGGAAATGCACGGCAAGGCAAGGAAAGGGTAACGCAAGGCAAGGCACGGTGAGGCTAGGCAAGGTTAATGCACGACAACGCAAGGCTACGCAATGCACGACAATGCAAGGAAAGCTTAAAGCAAAGGAAGGCACGGTCAGGCGAGATAAGGCTAAGGCACGACAACGCAAGGCTAGGCAATGCAGGGAAGGGAAGCAAAGAGTAACGGAAGGTAAGCAAGGCAAGGAAAAGCAAGGAAAGGCAAGGGTATACGGAAGGAACTGCACGGCAAGGGGAAACAAGGCTAAGGCACGGCAAAGCAGGCTGGGCAATGCACGGCAAGGCAAGGAAAGGGTAACGCATGGGAAAGCACGTTCAGGCGAGGCAAGGCTAAGGCACGACAACGCAAGGCTAGGCAATGCACGGAAGGGAAGCAAAGAGTAACGGAAGGTAAGGAAGGCAAGGGAAAGCAGGGAAAGGCAAGTGTAACGGAAGGAACGGCACGGCAAGGGGAAACAAGGCTAAGGCACGACAACACACGGCTAGGCAATGCACGGCAAGGCAAGGAAAGGGTAACGCATGGGAAAGCACGGTCAGGCGAGGCAAGGATAAGGCACGACAATGCAAGGCTAGGCAATGCACGGCAAGGCAAGGAAAGAGTAACGGAAGGAAAGGAAGGCAAGGCAAAGCCAGGCAAGGCAAGTGTAACAAAAGGCACGCCACGGCAAGGGGAAACAAGGCTAAGGCACGACAACGCACGGCTACGCAATGCACGGCAAGGCAAGGAAAGGGTAACGCAAGGCAAGGCACGGTGTTGCTAGGCAAGGCTAATGCACGACAACGCAAGGCTAGGAATGCACGACAATGCAAGGAAAGCTTAAAGCAAAGGAAGGCACGGTCAGGCGAGATAAGGCTAAGGCACGACAACGCAAGGCTAGGCAATGCAGGGAAGGGAAGCAAAGAGTAACGGAAGGTAAGCAAGGCAAGGAAAAGCAAGGAAAGGCAAGGGTAACGGAAGGAACGGCACGGCAAGGGGAAACAAGGCTAAGGCACGGCAACGTAGGCTAGGCAATGCACGGCAAGGCAAGGAAAGGGTAACTCATGGGAAAGCACGGTCAGGCGAGGCAAGGGTAAGGCATGACAACGCAAGGCTACGCAATGCACGGAAAGCAAGCAAAGAGTAACGGAAAGCAAGGAAGGCAAGGGAAAGCAAGGGAAGGCAGGGGTAACGGAAGGAACGGCACGGCAAGGGGAAACAAGGCTAAGGCACGGCAACGTAGGCTAGGCAATGCACGGCAAGGCAAGGAAAGGGTAACGCATGGGAAAGCACGTTCAGGCGAGGCAAGGCTAAGGCACGACAACGCAAGGCTAGGCAATGCACGGAAGGCAAGCAAAGAGTAACGGAAGGTAAGGAAGGCAAGGGAAAGCAAAGAAAGGCAAGTGTAACGGAAGGAACGGCACGGCAAGGGGAAACAAGGCTAAGGCACGACAACGCACGGCTAGGCATTGCACGGCAAGGCAAGCAAAGGGTAACGCAAGGAATGGCACGGTGAGGCTAGGCAAGTCTAATGCACGAAAACACAAGGCTAGGCGATGCACGACAATGCAAGGAAAGCTTAAAGCAAAGGAAGGCAAGGTCAGGCGAGATAAGGCTAAGGCACGACAACGCAAGGCTAGGAAATTCAGGGAAGGCAAGCAAAGAGTAACGGAAGGTAAGCAAGGCAAGGAAAAGGAAGGAAAGGCCAGGGTAACGGAAGGAACGGCACGGCAAGGGGAAACAAGTCTAAGGCACGACACCGAACGCTAGGCAATGAACGGCAAGGCAAGGAAAGGGTAACGCATTTGAAAGCACGGTCAGGCGAGGCAACGCTAAGGCACGACAACGCAAGGCTAGGCAATGCACGGAAGGCAAGCAAAGAGTAACGGAACGCAAGGAAGGCAAGGGAAACAAGGGAAGGCAAGGGTAACGGAAGGAACGGCACGGCAAGGGGTAACAAGGCTAAGGCATGACAACGCACGCTAGGCAATGCACGGCAAGGAAAGGAAAGGGTAACGCATGTGAAAGCACGGTCAGGCGAGGCAAGGCTAAGGAAAGCCAACGCAAGGATAGGCAATGCACGGAAAGCAAGCAAGGAGTAACGGAATGCAAGGAAGGAAAGGGAAAGCAAGGGAAGGCAAGGGTAACGGAAGGAACGGCACGGCAAGGGGAAACAAGGCTAAGGCACGACAAGGCACGGCTAGGCAATGCACGGCAAGGCAAGGAAAGGGTAACGCAAGGCAAGGCACGGTGAGGCTAGGCAAGGCTAATGCACGAAAACGCAAGGCTAGGCAATGCACGACAATGCAAGGAAAGCTTAAAGCAAAGGAAGGCAAGGTCAGGCGAGATAAGGCTAAGGCACGACAACGCAAGGCTAGGCAATGCAGGGAAGGCAAGCAAAGAGTAACGGAAGGTAAGGAAGGCAAGGGAAAGCAAGGAAAGGCAATGGTAACGGAAGGAACGGCACGGCAAGGGGAAACAAGGCTAAGGCACGACAACGCACGCTAGGCAATGCACGGCAAGGCAAGGAAAGGGTAACGCATGGGAAAGCACGGTCAGGCGAGGGAAGGCTAAGGCATCACAACGCAAGGCTAGGCAATGCACGGAAAGCAAGCAAAGAGTAACGGAACGCAAGGAAGGCAAGGGAAAGCAAAGGAAGGCAAGGGTAACGGAAGGAACGGCACGGCAAGGGGTAACAAGGCTAAGGCACGACAACGCAGGCTAGGCAATGCACGGCAAGGCAAGGGTAACGCAGGGGAAGGCACGGTCAGGTGAGGCAAGGATAAGGCACGACAATGCAAGGCTAGGTAACAAGGAAAGAGTAACGGAGGAAAGGAAGGCAAGGCAAAGCCAGGCAAGGCAAGTGTAACAAAAGGCACGCCACGGCAAGGGGAAACAAGGCTAAGGCACGACAACACACGGCTAGGCAATGCACGGCAAGGCAAGGAAAGGGTAACGCAAGGCAAGGCACGGTGAGGCTAGGCAAGGCTAATGCACGACAACGCAAAACTAGGCAATGCACGACAATGCAAGTAAAGCTTAAAGCAAAGGAAAGCACGGTCAGGCGAGATAAGGCTAAGGCACGACAACGCAAGGCTAGGCAATTCAGGGAAGGCAAGCAAAGAGTAACGGAAGGTAAGGAAGGCAAGGGAAAGCAAGGAAAGGCAATGGTAACGGAAGGAACGGCACGGCGAGGGGAAACAAGTCTAAGGCACGACAACGCACGATAAGAATGCACGGCAAGGCAAGGAAAGGGTAACGCATGGGAAAGCACGGTCAGGCGAGGCAAGGCTAAGGCACGAAAACGCACACGCTAGGCAATGCACGGAAGGCAAGCAAAGAGTAACGGAAGGTAAGGAAGGCAAGGGAAAGCAAAGAAAGGCAAGTGTAACGGAAGGAACGGCACGGCAAGCGGAAACAAGGCTAAGGCACGACAACGCACGCTAGGCAATGCACGGCAAGGCAAGGAAAGGGTAACGCATGGGAAAGCACGGTCAGGCGAGGCAAGGGTAAGGAAAGCCAACGCAAGGCTAGGCAATGCACGGAAAGCAAGCAAGGAGTAACGGAATGCAAGGAAGGAAAGGGAAAGCAAGGGAAGGCAAGGGTAACGGAAGGAACGGCACGGCAAGGGGTAACAAGGCTAAGGCACGACAACACACGGCTAGGAAATGCACGGCAAGGCAAGGAAAGGGTAACGCAAGGCAAGGTACGGTGAGGCTAGGCAAGGCTAATGCTCGAAAACGCAAGGCTAGGCAATGCACGACAATGCAAGGAAAGCTTAAAGCAAAGGAAGGCAAGGTCAGGCGAGATAAGGGAAAGGCACGACAACGCAAGGCTAGGCAATTCAGGGAAGGCAAGCAAAGAGTAACGGAAGGTAAGCAAGGCAAGGAAAAGCAAGGAAAGGCAAGGGTAACGGAAGGAACGGCACGGCAAGGGGAAACAAGTCTAAGGCACGACACCGAACGCTAGGCAATGAACGGCAAGGCAAGGAAAGGGTAACGCATGGGAAAGCACGGTCAGGCGAAGCAAGGCTAAGGCACGACAACGCAAGGCTAGGCAATGCACGGAAGGCATGCAAAGAGTAACGGAAGGTAAGGAAGGCAAGGGAAAGCAGGGAAAGGCAAGTGTAACGGAAGGAACGGCACGACAAGGGGAAACAAGGCTAAGGCACGACAACGCACGGCTAGGCAATGCACGGCAAGGCAAGGAAAGGGTAACGCATGGGAAAGCACGGTCAGGCGAGGCAAGGCTAAGGCATGACAACGCAAGGCTAGGCAATGCACGGAAAGCAAGCAAAGAGTAACGGAACGCAAGGAAGGCAAGGGAAAGCAAGGGAAGGCAAGGGTAACCGAAGGAACGGCACGGCAAGGGGTAACAAGGCTAAGGAACGACAACGAAGGGCTAGGCAATGCACGGCAAGGCAAGGAAAGGGTAACGCAGGGGAAGGCACGGTCAGGTGAGGCAAGGATAAGGCACGACAATGCAAGGCTAGGCAATGCACGGCAAGGGAAGGAAAGAATAACGGAAGGAAAGGAAGGCAAGGCAACGCCAGGCAAGAAAAATGTAAGAAAAAGGCACGGCACAGCAAGGGGAAACAAGGCTAAGGCACGACAACGCACGGCTAGGCAATGCACGGCAAGGCAAGGAAAGGGTAACGCAAGGCAAGGCACGGTGAGGCTAGGCAAGGCTAATGCACGACAACGGCAAGGCTAGGCAATGCACGACAATGCAAGGAAAGCTTAAAGCAAAGGAAGGCAAGGTCAGGCGAGATAAGGCTAAGGCACGACAACGCAAGGCTAGGCAATGCAGGGAAGGCAAGCAAAGAGTAACGGAAGGTAAGCAAGGCAAGGAAAAGCAAGGAAAGGCAAGGGTAACGGAAGGAACGGCACGGCAAGGGGAAACAAGTCTAAGGCACGACACCGAACGCTAGGCAATGCACGGCAAGGCAAGGAAAGGGTAACGCATGGGAAAGTACGGTCAGGCGAGGCAACGCTAGGGCACGACAACGCAAGCCTAGGCAATGCACGGAAGGCAAGCAAAGAGTAACGGAAGGTAAGGAAGGCAAGGGAAAGGAAGGAAAGGCAAGTGTAACGGAAGGAACTGCACGGCAAGGGGAAACAAGGCTAAGGCACGACAACGCAGGGCTAGGCAATGCACGGCAAGGAAGGAAAGGGTAACGCATGGGAAAGCACGGTCAGGCGATGCAAGGCTAAGGCATGACAACGCAAGGCTAGGCAATGCACGGAAAGCAAGCAAAGAGTAACGGAACGCAAGGAAGGCAAGGGAAAGCAAGGTAAGGCAAGGGTAACGGAAGGAACGGAACGGTAAGGGGTAACAAGGCTAAGGCACGGCAACGCAGGGCTAGGCCATGCACGGCAAGGCAAGGAAAGAGTAACGGAAGGAAAGGAAGGCAAGTCAAAGCCAGGAAAGGCAAGTGTAACAAAAGGCACGCCACGGCAAGGGGAAAGAAGGCTAAGGCACGACAACGCACGGCTAGGCAATGCACGGCAAGGCAAGGAAAGGGTAACGCAAGGCAAGGCACGTTGAGGCTAGGCAAGGCTAATGCACGACAACGCAAGGCTAGGCAATGCACGACAATGCAAGGAAAGCTTAAAGGCGAGATAAGGCTAAGGCACGACAACGCAAGCCTAGGCAATGCAGGGAAGGCAAGCAAAGAGTACGCATGGGAAAGCACGGTCAGGGGAGGCAAGGCAAAGGCACGACAACGCAAGGCTAGGCAATGCACGGAAGGCAAGCAAAGAGTAACGGAAGGTAAGGAAGGCAAGGAAAAGCAAGGAAAGGCAAGTGTAACGGAAGGAACGGCACGGCAAGGGGAAACAAGGCTAAGGCACGACAACGCACGGCTAGGCAATGCACGGCAAGGCAAGGAAAGGGTAACGCATGGGAAAGCACGGTCAGGCGAGGCAAGGCTAAGGCACGACAACCCAAGGCTAGGCAATGCACGGAAGGCAAGCAAAGAGAAACGGAAGGTAAGGAAGGAAAGGGAAAGCAAACAAAGGCAAGTGTAACGGAAGGAACGGCACGGCAAGGGGAAACAAGGCTAAGGCACGACAAGGCACGGCTAGGCAATGCACGGCAAGGCAAGCAAAGGGTAACGCAAGGAAAGGCACGGTGAGTCTAGGCAAGGCTAATGCACGAAAACGCAAGGCTAGGCGATGCACGACAATGCAAGGAAAGCTTAAAGCAAAGGAAGGCAAGGTCAGGCGAGATAAGGCTAAGGCACGACAACGCAAGCCTAGGAAATTCAGGGAAGGCAAGCAAAGAGTAACGGAATGTAAGGAAGGCAAGGGAAAGCAAGGAAAGGCAAGTGTAACGGAAGGAACGGCACGGCAAGGGGAAACAAGGCTAAGGCACGACAACGCACGGCTAGGCAATGCACGGCAAGGGAAGGAAAGGGTAACGCATGGGAATGCACGGTCAGGCGAGGCAAGGCTAAGGCATGACAACGCAAGGCTAGGCAATGCACGGAAAGCAAGCAAAGAGTAACGGAACGCAAGGAAGGCAAGGGAAAGCAAGGAAAGGCAAGTGTAACGTAAGGAACGGCACGGCAAGGGGAAACAAGGCAAAGGCACGACAACGCACGGCTAGGCAATGCACGGCAAGGCAAGGAAAGCTTAAAGCAAAGGAAGGCAAGGTCAGGCGAGATAAGGCAAAGGCACGACAACGCAAGGCTAGGCAATTCAGGGAAGGCAAGCAAAGAGTAACGGAAGGTAAGCAAGGCAAGGAAAAGCAAGGAAAGTCAAGGGTAACGGAAGGAACGGCACGGCAAGGGGAAACAAGTCTAAGGCACGACACCGAACGCTAGGCAATGAACGGCAAGGCAAGGAAAGGGATACGCATGGGAAAGCACGGTCAGGCGAGGCAAGGCTAAGGCACGACAACGCAAGGCTAGGCAATGCACGGAAGGCAAGCAAACGTAACGGAAGGAAAGGAAGGCAAGGCAAAGCCAGGCAAGGCAAGTGTAACAAAAGGCACGCAACGGCAAGGGGAAACAAGGCTAAGGAACGACAACACACGGCTAGGAAATGCACGGCAAGGCAAGGAAAGGGTAACGCAAGGCAAGGCACGGTGAGGCTAGGCAAGGCTAATGCACGACAACGCAAGGCTAGGCAAAGCACGACAATGCAAGTAAAGCTTAAAGCAAAGGAAGGCAGGGTCAGGCGAGATAAGGCTAAGGCACGACAACGCAAGGCTAGGCAATGCACGACAATGCAAGGAAAGCTTAAAGCAAAGGAAGGCAAGGTCAGGGTAGGGAAGGCAAAGGTACGACAACGCAAGGCTTGGCAATGCACGGAAGGCAGGCAGAGTAACGGAAGGTAAGGAAGGCAAGGGAAAGCAAAGAAAGGCAAGTGTAACGGAAGGAACGGCACGGCAAGGGGAAACAAGGCTAAGGCACGACAACGCACGGCTAGGAAATGCACGGCAAGGGAAGGAAAGGGTAACGCAAGGCAAGGCACGGTGAGGCTAGGCAAGGCTAATGCACGACAACGCAAGGCTAGGCAATGCACGACAATGAAAGGAAAGCTTAAAGCAAAGGAAGGCACGGTCAGGCGAGATAAGGCTAAGGCAGGACAACGCAAGGCTAGGAAATTCAGGGAAGGCAAGCAAAGAGTAACGGAAGGTAAGCAAGGCAAGGAAAAGCAAGGAAAGGCAAGGGTAACGGAAGGAACGGCACGGCAAGGGGAAACAAGTCTAAGGCACGACACCGAACGCTAGGCAATGAACGGCATGGCAAGGAAAGGGTAACGCATTTGAAAGCACGGTCAGGCGAGGCAACGCTAAGGCACGACAACGCAAGGCTAGGCAATGCATGGAAGGCAAGCAAAGAGTAACGGAAGGTAAGGAAGGCAAGGGAAAGCAAGGAAAGGCAAGTGTAACGGAAGGAACGGCACGGCAAGGGGAAACAAGGCTAAGGCACGACAACGCACGGCTAGGCAATGCACGGCAAGGCAAGGAAAGGGTAACGCATGGGAAAGCACGGTCAGGCGATGCAAGGCTAGGGCATGACAACGCAAGGCTAGGCAATGCACGGAAAGCAAGCAAAGAGTAACGGAACGCAAGGAAGGCAAGGGAAAGCAAGGGAAGGCAAGGGTAACGGAAGGAACGGCACGGCAAGGGGTAACAAGGCTAAGGCACGGCAACGCAGGGCTAGGCAATGCACGGCAAGGCAAGGAAAGGGTAACGCAGGGGAAGGCACGGTCAGGTGAGGCAAGGATAAGGCACGACAATGCAAGGCTAGGCAATGCACGGCAAGGCAAGGAAAGAGTAACGGAAGGAAAGGAAGGCAAGTCAAAGCCAGGAAAGGCAAGTGTAACAAAAGGCACGCCACGGCAAGGGGTAACAAGGCTAAGGCACGACAACGCACGGCTAGGCAATGCACGGCAAGGGAAGGAAAGGGTAACGCATGGGAAAGCACGGTCAGGCGAGGCAAGGCTAAGGCATGACAACGCAAGGCTAGGCAATGCACGGAAAGCAAGCAAAGAGTAACGGAACGCAAGGAAGGCAAGGGAAAGCAAGGAAAGGCAAGTGTAACGTAAGGAACGGCACGGCAAGGGGAAACAAGGCAAAGGCACGACAACGCACGGCTAGGCAATGCACGGCAAGGCAAGGAAAGCTTAAAGCAAAGGAAGGCAAGGTCAGGCGAGATAAGGCAAAGGCACGACAACGCAAGGCTAGGCAATTCAGGGAAGGCAAGCAAAGAGTAACGGAAGGTAAGCAAGGCAAGGAAAAGCAAGGAAAGTCAAGGGTAACGGAAGGAACGGCACGGCAAGGGGAAACAAGTCTAAGGCACGACACCGAACGCTAGGCAATGAACGGCAAGGCAAGGAAAGGGATACGCATGGGAAAGCACGGTCAGGCGAGGCAAGGCTAAGGCACGACAACGCAAGGCTAGGCAATGCACGGAAGGCAAGCAAAGAGTAACGGAAGGAAAGGAAGGCAAGGCAAAGCCAGGCAAGGCAAGTGTAACAAAAGGCACGCAACGGCAAGGGGAAACAAAGCTAAGGAACGACAACACACGGCTAGGAAATGCACGGCAAGGCAAGGAAAGGGTAACGCAAGGCAAGGCACGGTGAGGCTAGGCAAGGCTAATGCACGACAACGCAAGGCTAGGCAAAGCACGACAATGCAAGTAAAGCTTAAAGCAAAGGAAGGCAGGGTCAGGCGAGATAAGGCTAAGGCACGACAACGCAAGGCTAGGCAATGCACGACAATGCAAGGAAAGCTTAAAGCAAAGGAAGGCAAGGTCAGGGTAGGGAAGGCAAAGGTACGACAACGCAAGGCTTGGCAATGCACGGAAGGCAGGCAGAGTAACGGAAGGTAAGGAAGGCAAGGGAAAGCAAAGAAAGGCAAGTGTAACGGAAGGAACGGCACGGCAAGGGGAAACAAGGCTAAGGCACGACAACGCACGGCTAGGCATTGCACGGCAAGGGAAGGAAAGGGTAACGCAAGGCAAGGCACGGTGAGGCTAGGCAAGGCTAATGCACGACAACGCAAGGCTAGGCAATGCACGACAATGAAAGGAAAGCTTAAAGCAAAGGAAGGCACGGTCAGGCGAGATAAGGCTAAGGCAGGACAACGCAAGGCTAGAAATTCAGGGAAGGCAAGCAAAGAGTAACGGAAGGTAAGCAAGGCAAGGAAAAGGAAGGAAAGGCCAGGGTAACGGAAGGAACGGCACGGCAAGGGGAAACAAGTCTAAGGCACGACACCGAACGCTAGGCAATGAACGGCATGGCAAGGAAAGGGTAACGCATTTGAAAGCACGGTCAGGCGAGGCAACGCTAAGGCACGACAACGCAAGGCTAGGCAATGCATGGAAGGCAAGCAAAGAGTAACGGAAGGTAAGGAAGGCAAGGGAAAGGAAGGAAAGGCAAGTGTAACGGAAGGAACGGCACGGCAAGGGGAAACAAGGCTAAGGCACGACAACGCACGGCTAGGCAATGCACGGCAAGGCAAGGAAAGGGTAACGCATGGGAAAGCACGGTCAGGCGATGCAAGGCTAGGGCATGACAACGCAAGGCTAGGCAATGCACGGAAAGCAAGCAAAGAGTAACGGAACGCAAGGAAGGCAAGGGAAAGCAAGGGAAGGCAAGGGTAACGGAAGGAACGGCACGGCAAGGGGTAACAAGGCTAAGGCACGGCAACGCAGGGCTAGGCAATGCACGGCAAGGCAAGGAAAGGGTAACGCAGGGGAAGGCACGGTCAGGTGAGGCAAGGATAAGGCACGACAATGCAAGGCTAGGCAATGCACGGCAAGGCAAGGAAAGAGTAACGGAAGGAAAGGAAGGCAAGTCAAAGCCAGGAAAGGCAAGTGTAACAAAAGGCACGCCACGGCAAGGGGTAACAAGGCTAAGGCACGACAACGCAGGGCTAGGCAATGCACGGCAAGGCAAGGAAAGAGTAACGGAAGGAAAGGAAGGCAAGGCAAAGCCAGGCAAGGCAAGTGTAACAAAAGGCACGCAACGGCAAGGGGAAACAAGGCTAAGGCACGACAACACACGGCTAGGAAATGCACGGCAAGGCAAGGAAAGGGTAACGCAAGGCAAGGCACGGTGAGGCTAGGCACGGCTAATGCACGACAACGCAAGGCTAGGCAATGCACGACAATGCAAGTAAAGCTTAAAGCAAAGGAAGGCACGGTCAGGCGAGATAAGGCTAAGGCACGACAACGCAAGGCTAGGCAATGCAGGGAAGGCAAGCAAAGAGTAACGCATGGGAAAGCACGGTCAGGGGAGGCAAGGCAAAGGCACGACAACGCAAGGCTTGGCAATGCACGGAAGGCAAGCAAAGAGTAACGGAATGTAAGTAAGGCAAGGGAAAGCAAAGAAAGGCAAGTGTAACGGAAGGAACGGCACGGCAAGGGGAAACAAGGCTAAGGCACGACAACGCACGCTAGGCAATGCACGGCAAGGGAAGGAAAGGGTAACGCATGGGAAAGCACGGTCAGGCGAGGCAAGGCTAAGGAAAGCCAACGCAAGGCTAGGCAATGCACGGAAAGCAAGCAAGGAGTAACGGAATGCAAGGAAAGAAAGGGAAAGCAAGGGAAGGCAAGGGTAACGGAAGGAACGGCACGGCAAGGCGTAACAAGGCTAAGGCACGACAACACACGGCTAGGAAATGCACGGCAAGGCAAGGAAAGGGTAACGCAAGGCAAGGCACGGTGAGGCTAGGCAAGGTTAATGCACGACAACGCAAGGCTAGGCAATGCACGACAATGCAAGGAAAGCTTAAAGCAAAGGAAGGCACGGTCAGGCGAGATAAGGCTAATGCACGACAACGCAAGGCTAGGCAATGCACGGAAGGCAAGCAAAGAGTAACGGAAGGTAAGGAAGGCAAGGAAAAGCAAGGAAAGGCAAGGGTAACGGAAGGAACGGCACGGCAAGGGGAAACAAGTCTAAGGCACGACACTGAACGCAAGGCAATGAACGGCAAGGCAAGGAAAGGGATACGCATGGGAAAGCACGGTCAGGCGAGGCAAAGCTAAGGCACGACAACGCAAGGCTAGGCAATGCACGGAAGGCAAGCAAAGAGTAACGGAAGGTAAGGAAGGCAAGGGAAAGCAAGGAAAGGCAAGTGTAACGGAAGGAACGGCACGGCAAGGGAAAACAAGGCTAAGGCATGACAACGCACGCTAGGCAATGCACGGCAAGGCAAGGAAACGGTAACGCATGGGAAAGCACGGTCAGGCGAGGCAAGGCTAAGGAAAGCCAACGCAAGGCTAGGCAATGCACGGAAAGCAAGCAAGGAGTAACGGAATGCAAGGAAGGAAAGGGAAAGCAAGGGAAGGCAACGGTAACGGAAGGAACGGCACGGCAAGGGGAAACACGGCTAAGGCACGAAAAGGCACGGCTAGGCAATGCACGGCAAGGCAAGCAAAGGGTAACGCAAGGAAAGGCACGGTGAGGCTAGGCAAGGCTAATGCACGAAAACGCAAGGCTAGGCGATGCACGACAATGCAAGGAAAGCTTAAAGCAAAGGAAGGCAAGGTCAGGCGAGATAAGGCTAAGGCACGACAACGCAAGGCTAGGAAATTTAGGGAAGGCAAGCAAAGAGTAACGGAATGTAAGGAAGGCAAGGGAAAGCAAGGAAGGGCAAGGGTAACGGAAGGAACGGCACGGCAAGGCGAAACAAGGCTAAGGCACGACAACGCACGGCTAGGCAATGCACGGCAAGGCAAGGAAAGGGTAACGCATGGGAAAGCACGGTCAGGCGAGGCAAGGCTAAGGAATGACAACGCAAGGCTAGGCAATGCACGGAAAGCAAGCAAAGAGTAACGGAACGCAAGGAAGGAAAGGGAAAGCAAGGGAAGGCAAGGGTAACGGAAGGAACGGCACGGCAAGGGGTAACAAGGCTAAGGCACGACAACACACGGCTAGGAAATGCACGGCAAGGCAAGGAAAGGGTAACGCAAGGCAAGGCACGGTGAGGCTAGGCAAGGTTAATGCACGACAACGCAAGGCTAGGAAATGCACGACAATGCAAGGAAAGCTTAAAGCAAAGGACGGCACGGTCAGGCGAGATAAGGCTAAGGCACGACAACGCAAGGCTAGGCAATGCACGGAAGGCAAGCAAAGAGTAACGGAAGGTAAGGAAGGCAAGGGAAAGCAAGGAAAGGCAAGTGTAACGGAAGGAACGGCACGGCAAGGCGAAACAAGGCTAAGGCACGACAACGCACGGCTAGGCAATGCACGGCAAGGCAAGGAAAGGGTAATGCGTGGTAAAGCACGGTCAGGCGAGGCAAGGCTAAGGCATGACAACGCAAGGCTAGGCAATGCACGGAAAGCAAGCAAAGAGTAACGGAACGCAAGGAAGGCAAGGGAAAGCAAGGAAAGGCAAGTGTAACGGAAGGAACGGCACGGCAAGGGGAAACAAGGCTAAGGCACGACAACGCACGGCAAGGCAATGCCCGGCAAGGCAAGGAAACCTTAAAGCAAAGCAAGGCAAGGTCAGGCGAGCTATGGCAAAGGCACGACAACGCAAGGCTAGGCAATTCAGGGAAGGCAAGCAAAGAGTAACGGAAGGTAATCAAGGCAAGGAAAAGCAAGGAAAGTCAAGGGTAACGGAAGGAACGGCACGGCAAGGGGAAACAAGGCTAAGGCATGACAACGCACGCTAGGCAATGCACGGCAAGGAAAGGAAAGGGTAACGCATGTGAAAGCACGGTCAGGCGAGGCAAGGCTAAGGAAAGCCAACGCAAGGATAGGCAATGCACGGAAAGCAAGCAAGGAGTAACGGAATGCAAGGAAGGAAAGGGAAAGCAAGGGAAGGCAAGGGTAACGGAAGGAACGGCACGGCAAGGGGAAACACGGCTAATGCACGACAAGGCACGGCTAGGCAATGCACGGCAAGGCAAGCAAAGGGTAACGCAAGGAAAGGCACGGTGATGCTAGGCAAGGCTAATGCACGAAAACGCAAGGCTAGGCGATGCACGACAATGCAAGGAAAGCTTAAAGCAAAGGAAGGCAAGGTCAGGCGAGATAAGGCTAAGGCACGACAACGCAAGGCTAGGAAATTTAGGGAAGGCAAGCAAAGAGTAACGGAATGTAAGGAAGGCAAGGGAAAGCAAGGAAAGGCAAGTGTAACGGAAGGAACGGCACGGCAGGGCGAAACAAGGCTAAGGCACGACAACGCACGGCTAGGCAATGCACGGCAAGGCAAGGAAAGGGTAACGCATGGGAAAGCACGGTCAGGCGAGGCAAGGCTAAGGCATGACAACGCAAGGCTAGGCAATGCACGGAAAGCAAGCAAAGAGTAACGGAACGCAAGGAAG
Organism: Macrotis lagotis; assembly: GCF_037893015.1. Lineage (NCBI taxonomy): Eukaryota > Metazoa > Chordata > Mammalia > Peramelemorphia > Peramelidae > Macrotis > Macrotis lagotis. The sequence goes on from NW_027422010.1 coordinate 196,067, forward strand.
GCAAGGGAAAGCAAGGAAAGGCAAGTGTAACGGAAGGAACGGTACGGCAAGGGGAAACAAGTCTAAGGCACGACACCGAACGCTAGGCAATGAACGGCAAGGCAAGGAAAGGGTTACGCATGGGAAGGCACGGTCAGGCGAGGCAAGGCTAAGGCACAACAACGCAAGGCTAGGCAATGCACGGAAGGCAAGCAAAGAGTAACGGAAGGCAAGGAAGGCAAGGGAAAGCAAGGGAAGGCAAGGGTAACGGAAGGAACGGCACGGCAAGGGGTAAGAAGGCTAAGGCACGACAACACAGGGCTAGGCAATGCACCGCAAGGCAAGGAAAGGGTAACGCAGGGGAAGGCACGGTCAGGTGAGGCAAGGATAAGGCACGACAATGCAAGGCTAGGCAATGCACGGCAAGGCAAGGAAAGAGTAACGGAAGGAAAGGAAGGCAAGGCAAAGCCAGGCAAGGCAAGTGTAACAAAAGGCACGCCACGGCAAGGGGAAACAAGGCTAAGGCACGACAACGCACGGCTAGGCAATGCACGGCAAGGCAAGGAAAGGGTAACGCAAAGCAAGGCACGGTGAGGCTAGGCAAGGCTAATGCACGACAACGCAAGGCTAGGCAATGCACGACAATGCAAGGAAAGCTTAAAGCAAAGGAAGGCACGGTCAGGCGAGATAAGGCTAAGGCACGACAACGCAAGGCTAGAAATTCAGGGAAGGCAAGCAAAGAGTAACGGAAGGTAAGCAAGGCAAGGAAAAGGAAGGAAAGGCCAGGGTAACGGAAGGAACGGCACGGCAAGGGGAAACAAGTCTAAGGTACGACACCGAACGCTAGGCAATGAACGGCAAGGCAAGGAAAGGGTAACGCATTTGAAAGCACGGTCAGGCGAGGCAACGCTAGGGCACGACAACGCAAGGCTAGGCAATGCACGGAAGGCAAGCAAAGAGTAACGGAAGGTAAGGAAGGCAAGGGAAAGCAAGGGAAGGCAAGGGTAACGGAAGGAACGGCACGGCAAGGGGTAAGAAGGCTAAGGCACGACAACACAGGGCTAGGCAATGCACGGCAAGGCAAGGAAAGGGTAACGCAGGGGAAGGCACGGTCAGGTGAGGCAAGGATAAGGCACGACAATGCAAGGCTAGGCAATGCACGGCAAGGCAAGGAAAGAGTAACGGAAGGAAAGGAAGGCAAGGCAAAGCCAGGCAAGGCAAGTGTAACAAAAGGCACGCCACGGCAAGGGGAAAGAAGGCTAAGGCACGACAACGCACGGCTAGGCAATGCAGGGCAAGGCAAGGAAAGGGTAACGCAAAGCAAGGCACGGTGAGGCTAGGCAAGGCTAATGCACGACAACGCAAGGCTAGGCAATGCACGACAATGCAAGGAAAGCTTAAAGCAAAGGAAGGCACGGTCAGGCGAGATAAGGCTAAGGCACGACAACGCAAGGCTAGGCAAGGCAGGGAAGGCAAGCAAAGAGTAACGGAACGCAAGGAAGGCAAGGGAAAGCAAGGGAAGGCAAGGGTAACGGAAGGAACGGCACGGCAAGGGGTAACAAGGCTAAGGCACGGCAACGCAGGGCTAGGCAATGCACGGCAAGGCAAGGAAAGGGTAACGCAGGGGAAGGCACGGTCAGGTGAGGCAAGGATAAGGCACGACAATGCAAGGCTAGGCAATGCACGGCAAGGCAAGGAAAGAGTAACGGAAGGAAAGGAAGGCAAGTCAAAGCCAGGAAAGGCAAGTGTAACAAAAGGCACGCCACGGCAAGGGGTAACAAGGCTAAGGCACGACAACGCAGGGCTAGGCAATGCACGGCAAGGCAAGGAAAGAGTAACGGAAGGAAAGGAAGGCAAGGCAAAGCCAGGCAAGGCAAGTGTAACAAAAGGCACGCAACGGAAATGGGAAACAAGGCTAAGGCACGACAACACACGGCTAGGAAATGCACGGCAAGGCAAGGAAAGGGTAACGCAAGGCAAGGCACGGCTAGCCTAGGCAAGGCTAATGCACGACAACGCAAGGCTAGGCAATGCACGACAATGCAAGTAAAGCTTAAAGCAAAGGAAGGCACGGTCAGGCGAGATAAGGCTAAGGCACGACAACGCAAGGCTAGGCAATGCAGGGAAGGCAAGCAAAGAGTAACGCATGGGAAAGCACGGTCAGGGGAGGCAAGGCAAAGGCACGACAACGCAAGGCTTGGCAATGCACGGAAGGCAAGCAAAGAGTAACGGAATGTAAGGAAGGCAAGGGAAAGCAAAGAAAGGCAAGTGTAACGGAAGGAACGGCACGGCAAGGGGAAACAAGGCTAAGGCACGACAACGCACGCTAGGCAATGCACGGCAAGGCAAGGAAAGGGTAACGCATGGGAAAGCACGGTCAGGCGAGGCAAGGCTAAGGAAAGCCAACGCAAGGCTAGGCAATGCACGGAAAGCAAGGAAGGAGTAACGGAATGCAAGGAAGGAAAGGGAAAGCAAGGGAAGGCAAGGGTAACGGAAGGAACGGCACGGCAAGGGGAAACACGGCTAAGGCACGAAAAGGCACGGCTAGGCAATGCACGGCAAGGCAAGCAAAGGGTAACGCAAGGAAAGGCACGGTGAGGCTAGGCAAGGCTAATGCACGAAAACGCAAGGCTAGGCGATGCACGACAATGCAAGGAAAGCTTAAAGCAAAGGAAGGCAAGGTCAGGCGAGATAAGGCTAAGGCACGACAACGCAAGGCTAGGAAATTTAGGGAAGGCAAGCAAAGAGTAACGGAATGTAAGGAAGGCAAGGGAAAGCAAGGAAAGGCAAGTGTAACGGAAGGAACGGCACGGCAAGGCGAAACAAGGCTAAGGCACGACAACGCACGGCTAGGCAATGCACGGCAAGGCAAGGAAAGGGTAACGCATGGGAAAGCACGGTCAGGCGAGGCAAGGCTAAGGCATGACAACGCAAGGCTAGGCAATGCACGGAAAGCAAGCAAAGAGTAACGGAACGCAAGGAAGGCAAGGGAAAGCAAGGGAAGGCAAGGGTAACGGAAGGAACGGCACGGCAAGGGGTAACAAGGCTAAGGCACGGCAACGCAGGGCTAGGCAATGCACGGCAAGGCAAGGAAAGGGTAACGCATGGGAAAGCACGGTCAGGCTATGCAAGGCTAGGGCATGACAACGCAAGGGTAGGCAATGCACGGAAAGCAAGCAAAGAGTAACGGAACGCAAGGAAGGCAAGGGAAAGCAAGGGAAGGCAAGGATAACGGAAGGAACGGCACGGCAAGGGGTAACAAGGCTAAGGCACGGCAACGCAGGGCTAGGCAATGCACGGCAAGGCAAGGAAAGGGTAACGCAGGGGAAGGCACGGTCAGGTGAGGCAAGGATAAGGCACGACAATGCAAGGCTAGGCAATGCACGGCAAGGCAAGGAAAGAGTAACGGAAGGAAAGGAAGGCAAGTCAAAGCCAGGAAAGGCAAGTGTAACAAAAGGCACGCCACGGCAAGGGGTAACAAGGCTAAGGCACGACAACGCAGGGCTAGGCAATGCACGGCAAGGCAAGGAAAGAGTAACGGAAGGAAAGGAAGGCAAGGCAAAGCCAGGCAAGGCAAGTGTAACAAAAGGCACGCAACGGCAAGGGGAAACAAGGCTAAGGCACGACAACACACGGCTAGGAAATGCACGGCAAGGCAAGGAAACGGTACCGCAAGGCAAGGCACGGTGAGGCTAGGCAAGGCTAATGCACGACAACGCAAGGCTAGGCAATGCACGACAATGCAAGTAAAGCTTAAAGCAAAGGAAGGCACGGTCAGGCGAGATAAGGCTAAGGCACGACAACGCAAGGCTAGGCAATGCAGGGAAGGCAAGCAAAGAGTAACGCATGGGAAAGCACGGTCAGGGGAGGCAAGGCAAAGGCACGACAACGCAAGGCTTGGCAATGCACGGAAGGCAAGCAAAGAGTAACGGAATGTAAGGAAGGCAAGGGAAAGCAAAGAAAGGCAAGTGTAACGGAAGGAACGGCACGGCAAGGGGAAACAAGGCTAAGGCACGACAACGCACGCTAGGCAATGCACGGCAAGGGAAGGAAAGGGTAACGCATGGGAAAGCACGGTCAGGCGAGGCAAGGCTAAGGAAAGCCAACGCAAGGCTAGGCAATGCACGGAAAGCAAGCAAGGAGTAACGGAATGCAAGGAAAGAAAGGGAAAGCAAGGGAAGGCAAGGGTAACGGAAGGAACGGCACGGCAAGGCGTAACAAGGCTAATGCACGACAACACACGGCTAGGAAATGCACGGCAAGGCAAGGAAAGGGTAACGCAAGGCAAGGCACGGTGAGGCTAGGCAAGGTTAATGCACGACAACGCAAGGCTAGGCAATGCACGACAATGCAAGGAAAGCTTAAAGCAAAGGAAGGCACGGTCAGGCGAGATAAGGCTAATGCACGACAACGCAAGGCTAGGCAATGCACGGAAGGCAAGCAAAGAGTAACGGAAGGTAAGGAAGGCAAGGAAAAGCAAGGAAAGGCAAGGGTAACGGAAGGAACGGCACGGCAAGGGGAAACAAGTCTAAGGCACGACACCGAACGCTAGGCAATGCACGGCAAGGCAAGGAAACGGTAACGCATGGGAAAGCACGGTCAGGCGAGGCAAGGCTAAGGAAAGCCAACGCAAGGCTAGGCAATGCACGGAAAGCAAGCAAGGAGTAACGGAATGCAAGGACGGAAAGGGAAAGCAAGGGAAGGCAAGGGTAACGGAAGGAACGGCACGGCAAGGGGAAACACGGCTAAGGCACGACAAGGCACGGCTAGGCAATGCACGGCAAGGCAAGCAAAGGGTAACGCAAGGAAAGGCACGGTGAGGCTAGGCAAGGCTAATGCACGAAAACGCAAGGCTAGGCGATGCACGACAATGCAAGGAAAGCTTAAAGCAAAGGAAGGCAAGGTCAGGCGAGATAAGGCTAAGGCACGACAACGCAAGGCTAGGAAATTTAGGGAAGGCAAGCAAAGAGTAACGGAATGTAAGGAAGGCAAGGGAAAGCAAGGAAAGGCAAGTGTAACGGAAGGAACGGCACGGCAAGGCGAAACAAGGTTAAGGCACGACAACGCACGGCTAGGCAATGCACGGCAAGGCAAGGAAAGGGTAACGCATGGGAAAGCACGGTCAGGCGAGGCAAGCCTAAGGCATGACAACGCAAGGCTAGGCAATGCACGGAAAGCAAGCAAAGAGTAACGGAACGCAAGGAAGGAAAGGGAAAGCAAGGGAAGGCAAGGGTAACGGAAGGAACGGCACGGCAAGGGGTAACAAGGCTAAGGCACGACAACACACGGCTAGGAAATGCACGGCAAGGCAAGGAAAGGGTAACGCAAGGCAAGGCACGGTGAGGCTAGTCAAGGTTAATGCACGACAACGCAAGGCTAGGAAATGCACGACAATGCAAGGAAAGCTTAAAGCAAAGGACGGCACGGTCAGGCGAGATAAGGCTAAGGCACGACAACGCAAGGCTAGGCAATGCACGGAAGGCAAGCAAAGAGTAACGGAAGGTAAGGAAGGCAAGGGAAAGCAAGGAAAGGCAAGTGTAACGGAAGGAACGGCACGGCAAGGCGAAACAAGGCTAAGGCACGACAACGCACGGCTAGGCAATGCACGGCAAGGCAAGGAAAGGGTAATGCGTGGGAAAGCACGGTCAGGCGAGGCAAGGCTAAGGCATGACAACGCAAGGCTAGGCAATGCACGGAAAGCAAGCAAAGAGTAACGGAACGCAAGGAAGGCAAGGGAAAGCAAGGAAAGGCAAGTGTAACGGAAGGAACGGCACGGCAAGGGGAAACAAGGCTAAGGCACGACAACGCACGGCAAGGCAATGCCCGGCAAGGCAAGGAAAGCTTAAAGCAAAGGAAGGCAAGGTCAGGCAAGATATGGCAAAGGCACGACAACGAAAGGCTAGGCAATTCAGGGAAGGCAAGCAAAGAGTAACCGAAGGTAATCAAGGCAAGGAAAAGCAAGGAAAGTCAAGGGTAACGGAAGGAACGGCACGGCAAGGGGAAACAAGTCTAAGGCACGACACCGAACGCTAGGCAATGAACGGCAAGGCAAGGAAAGGGATACGCATGGGAAAGCACGGTCATGCGAGGCAAGGCTAAGGCACGACAAGGCAAGGCTAGGCAATGCACGGAAGGCAAGCAAAGACTAACGGAAGGTAAGGAAGGCAAGGGAAAGCAAGGAAAGGCAAGTGTAACGGAAGGAACGGCACGGCAAGGGGAAACAAGGCTAAGGCATGACAACGCACGCTAGGCAATGCACGGCAAGGCAAGGAAAGGGTAACGCATGTGAAAGCACGGTCAGGCGAGGCAAGGCTAAGGAAAGCCAACGCAAGGATAGGCAATGCACGGAAAGCAAGCAAGGAGTAACGGAATGCAAGGAAGGAAAGGGAAAGCAAGGGAAGGCAAGGGTAACGGAAGGAACGGCACGGCAAGGGGAAACACGGCTAATGCACGACAAGGCACGGCTAGGCAATGCACGGCAAGGCAAGCAAAGGGTAACGCAAGGAAAGGCACGGTGAGGCTAGGCAAGGCTAATGCACGAAAACGCAAGGCTAGGCGATGCACGACAATGCAAGGAAAGCTTAAAGCAAAGGAAGGCAAGGTCAGGCGAGATAAGGCTAAGGCACGACAACGCAAGGCTAGGAAATTTAGGGAAGGCAAGCAAAGAGAAACGGAATGTAAGGAAGGCAAGGGAAAGCAAGGAAAGGCAAGTTTAACGGAAGGAACGGCACGGCAGGGCGAAACAAGGCTAAGGCACGACAACGCACGGCTAGGCAATGCACGGCAAGGCAAGGAAAGGGTAACGCAAGGCAAGGCACGGTGAGGCTAGGCAAGGCTAATGCACGACAACGCAAGGCTAGGCAATTCACGACAATGCAAGGAAAGCTTAAAGCAAAGGAAGGCACGGTCAGGCGAGATAAGGCTAAGGCACGACAACGCAAGGCTAGGCAATGCAGGGAAGGGAAGCAAAGAGTAACGGAAGGTAAGCAAGGCAAGGAAAAGCAAGGAAAGGCAAGGGTAACGGAAGGAACTGCACGGCAAGGGGAAACAAGGCTAAGGCACGGCAACGCAGGCTGGGCAATGCACGGCAAGGCAAGGAAAGGGTAAAGAATGGGAAAGCACGTTCAGGCGAGGCAAGGCTAAGGCACGACAACGCAAGGCTAGGCAATGCACGGAAGGCAAGCAAAGAGTAACGGAAGGCAAGGAAGGCAAGGGAAAGCAAGGGAAGGCAAGGGTAACGGAAGGAACGGCACGGCAAGGGGTAAGAAGGCTAAGGCACGACAACACAGGGCTAGGCAATGCACGGCAAGGCAAGGAAAGGGTAACGCAGGGGAAGGCACGGTCAGGTGAGGCAAGGATAAGGCACGACAATGCAAGGCTAGGCAATGCACGGCAAGGCAAGCAAAGAGTAACGGAAGGTAAGGAAGGCAAGGGAAAGCAAGGGAAGGCAAGGGTAACGGAAGGAACGGCACGGGAAGGGGTAAGAAGGCTAAGGCACGACAACACACGGCTAGGAAATGCACGGCAAGGCAAGGAAAGGGTAACGCAAGGCAAGGCACGTTGAGGCTAGGCAAGGTTAATGCACGACAACGCAAGGCTAGGCAATGCACGACAATGCAAGGAAAGCTTAAAGCAAAGGAAGGCACGGTCAGGCGAGATAAGGCTAAGGCACGACAACGCAAGGCTAGGCAATGCACGGAAGGCAAGCAAAGAGTAACGGAAGTTAAGGAAGGCAAGGGAAAGCAAGGAAAGGCAATGGTAACGGAAGGAACGGCACGGCAAGGGGAAACAAGGCTAAGGCACGACAACGCACGCTAGGCAATGCACGGCAAGGCAAGGAAAGGGTAACGCATGGGAAAGCACGGTCAGGCGAGGCAAGGCTAAGGCACGACAACCCAAGGCTAGGCAATGCACGGAAGGCAAGCAAAGAGAAACGGAAGGTAAGGAAGGAAAGGGAAAGCAAAGAAAGGCAAGTGTAACGGAAGGAACGGCACGGCAAGGGGAAGCAAGTCTAAGGCACGACAACGCACGGCTAGGCAATGCACGGCAAGGGAAGCAAAGGGTAACGCAAGGAAAGGCACGGTGAGGCTAGGAAAGGCTAATGCACGAAAACGGAAGGCTAGGCGATGCACGACAATGCAAGGAAAGCTTAAAGCAAAGGAAGGCAAGGTCAGGCGAGATAAGGCTAAGGCACGACAACGCAAGGCTAGGAAATTCAGGGAAGGCAAGCAAAGAGTAACGGAAGGTAAGCAAGGCAAGGAAAAGGAAGGAAAGGCCAGGGTAACGGAAGGAACGGCACGGCAAGGGGAAACAAGTCTAAGGCACGACACCGAACGCTAGGCAATGAACGGCAAGGCAAGGAAAGGGTAACGCATTTGAAAGTACGGTCAGGCGAGGCAACGCTAGGGCACGACAACGCAAGCCTAGGCAATGCACGGAAGGCAAGCAAAGAGTAACGGAAGGTAAGGAAGGCAAGGGAAAGGAAGGAAAGGCAAGTGTAACGGAAGGAACTGCACGGCAAGGGGAAACAAGGCTAAGGCACGACAACGCAGGGCTAGGCAATGCACGGCAAGGCAAGGAAAGGGTAACGCATGGGAAAGCACGGTCAGGCGATGCAAGGCTAAGGCATGACAACGGAAGGCTAGGCAATGCACGGAAAGCAAGCAAAGAGTAACGGAACGCAAGGAAGGCAAGGGAAAGCAAGGTAAGGCAAGGGTAACGGAAGGAACGGAACGGTAAGGGGTAACAAGGCTAAGGCACGGCAACGCAGGGCTAGGCCATGCACGGCAAGGCAAGGAAAGAGTAACGGAAGGAAAGGAAGGCAAGTCAAAGCCAGGAAAGGCAAGTGTAACAAAAGGCACGCCACGGCAAGGGGAAAAAAGGCTAAGGCACGACAACGCACGGCTAGGCAATGCACGGCAAGGCAAGGAAAGGGTAACGCAAAGCAAGGCACGTTGAGGCTAGGCAAGGCTAATGCACGACAACGCAAGGCTAGGCAATGCACGACAATGCAAGGAAAGCTTAAAGCAAAGGAAGGCAAGGTCAGGCGAGATAAGGCTAAGGCACGACAACGCAAGCCTAGGCAATGCAGGGAAGGCAAGCAAAGAGTAACGCATGGGAAAGCACGGTCAGGGGAGGCAAGGCAAAGGCACGACAACGCAAGGCTTGGCAATGCACGGAAGGCAAGCAAAGAGAAACGGAAGGTAAGGAAGGCAAGGAAAAGCAAAGAAAAGCAAGTGTAACGGAAGGAACGGCACGGCCAGGGGAAACAAGGCTAAGGCACGACAACGCACGGCTAGGCAATGCACGGCAAGGCAAGGAAAGGGTAACGCATGGGAAAGCACGGTCAGGCGAGGCAAGGCTAAGGCACGACAACCCAAGGCTAGGCAATGCACGGAAGGCAAGCAAAGAGAAACGGAAGGTAAGGAAGGAAATGGAAAGCAAACAAAGGCAAGTGTAACAGAAGGAACGGCACGGCAAGGGGAAACAAGGCTAAGGCACGACAAGGCACGGCTAGGCAATGCACGGCAAGGCAAGCAAAGGGTAACGCAAGGAAAGGCACGGTGAGGCTAGGCAAGGCTAATGCACGAAAACGCAAGGCTAGGCGATGCACGACAATGCAAGGAAAGCTTAAAGCAAAGGAAGGCAAGGTCAGGCGAGATAAGGCTAAGGCACGACAACGCAAGCCTAGGAAATTCAGGGAAGGCAAGCAAAGAGTAACGGAATGTAAGGAAGGCAAAGGAAAGTAAGGAAAGGCAAGTGTAACGGAAGGAACGGCACGGCAAGGCGAAACAAGGCTAAGGCACGACAACGCACGGCTAGGCAATGCACGGCAAGGGAAGGAAAGGGTAACGCATGGGAAAGCACGGTCAGGCGAGGCAAGGCTAAGGCATGACAACGCAAGGCTAGGCAATGCACGGAAAGCAAGCAAAGAGTAACGGAACGCAAGGAAGGCAAGGGAAAGCAAGGAAAGGCAAGTGTAACGTAAGGAACGGCACGGCAAGGGGAAACAAGGCAAAGGCACGACAACGCACGGCTAGGCAATGCACGGCAAGGCAAGGAAAGCTTAAAGCAAAGGAAGGCAAGGTCAGGCGAGATAAGGCAAAGGCACGACAACGCAAGGCTAGGCAATTCAGGGAAGGCAAGCAAAGAGTAACGGAAGGTAAGCAAGGCAAGGAAAAGCAAGGAAAGTCAAGGGTAACGGAAGGAACGGCACGGCAAGGGGAAACAAGTCTAAGGCACGACACCGAACGCTAGGCAATGAACGGCAAGGCAAGGAAAGGGATACGCATGGGAAAGCACGGTCAGGCGAGGCAAGGCTAAGGCACGACAACGCAAGGCTAGGCAATGCACGGAAGGCAAGCAAACGTAACGGAAGGAAAGGAAGGCAAGGCAAAGCCAGGCAAGGCAAGTGTAACAAAAGGCACGCAACGGCAAGGGGAAACAAGGCTAAGGCACGACAACACACGGCTAGGAAATGCACGGCAAGGCAAGGAAAGGGTAACGCAAGGCAAGGCACGGTGAGGCTAGGCAAGGCTAATGCACGACAACGCAAGGCTAGGCAAAGCACGACAATGCAAGTAAAGCTTAAAGCAAAGGAAGGCAGGGTCAGGCGAGATAAGGCTAAGGCACGACAACGCAAGGCTAGGCAATGCACGACAATGCAAGGAAAGCTTAAAGCAAAGGAAGGCAAGGTCAGGGTAGGGAAGGCAATGGTACGACAACGCAAGGCTTGGCAATGCACGGAAGGCAGGCAGAGTAACGGAAGGTAAGGAAGGCAAGGGAAAGCAAAGAAAGGCAAGTGTAACGGAAGGAACGGCACGGCAAGGGGAAACAAGGGTAAGGCACGACAACGCACGCTAGGCAATGCACGGCAAGGCAAGGAAAGGGTAACGCATGGGAAAGCACGGTAAGGCGAGGCAAGGCTAAGGAAAGCCAACGCAAGGCTAGGCAATGCACGGAAAGCAAGCAAGGAGTAACGGAATGCAAGGAAGGAAAGGGAAAGCAAGGGAAGGCAAGGGTAACGGAAGGAACGGCACGGCAAGGGGTAACAAGGCTAAGGCACGACAACACACGGCTAGGAAATGCACGGCAAGGCAAGGAAAGGGTAACGCAAGGCAAGGCACGGTGAGGCTAGGCAAGGTTAATGCACGACAACGCAAGGCTACGCAATGCACGACAATGCAAGGAATGCTTAAAGCAAAGGAAGGCACGGTCAGGCGAGATAAGGCTAAGGCACGAAAACGCAAGGCTAGGCAATGCAGGGAAGGGAAGCAAAGAGTAACGGAAGGTAAGCAAGGCAAGGAAAAGCAAGGAAAGGCAAGGGTATACGCAAGGAACTGCACGGCAAGGGGAAACAAGGCTAAGGCACGGCAAAGCAGGCTGGGCAATGCACGGCAAGGCAAGGAAAGGGTAACGCATGGGAAAGCACGTTCAGGCGAGGCAAGGCTAAGGCACGGCAACGCAAGGCTAGGCAATGCACGGAAGGGAAGCAAAGAGTAACGGAAGGTAAGGAAGGCAAGGGAAAGCAGGGAAAGGCAAGTGTAACGGAAGGAACGGCACGGCAAGGGGAAACAAGGCTAAGGCACGACAACACACGGCTAGGCAATGCACGGCAAGGCAAGGATAGGGTAACGCATGGGAAAGCACGGTCAGGCGAGGCAAGTATAAGGCACGACAATGCAAGGCTAGGCAATGCACGGCAAGGCAAGGAAAGAGTAACGGAAGGAAAGGAAGGCAAGGCAAAGCCAGGCAAGGCAAGTGTAACAAAAGGCACGCCACGGCAAGGGGAAACAAGGCTAAGGCACGACAACGCACGGCTACGCAATGCACGGCAAGGCAAGGAAAGGGTAACGCAAGGCAAGGCACGGTGTTGCTAGGCAAGGCTAATGCACGACAACGCAAGGCTAGGCAATGCACTACAATGCAAGGAAAGCTTAAAGCAAAGGAAGGCACGGTCAGGCGAGATAAGGCTAAGGCACGACAACGGAAGGCTAGGCAATGCAGGGAAGGGAAGCAAAGAGTAACGGAAGGTAAGCAAGGCAAGGAAAAGCAAGGAAAGGCAAGGGTAACGGAAGGAACGGCACGGCAAGGGGAAACAAGTCTAAGGCACGGCAACGCAGACTAGGCAATGCACGGCAAGGCAAGGAAAGGGTAACTCATGGGAAAGCACGGTCAGGCGAGGCAAGGGTAAGGCATGACAACGCAAGGCTACGCAATGCACGGAAAGCAAGCAAAGAGTAACGGAAAGCAAGGAAGGCAAGGGAAAGCAAGGGAAGGCAAGGGTAACGGAAGGAACGGCACGGCAAGGGGAAACAAGGCTAAGGCACGGCAACGTAGGCTAGGCAATGCACGGCAAGGCAAGGAAAGGGTAACGCATGGGAAAGCACGTTCAGGCGAGGCAAGGCTAAGGCACGACAACGCAAGGCTAGGCAATGCACGGAAGGCAAGCAAAGAGTAACGGAAGGTAAGGAAGGCAAGGGAAAGCAAAGAAAGGCAAGTGTAACGGAAGGAACGGCACGGCAAGGGGAAACAAGGCTAAGGCACGACAACGCACGGCTAGGCATTGCACGGCAAGGCAAGCAAAGGGTAACGCAAGGAATGGCACGGTGAGGCTAGGCAAGTCTAATGCGCGAAAACGCAAGGCTAGGCGATGCACGACAATGCAAGGAAAGCTTAAAGCAAAGGAAGGCAAGGTCAGGCGAGATAAGGCTAAGGCACGACAACGCAAGGCTAGGAAATTCAGGGAAGGCAAGCAAAGAGTAACGGAAGGTAAGCAAGGCAAGGAAAAGGAAGGAAAGGCCAGGGTAACGGAAGGAACGGCACGGCAAGGGGAAACAAGTCTAAGGCACGACACCGAACGCTAGGCAATGAACGGTAAGGCAAGGAAAGGGTAACGCATTTGAAAGCACGGTCAGGCGAGGCAACGCTAAGGCACGACAACGCAAGGCTAGGCAATGCACGGAAGGCAAGCAAAGAGTAACGGAACGCAAGGAAGGCAAGGGAAACAAGGGAAGGCAAGGGTAACGGAAGGAACGGCACGGCAAGGGGTAACAAGGCTAAGGCACGACAACGCAGGGCTAGGCAATGCACGGCAAGGCAAGGAAAGGGTAACGGAAGGAAAGGAAGGCAAGGCAAAGCCAGGCAATCAAGTGTAAAAAAAGGCACGCCACGGCAAGGGGAAACAAGGCTAAGGCACGACAACGCACGGCTAGGCAATGCACGGCAAGGCAAGGAAAGGGTAACGCAAGGCAAGGCACGGTGTGGCTAGGCAAGGCTAATGCACGACAACGCAAGGCTAGGCAATGCACGACAATGCAAGGAAAGCTTAAAGCAAAGGAAGGCACGGTCAGGCGAGATAAGGCTAAGGCACGACAACGCAAGGCTAGGCAATGCAGGGAAGGGAAGCAAAGAGTAACGGAAGGTAAGCAAGGCAAGGAAAAGCAAGGAAAGGCAAGGGTAACGGAAGGAACGGCACGGCAAGGGGAAACAAGGCTAACGCACGGCAACGCAGACTAGGCAATGCACGGCAAGGCAAGGAAAGGGTAACTCATGGGAAAGCAGGGTCAGTCGAGGCAAGGCTAAGGCATGACAACGCAAGGCTAGGCAATGCACGGAAAGCAAGCAAAGAGTAACGGAAAGCAAGGAAGGCAAGGGAAAGCAAGGGAAGGGAAGGGTAACGGAAGGAACGGCACGGCAAGGGGAAACAAGGCTAAGGCACGGCAACGTAGGCTAGGCAATGCACGGCAAGGCAAGGAAAGGGTACCGCATGGGAAAGCACGTTCAGGCGAGGCAAGGCTAAGGCACGACAACGCAAGGCTAGGCAATGCACGGAAGGCAAGCAAAGAGTAACGGAAGGTAAGGAGGGCAAGGGAAAGCAAAGAAAGGCAAGTGTAACGGAAGGAACGGCACGGCAAGGGGAAACAAGGCTAAGGAACGACAACGCACGGCTAGGCAATGCACGGCAAGGCAAGGAAAGGGTAACGCAGGGGAAGGCACGGTCAGGTGAGGCAAGGATAAGGCACGACAATGCAAGGCTAGGCAATGCACGGCAAGGCAAGGAAAGAGTAACGGAGGGAAAGGAAGGCAAGGCAAAGCCAGGCAAGCAAGTGTAACAAAAGGCACGCCACGGCAAGGGGAAACAAGGCTAAGGCACGACAACGCACGGCTAGGCAATGCACGGCAAGGCAAGCAAAGGGTAACGCAAGGAAAGGCACGGTGAGGCTAGGCAAGGCTAATGCATGAAAACGCAAGGCTAGGCGATGCACGACAATGCAAGGAAAGCTTAAAGCAAAGGAAGGCAAGGTCAGGCGAGATAAGGCTAAGGCACGACAACGCAAGGCTAGGAAATTCAGGGAAGGCAAGCAAAGAGTAACGGAAGGTAAGCTAGGCAAGGAAAAGGAAGGAAAGGCCAGGGTAACGGAAGGAACGGCACGGCAAGGGGAAACAAGTCTAAGGCACGACACCGAACGCTAGGCAATGAACGGCAAGGCAAGGAAAGGGTAACGCATTTGAAAGCACGGTCAGGCGAGGCAACGCTAAGGCACGACAACGCAAGGCTAGGCAACGCACGGAAGGCAAGCAAAGAGTAACGGAAGGTAAGGAAGGCAAGGGAAAGCAAAGAAAAGCAAGAGTAACGGAAGGAACGGCACGGCAAGGGGAAACAAGGCTAAGGCACGACAACGCACGGCTAGGCAATGCACGGCAAGGCAAGCAAAGGGTAACGCAAGGCAAGGCACGGTGAGGCTAGGCAAGGCTAATGCACGAAAACGCAAGGCTAGGCAATGCACGACAATGCAACGAAAGCTTAAAGCAAAGGAAGGCAAGGTCAGGCCAGATAAGGCAAAGGCCCGACAACGCAAGGCTAGGCAATTCAGGGAATGCAAGCAAAGACTAACGGAAGGTAAGCAAGGCAAGGAAAAGCAAGGAAAGGCAAGGGTAACGGAAGGAACGGCACGGCAAGGGGAAACAAGGCTAAGGCACGGCAACGCAGGCTAGGCAATGCACGGAAAGGCAAGGAAAGGGTAACGCATGGGAAAGCACGGTCAGGCGAGGCAAGGATAAGGCACGACAATGCAAGGCTACGCAATGCACGGCAAGGCAAGGGAAGAGTAACGGAAGGAAAGGAAGTCAAGGCAAAGCCAGGCAAGGCAAGTGCAACAAAAGGCACACCACGGCAAGGGGAAACAAGGCTAAGGCACGACAACGCACGGCTTAGGCCATGCACGGCAAGGCAAGGAAAGGGTAACGCAAGGCAAGGCAAGGTGAGGCTAGGTAAGGCTAATGCACGACAACGCAAGGCTAGGTAATGCACGACAATGCAAGGAAAGCTTAACGCAAAGGAAGGCACGGTCAGGCGAGATAAGGCTAAGGCACGACAACGCAAGGCTAGGCAATGCAGGGAAGGGAAGCAAAGAGTAACGGAAGGTAAGCAAGGCAAGGAAAAGCAAGGAAAGGCAAGGGTAACGGAAGGAACTGCACGGCAAGGGGAAACAAGGCTAAGGCACGGCAACGCAGGCTGGGCAATGGACGGCAAGGCAAGGAAAGGGTAACGCATGGAAAAGCACGTTCAGGCGAGGCAAGGCTAAGGCACGACAACGCAAGGCTAGGCAATGCACGGAAGGCAAGCAAAGAGTAACGGAAGGTAAGGAAGGCAAGGGAAAGCAAAGAAAAGCAAGTGTAACGGAAGGAACGGCAAGGCAAGGGGAAACAAGGCTAAGGCACGACAACGCACGGGTAGGCAATGCAGGGCAAGGTAAGCAAAGGGTAACGCAAGGCAAGGCACGGTGAGGCTAGGCAAGGCTAATGCACGAAAACGCAAGGCTAGGCAATGCACGACAATGCAAGGAAAGCTTAAAGCAAAGGAAGGCAAGGTCAGGCCAGATAAGGCAAAGGCACGACAACGCAAGGCTAGGCAATTCAGGGAATGCAAGCAAAGAGTTACGGAAGGTAAGCAAGGCAAGGAAAAGCAAGGAAAGGCAAGGGTAACGGAAGGAACGGCACGGCAAGGGGAAACAAGGCTAACGCACGGCAACGCAGACTAGGCAATGCACGGCAAGGCAAGGAAAGGGTAACTCATGGGAAAGCACGGTCAGTCGAGGCAAGGCTAAGGCATGACAACGCAAGGCTAGGCAATGCACGGAAAGCAAGCAAAGAGTAACGGAAAGCTAGGAAGGCAAGGGAAAGCAAGGGAAGGCAAGGGTAACGGAAGGAACGGCACGGCAAGGGGAAACAAGGCTAAGGCACGGCAACGTAGGCTAGGCAATGCACGGCAAGGCAAGGAAAGGGTACCGCATGGGAAAGCACGTTCAGGCGAGGCAAGGCTAAGGCACGACAACGCAAGGCTAGGCAATGTACGGAAGGCAAGCAAAGAGTAACGGAATGTAAGGAAGGCAAGGGAAAGCAAAGAAAGGCAAGTGTAACGGAAGGAACGGCACGGCAAGGGGAAACAAGGCTAAGGCACGACAATGCACGGCTAGGCAATGCACGGCAAGGCAAGGAAAGGGTAACGCATGGGAAAGCACGGTCAGGCGAGGCAAGGATAAGGCACGACAATGCAAGGCTACGCAATGCACGGCAAGGCAAGGAAAGAGTAACGGAAGGAAAGGAAGGCAAGGCAAAGCCAAGCAAGGCAAGTGCAACAAAAGGTACGCCACGGCAAGGGGAAACAAGGCTAAGGCACGACAACGCACGGCTAGGCAATGCACGGCAAGGCAAGGAAAGGGTAACGCAAGGCAAGGCACGGTGAGGCTAGGCAAGGCTAATGCACGACAACGCAAGGCTAGGCAATGCACGACAATGCAAGGAAAGCTTAAAGCAAAGGAAGGCACGGTCAGGCGAGATAAGGCTAAGGCACGACATCGCAAGGCTAGGCAATGCAGGGAAGGGAAGCAAAGAGTAACGGAAGGTAAGCAAGGCAAGGAAAAGCAAGGAAAGGCAAGGGTAACGGAAGGAACTGCACGGCAAGGGGAAACAAGGCTAAGGCACGGCAACGCAGGCTGGGCAATGCACGGCAAGGCAAGGAAAGGGTAACGCATGGAAAAGCACGTTCAGGCGACGCAAGGCTAAGGCACGACAACGCAAGGCTAGGCAATGCACGGAAGGCAAGCAAAGAGTAACGGAAGGTAAGGAAGGCAAGGGAAAGCAAAGAAAAGCAAGTGTAACGGAAGGAACGGCACGGCAAGGGGAAAGAAGGCTAAGGCACGACAACGCACGGCTAGGCAATGCAGGGCAAGGCAAGCAAAGGGTAACGCAAGGCAAGGCACGGTGAGGCTAGGCAAGGCTAATGCACGAAAACGCAAGGCTAGGCAATGCACGACAATGCAAGGAAAGCTTAAAGCAAAGGAAGGCAAGGTCAGGCCAGATAAGGCAAAGGCACGACAACGCAAGGCTAGGCAATTCAGGGAATGCAAGCAAAGAGTAACGGAAGGTAAGCAAGGCAAAGAAAAGCAAGGAAAGGCAAGGGTAACGGAAGGAACGGCACGGCAAGGGGAAACAAGCCTAAGGCACGGCAACGCAGGCTAGGCAATGCACGGCAAGGCAAGGAAAGGGTAACGCATGGGAAAGCACGGTCAGGCGAGGCAAGGCTAAGGCATGACAACGCAAGGCTAGCCAATGCACGGAAAGTAAGCAAAGAGTAACGGAACGCAAGGAAGGCAAGGGAAAGCAAGGGAAGGCAAGGGTAACGGAAGGAACGGCACGGCAAGGGGAAACAAGGCTAAGGCACGGCAACGTAGGCTAGGCAATGCACGGCAAGGCAAGCAAAGGGTAACGCAAGGAAAGGCACGGTGAGGCTAGGCAAAGCTAATGCATGAAAACGCAAGGCTAGGCGATGCACGACAATGCAAGGAAAGCTTAAAGCAAAGGAAGGCAAGGTCAGGCGAGATAAGGCTAAGGCACGACAACACAAGGCTAGGAAATTCAGGGAAGGCAAGCAAAGAGTAACGGAAGGTAAGCTAGGCAAGGAAAAGGAAGGAAAGGCCAGGGTAATGGAAGGAACGGCACGGCAAGGGGAAACAAGTCTAAGGCACGACACCGAACGCTAGGCAATGAACGGCAAGGCAAGGAAAGGGTAACGCATTTGAAAGCACGGTCAGGCGAGGCAACGCTAAGGCACGACAACGCAAGGCTAGGCAATGCACGGAAGGCAAGCAAAGAGTAACGGAAGGTAAGGAAGGCAAGGGAAAGCAGGGAAAGGCAAGTGTAACGGAAGGAACGGCACGGGAAGGGGAAACAAGGCTAAGGCACGACAACGCACGGCTAGGCAATGCACGGCAAGGCAAGGAAAGGGTAACGCAAGGCAAGGCACGGTGTGGCTAGGCAAGGCTAATGCACGACAACCCAAGGCTAGGCAATGCACGACAATGCAAGGAAAGCTTAACGCAAAGGAAGGCACGGTCAGGCGAGATAAGGCTAAGGCACGACAACGCAAGGCTAGGCAATGCAGGGAAGGGAAGCAAAGAGTAACGGAAGGTAAGCAAGGCAAGGAAAAGCAAGGAGAGGCAAGGGTAACGGAAGGAACGGCACGGCAAGGGGAAACAAGGCTAACGCACGGCAACGCAGACTAGGCAATGCACGGCAAGGCAAGGAAAGGGTAACTCATGGGAAAGCACGGTCAGTCGAGGCAAGGCTAAGGCATGACAACGCAAGGCTAGGCAATGCACGGAAAGCAAGCAAAGAGTAACGGAAAGCAAGGAAGGCAAGGGAAAGCAAGGGAAGGCAAGGGTAACGGAAGGAACGGCACGGCAAGGGGAAACAAGGCTAAGGCACGGCAACGCAGGGCTAGGCCATGCACGGCAAGGCAAGGAAAGGGTACCGCATGGGAAAGCACGGTAAGGTGAGACAAGGATAAGGCACGACAATGCAAGGCTAGGCAATGCACGGCAAGGCAAGGAAAGAGTAACGGAAGGAAAGGAAGGCAAGTCAAAGCCAGGAAAGGCAAGTGTAACAAAAGGCACGCCACGGCAAGGGGAAAAAAGGCTAAGGCACGACAACGCACGGCTAGGCAATGCACGGCAAGGCAAGGAAAGGGTAACGCAAGGCAAGGCACGTTGAGGCTAGGCAAGGCTAATGCACGACAACGCAAGGCTAGGCAATGCACGACAATGCAAGGAAAGCTTAAAGCAAAGGAAGGCAAGGTCAGGCGAGATAAGGCTAAGGCACGACAATGCAAGCCTAGGCAATGCAGGGAAGGCAAGCAAAGAGTAACGCATGGGAAAGCACGGTCAGGGGAGGCAAGGCAAAGGCACGACAACGCAAGGCTTGGCAATGCACGGAAGTCAAGCAAAGAGTAACGGAAGGTAAGGAAGGCAAGGAAAAGCAAAGAAAAGCAAGTGTAACGGAAGGAACGGCACGGCCAGGCGAAACAAGGCTAAGGCACGACAACGCACGGCTAGGCAATGCACGGCAAGGCAAGGAAAGGGTAACGCATGGGAAAGCACGGTCAGGCGAGGCAAGGCTAAGGCACGACAACCCAAGGCTAGGCAATGCACGGAAGGCAAGCAAAGAGAAACGGAAGGTAAGGAAGGAAATGGAAAGCAAACAAAGGCAAGTGTAACAGAAGGAACGGCACGGCAAGGGGAAACAAGGCTAAGGCACGACAAGGCACGGCTAGGCAATGCACGGCAAGGCAAGCAAAGGGTAACGCAAGGAAAGGCACGGTGAGGCTAGGCAAGGCTAATGCACGAAAACGCAAGGCTAGGCGATGCACGACAATGCAAGGAAAGCTTAAAGCAAAGGAAGGCAAGGTCAGGCGAGATAAGGCAAAGGCACGACAACGCAAGGCTAGGCAATGCACGGAAAGCAAGCAAAGAGTAACGGAACGCAAGGAAGGCAAGGGAAAGCAAGGAAAGGCAAGTGTAACGTAAGGAACGGCACGGCAAGGGGAAACAAGGCAAAGGCACGACAACGCACGGCTAGGCAATGCACGGCAAGGCAAGGAAAGCTTAAAGCAAAGGAAGGCAAGGTCAGGCGAGATAAGGCAAAGGCACGACAACGCAAGGCTAGGCAATTCAGGGAAGGCAAGCAAAGAGTAAGAGAAGGTAAGCAAGGCAAGGAAAAGCAAGGAAAGTCAAGGGTAACGGAAGGAACGGCACGGCAAGGGGAAACAAGTCTAAGGCACGACACCGAACGCTAGGCAATGAACAGCAAGGCAAGGAAAGGGATACGCATGGGAAAGCACGGTCAGGCGAGGCAAGGCTAAGGCACGACAACGCAAGGCTAGGCAATGCACGGAAGGCAAGCAAACGTAACGGAAGGAAAGGAAGGCAAGGCAAAGCCAGGCAAGGCAAGTGTAACAAAAGGCACGCAACGGCAAGGGGAAACAAGGCTAAGGCACGACAACACACGGCTAGGAAATGCACGGCAAGGCAAGGAAAGGGTAACGCAAGGCAAGGCACGGTGAGGCTAGGCAAGGCTAATGCACGACAACGCAAGGCTAGGCAAAGCACGACAATGCAGGTAAAGCTTAAAGCAAAGGAAGGCAGGGTCAGGCGAGATAAGGCTAAGGCACGACAACGCAAGGCTAGGCAATGCAGGGAAGGCAAGCAAAGAGTAACGCATGGGAAAGCACGGTCAGGGGAGGCAAGGCAAAGGCACGACAACGCAAGGCTTGGCAATGAACGGAAGGCAAGCAAAGAGTAACGGAATGTAAGGAAGGCAAGGGAAAGCAAAGAAAGGCAAGTGTAACAGAAGGAACGGCACGGCAAGGGGAAACAAGGCTAAGGCACGACAACGCACGCTAGGCAATGCACGGCAAGGCAAGGAAAGGGTAACGCATGGGAAAGCACGGTAAGGCGAGGCAAGGCTAAGGAAAGCCAACGCAAGGCTAGGCAATGCACGGAAAGCAAGCAAGGAGTAACGGAATGCAAGGAAGGAAAGGGAAAGCAAGGGAAGGCAAGGGTAACGGAAGGAACGGCACGGCAAGGGGTAACAAGGCTAAGGCACGACAACACACGGTTAGGAAATGCACGGCAAGGCAAGGAAAGGGTAACGCAAGGCAAGGCACGGTGAGGCTAGGCAAGGTTAATGCACGACAACGCAAGGCTACGCAATGCACGACAATGCAAGGAAAGCTTAAAGCAAAGGAAGGCACGCTCAGGCGAAATAAGGCTAAGGCACGACAACGCAAGGCTAGGCAATGCAGGGAAGGGAAGCAAAGAGTAACGGAAGGTAAGCAAGGCAAGGAAAAGCAAGGAAAGGCAAGGGTATACGGAAGGAACTGCACGGCAAGGGGAAACAAGGCTAAGGCACGGCAAAGCAGGCTGGGCAATGCACGGCAAGGCAAGGAAAGGGTAACGCATGGGAAAGCACGTTCAGGCGAGGCAAGGCTAAGGCACGACAACGCAAGGCTAGGCAATGCACGGAAGGCAATCAAAGAGTAACGGAAGGTAAGGAAGGCAAGGGAAAGCAGGGAAAGGCAAGTGTAACGGAAGGAACGGCACGGCAAGGGGAAACAAGGCTAAGGCACGACAACGCACGGCTAGGCAATGCACGGCAAGGCAAGGAAAGGGTAACACATGGGAAAGCACGGTCAGGCGAGGCAAGGATAAGGCACGACAATGCAAGGCTAGGCAATGCACGGCAAGGCAAGGAAAGAGTAACGGAAGGAAAGGAAGGCAAGGCAAAGCCAGGCAAGGCAAGTGTAACAAAAGGCACGCCACGGCAAGGGGAAACGAGGCTAAGGCGCGACAACGCACGGCTAGGCCATGCACGGCAAGGCAAGGAAAGGGTAACGCAAGGCAAGGCACGGTGTTGCTAGGCAAGGCTAATGCACGACAACGCAAGGCTAGGCAATGCACGACAATGCAAGGAAAGCTTAAAGCAAAGGAAGGCACGGTCAGGCGAGATAAGGCTAAGGCACGACAACGCAAGGCTAGGCAATGCAGGGTAGGGAAGCAAAGAGTAACGGAAGGTAAGCAAGGGAAGGAAAAGCAAGGAAAGGCAAGGGTAACGGAAGGAACGGCACGGCAAGGGGAAACAAGTCTAAGGCACGGCAACGTAGACTAGGCAATGCACGGCAAGGCAAGGAAAGGGTAACTCATGGGAAAGCACGGTCAGGCGAGGCAAGGGTAAGGCATGACAACGCATGGCTACGCAATGCACGGAAAGCAAGCAAAGAGTAACGGAAAGCAAGGAAGGCAAGGGAAAGCAAGGGAAGGCAAGGGTAACGGAAGGAACGGCACGGCAAGGGGAAACAAGGCTAAGGCACGGCAACGTAGTCTAGGCAATGCACGGCAAGGCAAGGAAAGGGTAACGCATGGGAAAGCACGTTCAGGCGAGGCAAGGCTAAGGCACGACAACGCAAGGCTAGGCAATGCACGGAAGGCAAGCAAAGAGTAACGGAAGGTAAGGAAGGCAAGGGAAAGCAAAGAAAGGCAAGTGTAACGGAAGGAACGGCACGGCAAGGGGAAACAAGGCTAAGGCACGACAACGCACGGCTAGGCATTGCACGGCAAGGCAAGCAAAGGGTAACGCAAGGAATGGCACGGTGAGGCTAGGCAAGTCTAATGCACGAAAACGCAAGGCTAGGCGATGCACGACAATGCAAGGAAAGCTTAAAGCAAAGGAAGGCAAGGTCAGGCGAGATAAGGCTAAGGTACGACAACGCAAGGCTAGGAAATTCAGGGAAGGCAAGCAAAGAGTAACGGAAGGTAAGCAAGGCAAGGAAAAGGAAGGAAAGGGCAGGGTAACGGAAGGAACGGCACGGCAAGGGGAAACAAGTCTAAGGCACGACACCGAACGCTAGGCAATGAACGGCAAGGCAAGGAAAGTGTAACGCATTTGAAAGCACGGTCAGGCGAGGCAACGCTAAGGCACGACAACGCAAGAATAGGCAATGCACGGAAGGCAAGCAAAGAGTAACGGAACGCAAGGAAGGCAAGGGAAACAAGGGAAGGCAAGGGTAACGGAAGGAACGGCACGGCAAGGGGTAACAAGGCTAAGGCACGACAACTCAGGGCTAGGCAATGCACGGCAAGGCAAGGAAAGGGTAACGGAAGGAAAGGAAGGCAAGGCAAAGCCAGGCAATCAAGTGTAACAAAAGGCACACCACGCCAAGGGGAAACAAGGCTAAGGCACGACAACGCACGGCTAGGCAATGCACGGCAAGGCAAGGAAAGGGTAACGCATGGGAAAGCACGGTCAGGCGAGGCAAGGATAAGGCACGACAATGCAAGGCTACGCAATGCACGGCAAGGCAAGGAAAGAGTAACGGAAGGAAAGGAAGGCAAGGCAAAGCCAAGCAAGGCAAGTGCAACAAAAGGTACGCCACGGCAAGGGGAAACAAGGCTAAGGCACGACAACGCACGGCTATGCAATGCACGGCAAGGCAAGGAAAGGGTAACGCAAGGCAAGGCACGGTGAGGCTAGGCAAGGCTAATGCACGACAACGCAAGGCTAGGCAATGCACGACAATGCAAGGAAAGCTTAAAGCAAAGGAAGGCACGGTCAGGCGAGATAAGGCTAAGGCACGACAACGCAAGGCTAGGCAATGCAGGGAAGGGAAGCAAAGAGTAACGGAAGGTAAGCAAGGCAAGGAAAAGCAAGGAAAGGCAAGGGTAACGGAAGGAACTGCACGGCAAGGGGAAACAAGGCTAAGGCACGGCAACGCAGGCTGGGCAATGCACGGCAAGGCAAGGAAAGGGTAACGCATGGAAAAGCACGTTCAGGCGACGCAAGGCTAAGGCACGACAACGCAAGGCTAGGCAATGCACGGAAGGCAAGCAAAGAGTAACGGAAGGGAAGGAAGGCAAGGGAAAGCAAAGAAAAGCAAGTGTAACGGAAGGAACGGCACGGCAAGGGGAAACAAGGCTAAGGCACGACAACGCACGGCTAGGCAATGCAGGGCAAGGCAAGCAAAGGGTAACGCAAGGCAAGGCACGGTGAGGCTAGGCAAGGCTAATGCACGAAAACGCAAGGCTAGGCAATGCACGACAATGCAAGGAAAGCTTAAAGCAAAGGAAGGCAAGATCAGGCCAGATAAGGCAAAGGCACGACAACGCAAGGCTAGGCAATTCAGGGAATGCAAGCAAAGAGTAACGGAAGGTAAGCAAGGCAAAGAAAAGCAAGGAAAGGCAAGGGTAACGGAAGGAACGGCACGGCAAGGGGAAACAAGCCTAAGGCACGGCAACGCAGGCTAGGCAATGCACGGCAAGGCAAGGAAAGGGTAACGCATGGGAAAGCACGGTCAGGCGAGGCAAGGCTAAGGCATGACAACGCAAGGCTAGCCAATGCACGGAAAGTAAGCAAAGAGTAACGGAACGCAAGGAAGGCAAGGGAAAGCAAGGGAAGGCAAGGGTAACGGAAGGAACGGCACGGCAAGGGGAAACAAGGCTAAGGCACGGCAACGTAGGCTAGGCAATGCACGGCAAGGCAAGCAAAGGGTAACGCAAGGAAAGGCACGGTGAGGCTAGGCAAGGCTAATGCACGACAACGCAAGGCTAGGCAATGCACGACAATGCAAGGAAAGCTTAAAGCAAAGGAAGGCACGGTCAGGCGAGATAAGGCTAAGGCACGACAACGCAAGGCTAGGCAATGCAGGGAAGGGAAGCAAAGAGTAACGGAAGGTAAGCAAGGCAAGGAAAAGCAAGGAAAGGCAAGGGTAACGGAAGGAACTGCACGGCAAGGGGAAACAAGGCTAAGGCACGGCAACGCAGGCTGGGCAATGCACGGCAAGGCAAGAAAAGGGTAACGCATGGAAAAGCACGTTCAGGCGACGCAAGGCTAAGGCACGACAACGCAAGGCTAGGCAATGCACGGAAGGCAAGCAAAGAGTAACGGAAGGTAAGGAAGGCAAGGGAAAGCAAAGAAAAGCAAGTGTAACGGAAGGAACGGCACGGCAAGGGGAAACAAGGCTAAGGCACGACAACGCACGGCTAGGCAATGCAGGGCAAGGCAAGCAAAGGGTAACGCAAGGCAAGGCACGGTGAGGCTAGGCAAGGCTAATGCACGAAAACGCAAGGCTAGGCAATGCACGACAATGCAAGGAAAGCTTAAAGCAAAGGAAGGCAAGGTCAGGCCAGATAAGGCAAAGGCACGACAACGCAAGGCTAGGCAATTCAGGGAATGCAAGCAAAGAGTAACGGAAGGTAAGCAAGGCAAAGAAAAGCAAGGAAAGGCAAGGGTAACGGAAGGAACGGCACGGCAAGGGGAAACAAGCCTAAGGCACGGCAACGCAGGCTAGGCAATGCACGGCAAGGCAAGGAAAGGGTAACGCATGGGAAAGCACGGTCAGGCGAGGCAAGGCTAAGGCATGACAACGCAAGGCTAGCCAATGCACGGAAAGTAAGCAAAGAGTAACGGAACGCAAGGAAGGCAAGGGAAAGCAAGGGAAGGCAAGGGTAACGGAAGGAACGGCACGGCAAGGGGAAACAAGGCTAAGGCACGGCAACGTAGGCTAGGCAATGCACGGCAAGGCAAGCAAAGGGTAACGCAAGGAAAGGCACGGTGAGGCTAGGCAAGGCTAATGCATGAAAACGCAAGGCTAGGCGATGCACGACAATGCAAGGAAAGCTAAAAGCAAAGGAAGGCAAGGTCAGGCGAGATAAGGCTAAGGCACGACAACACAAGGCTAGGAAATTCAGGGAAGGCAAGCAAAGAGTAACGGAAGGTAAGCTAGGCAAGGAAAAGGAAGGAAAGGCCAGGGTAACGGAAGGAACGGCACGGCAAGGGGAAACAAGTCTAAGGCACGACACCGAACGCTAGGCAATGAAGGGCAAGGCAAGGAAAGGGTAACGCATTTGAAAGCACGGTCAGGCGAGGCAACGCTAAGGCACGACAACGCAAGGCTAGGCAATGCACGGAAGGCAAGCAAAGAGTAACGGAAGGTAAGGAAGGCAAGGGAAAGCAGGGAAAGGCAAGTGTAACGGAAGGGACGGCACGGGAAGGGGAAACAAGGCTAAGGCACGACAACGCACGGCTAGGCAATGCACGGCAAGGCAAGGAAAGCTTAAAGCAAAGGAAGGTACGGTCAGGCGAGATAAGGCTAAGGCACGACAACGCAAGGCTAGGCAATGCAGGGAAGGGAAGCAAAGAGTAACGGAAGGTAAGCAAGGCAAGGAATAGCAAGGAGAGGCAAGGGTAACGGAAGGAACGGCACGGCAAGGGGAAACAAGGCTAACGCACGGCAACGCAGACTAGGCAATGCACGGCAAGGCAAGGAAAGGGTAACTCATGGGAAAGCACGGTCAGTCGAGGCAAGGCTAAGGCATGACAAAGCAAGGCTAGGCAATGCACGGAAAGCAAGCAAAGAGTAACGGAAAGCAAGGAAGGCAAGGGAAAGCAAGGGAAGGCAAGGGTAACGGAAGGAACGGCACGGCAAGGGGAAACAAGGCTAAGGCACGGCAACGCACGGCTAGGCAATGCAGGGAAGGGAAGCAAAGAGTAACGGAAGGTAAGCAAGGCAAGGAAAAGCAAGGAAAGGCAAGGGTATACGGAAGGAACTGCACGGCAAGGGGAAACAAGGCTAAGGCACGGCAAAGCAGGCTGGGCAATGCACGGCAAGGCAAGGAAAGGGTAACGCATGGGAAAGCACGTTCAGGCGAGGCAAGGCTAAGGCACGACAACGCAAGGCTAGGCAATGCACGGAAGGCAAGCAAAGAGTAACGGAAGGTAAGGAAGGCAAGGGAAAGCAGGGAAAGGCAAGTGTAACGGAAGGAACGGCACGGCAAGGGGAAACAAGGCTAAGGCACGACAACGCACGGCTAGGCAATGCACGGCAAGGCAAGGAAAGGGTAACACATGGGAAAGCACGGTCAGGCGAGGCAAGGATAAGGCACGACAATGCAAGGCTAGGCAATGCACGGCAAGGCAAGGAAAGAGTAACGGAAGGAAAGGAAGGCAAGGCAAAGCCAGGCAAGGCAAGTGTAACAAAAGGCACGCCACGGCAAGGGGAAACAAGGCTAAGGCGCGACAACGCACGGCTAGGCAATGCACGGCAAGGCAAGGAAAGGGTAACGCAAGGCAAGGCACGGTGTTGCTAGGCAAGGCTAATGCACGCCAACGCAAGGCTAGGCAATGCACGACACTGCAAGGAAAGCTTAAAGCAAAGGAAGGCACGGTCAGGCGAGATAAGGCTAAGGCACGACAACGCAAGGCTAGGCAATGCAGGGTAGGGAAGCAAAGAGTAACGGAAGGTAAGCAAGGGAAGGAAAAGCAAGGAAAGGCAAGGGTAACGGAAGGAACGGCACGGCAAGGGGAAACAAGTCTAAGGCACGGCAACGTAGACTAGGCAATGCACGGCAAGGCAAGGAAAGGGTAACTCATGGGAAAGCACGGTCAGGCGAGGCAAGGGTAAGGCATGACAACGCAAGGCTACGCAATGCACGGAAAGCAAGCAAAGAGTAACGGAAAGCAAGGAAGGCAAGGGAAAGCAAGGGAAGGCAAGGGTAACGGAAGGAACGGCACGGCAAGGGGAAACAAGGCTAAGGCACGGCAACGTAGGCTAGGCAATGCACGGCAAGGCAAGGAAAGGGTAACGCATGGGAAAGCACGTTCAGGCGAGGCAAGGCTAAGGCACGACAACGCAAGGCTAGGCAATGCACGGAAGGCAAGCAAAGAGTAACGGAAGGTAAGGAAGGCAAGGGAAAGCAAAGAAAGGCAAGTGTAACGGAAGGAACGGCACGGCAAGGGGAAACAAGGCTAAGGCACGACAACGCACGGCTAGGCATTGCACGGCAAGGCAAGCAAAGGGTAACGCAAGGAATGGCACGGTGAGGCTAGGCAAGTCTAATGCACGAAAACGCAAGGCTAGGCGATGCACGACAATGCAAGGAAAGCTTAAAGCAAAGGAAGGCAAGGTCAGGCGAGATAAGGCTAAGGTACGACAACGCAAGGCTAGGAAATTCAGGGAAGGCAAGCAAAGAGTAACGGAAGGTAAGCAAGGCAAGGAAAAGGAAGGAAAGGGCAGGGTAACGGAAGGAACGGCACGGCAAGGGGAAACAAGTCTAAGGCACGACACCGAACGCTAGGCAATGAACGGCAAGGCAAGGAAAGTGTAACGCATTTGAAAGCACGGTCAGGCGAGGCAACGCTAAGGCACGACAACGCAAGAATAGGCAATGCACGGAAGGCAAGCAAAGAGTAACGGAACGCAAGGAAGGCAAGGGAAACAAGGGAAGGCAAGGGTAACAGAAGGAACGGCACGGCAAGGGGTAACAAGGCTAAGGCACGACAACTCAGGGCTAGGCAATGCACGGCAAGGCAAGGAAAGGGTAACGGAAGGAAAGGAAGGCAAGGCAAAGCCAGGCGATCAAGTGTAACAAAAGGCACACCACGCCAAGGGGAAACAAGGCTAAGGCACGACAACGCACGGCTAGGCAATGCACGGCAAGGCAAGGAAAGGGTAACGCATGGGAAAGCACGGTCAGGCGAGGCAAGGATAAGGCACGACAATGCAAGGCTACGCAATGCACGGCAAGGCAAGGAAAGAGTAACGGAAGGAAAGGAAGGCAAGGCAAAGCCAAGCAAGGCAAGTGCAACAAAAGGTACGCCACGGCAAGGGGAAACAAGGCTAAGGCACGACAACGCACGGCTATGCAATGCACGGCAAGGCAAGGAAAGGGTAACGCAAGGCAAGGCACGGTGAGGCTAGGCAAGGCTAATGCACGACAACGCAAGGCTAGGCAATGCACGACAATGCAAGGAAAGCTTAAAGCAAAGGAAGGCACGGTCAGGCGAGATAAGGCTAAGGCACGACAACGCAAGGCTAGGCAATGCAGGGAAGGGAAGCAAAGAGTAACGGAAGGTAAGCAAGGCAAGGAAAAGCAAGGAAAGGCAAGGGTAACGGAAGGAACTGCACGGCAAGGGGAAACAAGGCTAAGGCACGGCAACGCAGGCTGGGCAATGCACGGCAAGGCAAGGAAAGGGTAACGCATGGAAAAGCACGTTCAGGCGACGCAAGGCTAAGGCACGACAACGCAAGGCTAGGCAATGCACGGAAGGCAAGCAAAGAGTAACGGAAGGGAAGGAAGGCAAGGGAAAGCAAAGAAAAGCAAGTGTAACGGAAGGAACGGCACGGCAAGGGGAAACAAGGCTAAGGCACGACAACGCACGGCTAGGCAATGCAGGGCAAGGCAAGCAAAGGGTAACGCAAGGCAAGGCACGGTGAGGCTAGGCAAGGCTAATGCACGAAAACGCAAGGCTAGGCAATGCACGACAATGCAAGGAAAGCTTAAAGCAAAGGAAGGCAAGGTCAGGCCAGATAAGGCAAAGGCACGACAACGCAAGGCTAGGCAATTCAGGGAATGCAAGCAAAGAGTAACGGAAGGTAAGCAAGGCAAAGAAAAGCAAGGAAAGGCAAGGGTAACGGAAGGAACGGCACGGCAAGGGGAAACAAGCCTAAGGCACGGCAACGCAGGCTAGGCAATGCACGGCAATGCAAGGAAAGGGTAACGCATGGGAAAGCACGGTCAGGCGAGGCAAGGCTAAGGCATGACAACGCAAGGCTAGCCAATGCACGGAAAGTAAGCAAAGAGTAACGGAACGCAAGGAAGGCAAGGGAAAGCAAGGGAAGGCAAGGGTAACGGAAGGAACGGCACGGCAAGGGGAAACAAGGCTAAGGCACGGCAACGTAGGCTAGGCAATGCACGGCAAGGCAAGCAACGCAAAGGGTAACGCAAGGAAAGGCACGGTGAGGCTAGGCAAGGCTAATGCAAGGGTAACGGAAGGAAACGCAAGGCTAGGCTGGGCAATGCACGGACAATGCAAGGAAAGCTAAGGCACGACAACGCAAGGCTAAAGCAAAGGAAGGCAAGGTCAGGCGAGATAAGGCTAAGGCACGACAACAAGGCAAAGGCTAGGCAAGGCTAATGCAGGGAAGGCAAAGCAAAGAGTAACGGAAGGTAAGCAATTCAGGGAAGGCAAAGAGTAACGGAAGTAAGCAAGGCAAAGAAAAGCAAGGAAAGGCAAGGGTAACGGAAGGAACTAAGGCACGGCAAGGGGAAACAAGTAACGCTAAGGCAGGCAAGGCTAAGGCATGACAACGCAAGGCTAGCTGCACGGGCAATGAAACGGCAAGGCAAGGAAAGGGTAACGCACGCTAGGCAATGAACGGCAAGGCAAGGAAAGGGTAACGCATTTGAAAGCACGGTCAGGCGAGGCAACGCTAAGGCACGACAACGCAAGGCTAGGCAATGCACGGAAGGCAAGCAAAGAGTAACGGAAGGTAAGGAAGGCAAGGGAAAGCAGGGAAAGGCAAGTGTAACGGAAGGGACGGGACGGGAAGGGGAAACAAGGCTAAGGCACGACAACGCACGGCTAGGCAATGCACGGCAAGGCAAGGAAAGGGTAACGCAAGGCAAGGCACGGTGTGGCT
Organism: Macrotis lagotis; assembly: GCF_037893015.1. Lineage (NCBI taxonomy): Eukaryota > Metazoa > Chordata > Mammalia > Peramelemorphia > Peramelidae > Macrotis > Macrotis lagotis. The sequence continues at coordinate 226,356 of NW_027422010.1, forward strand.
AGGCAAGGCTAATGCACGACAACGCAAGGCTAGGCAATGCACGACAATGCAAGGAAAGCTTAAAGCAAAGGAAGGTACGGTCAGGCGAGATAAGGCTAAGGCACGACAACGCAAGGCTAGGCAATGCAGGGAAGGGAAGCAAAGAGTAACGGAAGGTAAGCAAGGCAAGGAAAAGCAAGGAGAGGCAAGGGTAACGGAAGGAACGGCACGGCAAGGGGAAACAAGGCTAACGCACGGCAACGCAGACTAGGCAATGCACGGCAAGGCAAGGAAAGGGTAACTCATGGGAAAGCACGGTCAGTCGAGGCAAGGCTAAGGCATGACAACGCAAGGCTAGGCAATGCACGGAAAGCAAGCAAAGAGTAACGGAAAGCAAGGAAGGCAAGGGAAAGCAAGGGAAGGCAAGGGTAACGGAAGGAACGGCACGGCAAGGGGAAACAAGGCTAAGGCACGACAACGCACGGCTAGGCAATGCACGGCAAGGCAAGGAAAGGGTAACGCATGGGAAAGCACGGTCAGGCGAGGCAAGGCTAAGGCACGACAACCCAAGGCTAGGCAATGCACGGAAGGCAAGCAAAGAGAAACGGAAGGTAAGGAAGGAAATGGAAAGCAAACAAAGGCAAGTGTAACAGAAGGAACGGCACGGCAAGGGGAAACAAGGCTAAGGCACGACAAGGCACGGCTAGGCAATGCACGGCAAGGCAAGCAAAGGGTAACGCAAGGAAAGGCACGGTGAGGCTAGGCAAGGCTAATGCACGAAAACGCAAGGCTAGGCGATGCACGACAATGCAAGGAAAGCTTAAAGCAAAGGAAGGCAAGGTCAGGCGAGATAAGGCAAAGGCACGACAACGCAAGGCTAGGCAATGCACGGAAAGCAAGCAAAGAGTAACGGAACGCAAGGAAGGCAAGGGAAAGCAAGGAAAGGCAAGTGTAACGTAAGGAACGGCACGGCAAGGGGAAACAAGGCAAAGGCACGACAACGCACGGCTAGGCAATGCACGGCAAGGCAAGGAAAGCTTAAAGCAAAGGAAGGCAAGGTCAGGCGAGATAAGGCAAAGGCACGACAACGCAAGGCTAGGCAATTCAGGGAAGGCAAGCAAAGAGTAACAGAAGGTAAGCAAGGCAAGGAAAAGCAAGGAAAGTCAAGGGTAACGGAAGGCACGGCACGGCAAGGGGAAACAAGTCTAAGGCACGACACCGAACGCTAGGCAATGAACAGCAAGGCAAGGAAAGGGATACGCATGGGAAAGCACGGTCAGGCGAGGCAAGGCTAAGGCACGACAACGCAAGGCTAGGCAATGCACGGAAGGCAAGCAAACGTAACGGAAGGAAAGGAAGGCAAGGCAAAGCCAGGCAAGGCAAGTGTAACAAAAGGCACGCAACGGCAAGGGGAAACAAGGCTAAGGCACGACAACACACGGCTAGGAAATGCACGGCAAGGCAAGGAAAGGGTAACGCAAGGCAAGGCACGGTGAGGCTAGGCAAGGCTAATGCACGACAACGCAAGGCTAGGCAAAGCACGACAATGCAAGTAAAGCTTAAAGCAAAGGAAGGCAGGGTCAGGCGAGATAAGGCTAAGGCACGACAACGCAAGGCTAGGCAATGCGGGGAAGGCAAGCAAAGAGTAACGCATGGGAAAGCACGGTCAGGGGAGGCAAGGCAAAGGCACGACAACGCAAGGCTTGGCAATGCACGGAAGGCAAGCAAAGAGTAACGGAATGTAAGGAAGGCAAGGGAAAGCAAAGAAAGGCAAGTGTAACAGAAGGAACGGCACGGCAAGGGGAAACAAGGCTAAGGCACGACAACGCACGCTAGGCAATGCACGGCAAGGCAAGGAAAGGGTAACGCATGGGAAAGCACGGTAAGGCGAGGCAAGGCTAAGGAAAGCCAACGCAAGGCTAGGCAATGCACGGAAAGCAAGCAAGGAGTAACGGAATGCAAGGAAGGAAAGGGAAAGCAAGGGAAGGGAAGGGTAACGGAAGGAACGGCACGGCAAGGGGTAACAAGGCTAAGGCACGACAACACACGGCTAGGAAATGCACGGCAAGGCAAGGAAAGGGTAACGCAAGGCAAGGCACGGTGAGGCTAGGCAAGGTTAATGCACGACAACGCAAGGCTACGCAATGCACGACAATGCAAGGAAAGCTTAAAGCAAAGGAAGGCACGGTCAGGCGAAATAAGGCTAAGGCACGACAACGCAAGGCTAGGCAATGCAGGGAAGGGAAGCAAAGAGTAACGGAAGGTAAGCAAGGCAAGGAAAAGCAAGGAAAGGCAAGGGTATACGGAAGGAACTGCACGGCAAGGGGAAACAAGGCTAAGGCACGGCAAAGCAGGCTGGGCAATGCACGGCAAGGCAAGGAAAGGGTAACGCATGGGTAAGCACGTTCAGGCGAGGCAAGGCTAAGGCACGACAACGCAAGGCTAGGCAATGCACGGAAGGGAAGCAAAGAGTAACGGAAGGTAAGGAAGGCAAGGGAAAGCAAAGAAAGGCAAGTGTAACGGAAGGAACTGCACCGCAAGGAGAAACAAGGCTAAGGCACAACAACGCACGGCTAGGCAATGCACGGCAAAGCAAGCAAAGGGGAACGCAAGGCAAGGCACGGTGAGGCTAGGCAAGGCTAATGCACGAAAACGCAAGGCTAGGCAATGCACGACAATGCAAGGAAAGCTTAAAGCAAAGGAAGGCAAGGTCAGGCCAGATAAGGCAAAGGCACGACAACGCAAGGCTAGGCAATTCAGGGAAGGCAAGCAAAGAGTAACGGAAGGTAAGTAAGACAAGGAAAAGCAAGGAAAGGCAAGGGTAACCGAAGGAACGGCACGGCAAGGGGAAACAAGTCTAAGGCACGACACCGAACGCTAGGCATTGAACGGCAAGGGAAGGAAAGGGTTACGCATGGGAAAGCACGGTCAGGCGAGGCAAGGCTAAGGCACGACAACGCAAGGCTAGGCAATGCACGGCAAGGCAAGGAAAGGGTAACGCATTTGAAAGCACGGTCAGGCGAGGCAACGCTAAGGCACGACAACGCAAGGCTAGGCAATGCACGGAAGGCAAGCAAAGAGTAACGGAAGGTAAGGAAGGCAAGGGAAAGCAGGGAAAGGCAAGTGTAACGGAAGGAACGGCACGGGAAGGGGAAACAAGGCTAAGGCACGACAACGCACGGCTAGGCAATGCACGGCAAGGCAAGGAAAGGGTAACGCAAGGCAAGGCACGGTGTGGCTAGGCAAGGATAATGCACGACAACCCAAGGCTAGGCAATGCACGACAATGCAAGGAAAGCTTAACGCAAAGGAAGGCACGGTCAGGCGAGATAAGGCTAAGGCACGACAACGCAAGGCTAGGCAATGCAGGGAAGGGAAGCAAAGAGTAACGGAAGGTAAGCAAGGCAAGGAAAAGCAAGGAGAGGCAAGGGTAACGGAAGGAACGGCACGGCAAGGGGAAACAAGGCTAACGCACGGCAACGCAGACTAGGCAATGCACGGCAAGGCAAGGAAAGGGTAACTCATGGGAAAGCACGGTCAGTCGAGGCAAGGCTAAGGCATGACAACGCAAGGCTAGGCAATGCACGGAAAGCAAGCAAAGAGTAACGGAAAGCAAGGAAGGCAAGGGAAAGCAAGGGAAGGCAAGGGTAACGGAAGGAACGGCACGGCAAGGGGAAACAAGGCTAAGGCACGGCAACGCAGGGCTAGGCCATGCACGGCAAGGCAAGGAAAGCTTAAAGCAAAGGAAGGCAAGGTCAGGCGAGATAAGGCAAAGGCACGACAACGCAAGGCTAGGCAATTCAGGGAAGGCAAGCAAAGAGTAACAGAAGGTAAGCAAGGCAAGGAAAAGCAAGGAAAGTCAAGGGTAACGGAAGGAACGGCACGGCAAGGGGAAACAAGTCTAAGGCACGACACCGAACGCTAGGCAATGAACAGCAAGGCAAGGAAAGGGATACGCATGGGAAAGCACGGTCAGGCGAGGCAAGGCTAAGGCACGACAACGCAAGGCTAGGCAATGCACGGAAGGCAAGCAAACGTAACGGAAGGAAAGGAAGGCAAGGCAAAGCCAGGCAAGGCAAGTGTAACAAAAGGCACGCAACGGCAAGGGGAAACAAGGCTAAGGCACGACAACACACGGCTAGGAAATGCACGGCAAGGCAAGGAAAGGGTAACGCAAGGCAAGGCACGGTGAGGCTAGGCAAGGCTAATGCACGACAACGCAAGGCTAGGCAAAGCACGACAATGCAAGTAAAGCTTAAAGCAAAGGAAGGCAGGGTCAGGCGAGATAAGGCTAAGGCACGACAACGCAAGGCTAGGCAATGCAGGGAAGGCAAGCAAAGTGTAACGCATGGGAAAGCACGGTCAGGGGAGGCAAGGCAAAGGCACGACAACGCAAGGCTTGGCAATGAACGGAAGGCAAGCAAAGAGTAACGGAATGTAAGGAAGGCAAGGGAAAGCCAAGAAAGGCAAGTGTAACAGAAGGAACGGCACGGCAAGGGGAAACAAGGCTAAGGCACGACAACGCACGCTAGGCAATGCACGGCAAGGCAAGGAAAGGGTAACGCATGGGAAAGCACGGTAAGGCGAGGCAAGGCTAAGGAAAGCCAACGCAAGGCTAGGCAATGCACGGAAAGCAAGCAAGGAGTAACGGAATGCAAGGAAGGAAAGGGAAAGCAAGGGAAGGCAAGGGTAACGGAAGGAACGGCACGGCAAGGGGTAACAAGGCTAAGGCACGACAACACACGGCTAGGAAATGCACGGCAAGGCAAGGAAAGGGTAACGCAAGGCAAGGCACGGTGAGGCTAGGCAAGGTTAATGCACGACAACGCAAGGCTACGCAATGCACGACAATGCAAGGAAAGCTTAAAGCAAAGGAAGGCACGGTCAGGCGAAATAAGGCTAAGGCACGACAACGCAAGGCTAGGCAATGCAGGGAAGGGAAGCAAAGAGTAACGGAAGGTAAGCAAGGCAAGGAAAAGCAAGGAAAGGCAAGGGTATACGGAAGGAACTGCACGGCAAGGGGAAACAAGGCTAAGGCACGGCAAAGCAGGCTGGGTAATGCACGGCAAGGCAAGGAAAGGGTAACGCATGGGAAAGCACGTTCAGGCGAGGCAAGGCTAAGGCACGACAACGCAAGGCTAGGCAATGCACGGAAGGCAAGCAAAGAGTAACGGAAGGTAAGGAAGGCAAGGGAAAGCAGGGAAAGGCAAGTGTAAGGGAAGGAACGGCACGGCAAGGGGAAACAAGGCTAAGGCACGACAACGCACGGCTAGGCAATGCACGGCAAGGCAAGGAAAGGGTAACACATGGCAAAGCACGGTCAGGCGAGGCAAGGCTAAGGCACGACAATGCAAGGCTAGGCAATGGACGGCAAGGCAAGGAAAGAGTAACGGAAGGAAAGGAAGGCAAGGCAAAGCCAGGCAAGGCAAGTGTAACAAAAGGCACGGCACGGCAAGGGGAAACAAGGCTAAGGCGCGACAACGCACGGCTAGGCAATGCACGGCAAGGCAAGGAAAGGGTAACGCAAGGCAAGGCACGGTGTTGCTAGGCAAGGCTAATGCACGACAACGCAAGGCTAGGCAATGCACGACAATGCAAGGAAAGCTTAAAGCAAAGGAAGGCACGGTCAGGCGAGATAAGGCTAAGGCACGACAACGCAAGGCTAGGCAATGCAGGGTAGGGAAGCAAAGAGTAACGGAAGGTAAGCAAGGGAAGGAAAAGCAAGGAAAGGCAAGGGTAACGGAAGGAACGGCACGGCAAGGGGAAACAAGTCTAAGGCACGGCAACGTAGACTAGGCAATGCACGGCAAGGCAAGGAAAGGGTAACTCATGGGAAAGCACGGTCAGGCGAGGCAAGGGTAAGGCATGACAACGCAAGGCTACGCAATGCACGGAAAGCAAGCAAAGAGTAACGGAAAGCAAGGAAGGCAAGGGAAAGCAAGGGAAGGCAAGGGTAACGGAAGGAACGGCACGGCAAGGGGAAACAAGGCTAAGGCACGGCAACGTAGGCTAGGCAATGCACGGCAAGGCAAGGAAAGGGTAACGCATGGGAAAGCACGTTCAGGCGAGGCAAGGCTAAGGCACGACAACGCAAGGCTAGGCAATGCACGGAAGGCAAGCAAAGAGTAACGGAAGGTAAGGAAGGCAAGGGAAAGCAAAGAAAGGCAAGTGTAACGGAAGGAACGGCACGGCAAGGGGAAACAAGGCTAAGGCACGACAACGCACGGCTAGGCATTGCACGGCAAGGCAAGCAAAGGGTAACGCAAGGAATGGCACGGTGAGGCTAGGCAAGTCTAATGCACGAAAACGCAAGGCTAGGCGATGCACGACAATGCAAGGAAAGCTTAAAGCAAAGGAAGGCAAGGTCAGGCGAGATAAGGCTAAGGTACGACAACGCAAGGCTAGGAAATTCAGGGAAGGCAAGCAAAGAGTAACGGAAGGTAAGCAAGGCAAGGAAAAGGAAGGAAAGGGCAGGGTAACGGAAGGAACGGCACGGCAAGGGGAAACAAGTCTAAGGCACGACACCGAACGCTAGGCAATGAACGGCAAGGCAAGGAAAGTGTAACGCATTTGAAAGCACGGTCAGGCGAGGCAACGCTAAGGCACGACAACGCAAGAATAGGCAATGCACGGAAGGCAAGCAAAGAGTAACGGAACGCAAGGAAGGCAAGGGAAACAAGGGAAGGCAAGGGTAACGGAAGGAACGGCACGGCAAGGGGTAACAAGGCTAAGGCACGACAACTCAGGGCTAGGCAATGCACGGCAAGGCAAGGAAAGGGTAACGGAAGGAAAGGAAGGCAAGGCAAAGCCAGGCAATCAAGTGTAACAAAAGGCACACCACGCCAAGGGGAAACAAGGCTAAGGCACGACAACGCACGGCTAGGCAATGCACGGCAAGGCAAGGAAAGGGTAACGCATGGGAAAGCACGGTCAGGCGAGGCAAGGATAAGGCACGACAATGCAAGGCTACGCAATGCACGGCAAGGCAAGGAAAGAGTAACGGAAGGAAAGGAAGGCAAGGCAAAGCCAAGCAAGGCAAGTGCAACAAAAGGTACGCCACGGCAAGGGGAAACAAGGCTAAGGCACGACAACGCACGGCTATGCAATGCACGGCAAGGCAAGGAAAGGGTAACGCAAGGCAAGGCACGGTGAGGCTAGGCAAGGCTAATGCACGACAACGCAAGGCTAGGCAATGCACGACAATGCAAGGAAAGCTTAAAGCAAAGGAAGGCACGGTCAGGCGAGATAAGGCTAAGGCACGACAACGCAAGGCTAGGCAATGCAGGGAAGGGAAGCAAAGAGTAACGGAAGGTAAGCAAGGCAAGGAAAAGCAAGGAAAGGCAAGGGTAACGGAAGGAACTGCACGGCAAGGGGAAACAAGGCTAAGGCACGGCAACGCAGGCTGGGCAATGCACGGCAAGGCAAGGAAAGGGTAACGCATGGAAAAGCACGTTCAGGCGACGCAAGGCTAAGGCACGACAACGCAAGGCTAGGCAATGCACGGAAGGCAAGCAAAGAGTAACGGAAGGGAAGGAAGGCAAGGGAAAGCAAAGAAAAGCAAGTGTAACGGAAGGAACGGCACGGCAAGGGGAAACAAGGCTAAGGCACGACAACGCACGGCTAGGCAATGCAGGGCAAGGCAAGCAAAGGGTAACGCAAGGCAAGGCACGGTGAGGCTAGGCAAGGCTAATGCACGAAAACGCAAGGCTAGGCAATGCACGACAATGCAAGGAAAGCTTAAAGCAAAGGAAGGCAAGGTCAGGCCAGATAAGGCAAAGGCACGACAACGCAAGGCTAGGCAATTCAGGGAATGCAAGCAAAGAGTAACGGAAGGTAAGCAAGGCAAAGAAAAGCAAGGAAAGGCAAGGGTAACGGAAGGAACGGCACGGCAAGGGGAAACAAGCCTAAGGCACGGCAACGCAGGCTAGGCAATGCACGGCAAGGCAAGGAAAGGGTAACGCATGGGAAAGCACGGTCAGGCGAGGCAAGGCTAAGGCATGACAACGCAAGGCTAGCCAATGCACGGAAAAGTAAGCAAAGAGTAACGGAACGCAAGGAAGGCAAGGGAAAGCAAGGGAAGGCAAGGGTAACGGAAGGAACGGCACGGCAAGGGGAAACAAGGCTAAGGCACGGCAACGTAGGCTAGGCAATGCACGGCAAGGCAAGCAAAGGGTAACGCAAGGAAAGGCACGGTGAGGCTAGGCAAGGGTAATGCATGAAAACGCAAGGCTAGGCGATGCACGACAATGCAAGGAAAGCTAAAAGCAAAGGAAGGCAAGGTCAGGCGAGATAAGGCTAAGGCACGACAACACAAGGCTAGGAAATTCAGGGAAGGCAAGCAAAGAGTAACGGAAGGTAAGCTAGGCAAGGAAAAGGAAGGAAAGGCCAGGGTAACGAGAAGGAACGGCACGGCAAGGGGGAAACAAGTCTAAGGCACGACACCGAACCAAAGAGTAACGGAAGGTAAGCAAGGCAAGGAAAAGCAAGGAGAGGCAAGGGTAACGGAAGGAACGGCACGGCAAGGGGGAAACAAGGCTAACGCACGGCAACGCAGACTAGGCAATGCACGGGCAAGGCAAGGAAAGGGTAACTCATGGGGAAAGCACGGTCAGTCGAGGCAAGGCTAAGGCATGACAACGCAAGGCTAGGCAATGCACGGAAAGCAAGCAAAGAGTAACGGAAAGCAAGGAAGGCAAGGGAAAGCAAGGGAAGGCAAGGGTAACGGAAGGAACGGCACGGCAAGGGGAAACAAGGCTAAGGCACGACAACGCACGGCTAGGCAATGCAGGGAAGGGAAGCAAAGAGTAACGGAAGGTAAGCAAGGCAAGGAAAAGCAAGGAAAGGCAAGGGTATACGGAAGGAACTGCACGGCAAGGGGGAAACAAGGCTAAGGCACGGCAAAGCAGGCTGGGCAATGCACGGCAAGGCAAGGAAAGGGTAACGCATGGGAAAGCACGTTCAGGCGAGGCAAGGCTAAGGCACGACAACGCAAGGCTAGGCAATGCACGGAAGGCAAGCAAAGAGTAACGGAAGTTAAGGAAGGCAAGGGAAAGCAGGGAAAGGCAAGTGTAACGGAAGGAACGGCACGGCAAGGGGAAACAAGGCTAAGGCACGACAACGCACGGCTAGGCAATGCACGGCAAGGCAAGGAAAGGGTAACACATGGGAAAGCACGGTCAGGCGAGGCAAGGATAAGGCACGACAATGCAAGGCTAGGCAATGCACGGCAAGGCAAGGAAAGAGTAACGGAAGGAAAGGAAGGCAAGGCAAAGCCAGGCAAGGCAAGTGTAACAAAAGGCACGCCACGGCAAGGGGAAACAAGGCTAAGGCGCGACAACGCACGGCTAGGCAATGCACGGCAAGGCAAGGAAAGGGTAACGCAAGGCAAGGCACGGTGTTGCTAGGCAAGGCTAATGCACGACAACGCAAGGCTAGGCAATGCACGACAATGCAAGGAAAGCTTAAAGCAAAGGAAGGCACGGTCAGGCGAGATAAGGCTAAGGCACGACAACGCAAGGCTAGGCAATGCAGGGTAGGGAAGCAAAGAGTAACGGAAGGTAAGCAAGGGAAGGAAAAGCAAGGAAAGGCAAGGGTAACGGAAGGAACGGCACGGCAAGGGGAAACAAGTCTAAGGCACGGCAACGTAGACTAGGCAATGCACGGCAAGGCAAGGAAAGGGTAACTCATGGGAAAGCACGGTCAGGCGAGGCAAGGGTAAGGCATGACAACGCAAGGCTACGCAATGCACGGAAAGCAAGCAAAGAGTAACGGAAAGCAAGGAAGGCAAGGGAAAGCAAGGGAAGGCAAGGGTAACGGAAGGAACGGCACGGGAAGGGGAAACAAGGCTAAGGCACGGCAACGTAGGCTAGGCAATGCACGGCAAGGCAAGGAAAGGGTAACGCATGGGAAAGCTCGTTCAGGCGAGGCAAGGCTAAGGCACGACAACGCAAGGCTAGGCAATGCACGGAAGGCAAGCAAAGAGTAACGGAAGGTAAGGAAGGCAAGGGAAAGCAAAGAAAGGCAAGTGTAACGGAAGGAACGGCACGGCAAGGGGAAACAAGGCTAAGGCACGACAACGCACGGCTAGGCATTGCACGGCAAGGCAAGCAAAGGGTAACGCAAGGAATGGCACGGTGAGGCTAGGCAAGTCTAATGCACGAAAACGCAAGGCTAGGCGATGCACGACAATGCAAGGAAAGCTTAAAGCAAAGGAAGGCAAGGTCAGGCGAGATAAGGCTAAGGTACGACAACGCAAGGCTAGGAAATTCAGGGAAGGCAAGCAAAGAGTAACGGAAGGTAAGCAAGGCAAGGAAAAGGAAGGAAAGGGCAGGGTAACGGAAGGAACGGCACGGCAAGGGGAAACAAGTCTAAGGCACGACACCGAACGCTAGGCAATGAACGGCAAGGCAAGGAAAGTGTAACGCATTTGAAAGCACGGTCAGGCGAGGCAACGCTAAGGCACGACAACGCAAGAATAGGCAATGCACGGAAGGCAAGCAAAGAGTAACGGAACGCAAGGAAGGCAAGGGAAACAAGGGAAGGCAAGGGTAACGGAAGGAACGGCACGGCAAGGGGTAACAAGGCTAAGGCACGACAACTCAGGGCTAGGCAATGCACGGCAAGGCAAGGAAAGGGTAACGGAAGGAAAGGAAGGCAAGGCAAAGCCAGGCAATCAAGTGTAACAAAAGGCACACCACGCCAAGGGGAAACAAGGCTAAGGCACGACAACGCACGGCTAGGCAATGCACGGCAAGGCAAGGAAAGGGTAACGCATGGGAAAGCACGGTCAGGCGAGGCAAGGATAAGGCACGACAATGCAAGGCTACGCAATGCACGGCAAGGCAAGGAAAGAGTAACGGAAGGAAAGGAAGGCAAGGCAAAGCCAAGCAAGGCAAGTGCAACAAAAGGTACGCCACGGCAAGGGGAAACAAGGCTAAGGCACGACAACGCACGGCTATGCAATGCACGGCAAGGCAAGGAAAGGGTAACGCAAGGCAAGGCACGGTGAGGCTAGGCAAGGCTAATGCACGACAACGCAAGGCTAGGCAATGCACGACAATGCAAGGAAAGCTTAAAGCAAAGGAAGGCACGGTCAGGCGAGATAAGGCTAAGGCACGACAACGCAAGGCTAGGCAATGCAGGGAAGGGAAGCAAAGAGTAACGGAAGGTAAGCAAGGCAAGGAAAAGCAAGGAAAGGCAAGGGTAACGGAAGGAACTGCACGGCAAGGGGAAACAAGGCTAAGGCACGGCAACGCAGGCTGGGCAATGCACGGCAAGGCAAGGAAAGGGTAACGCATGGAAAAGCACGTTCAGGCGACGCAAGGCTAAGGCACGACAACGCAAGGCTAGGCAATGCACGGAAGGCAAGCAAAGAGTAACGGAAGGGAAGGAAGGCAAGGGAAAGCAAAGAAAAGCAAGTGTAACGGAAGGAACGGCACGGCAAGGGGAAACAAGGCTAAGGCACGACAACGCACGGCTAGGCAATGCAGGGCAAGGCAAGCAAAGGGTAACGCAAGGCAAGGCACGGTGAGGCTAGGCAAGGCTAATGCACGAAAACGCAAGGCTAGGCAATGCACGACAATGCAAGGAAAGCTTAAAGCAAAGGAAGGCAAGGTCAGGCCAGATAAGGCAAAGGCACGACAACGCAAGGCTAGGCAATTCAGGGAATGCAAGCAAAGAGTAACGGAAGGTAAGCAAGGCAAAGAAAAGCAAGGAAAGGCAAGGGTAACGGAAGGAACGGCACGGCAAGGGGAAACAAGCCTAAGGCACGGCAACGCAGGCTAGGCAATGCACGGCAAGGCAAGGAAAGGGTAACGCATGGGAAAGCACGGTCAGGCGAGGCAAGGCTAAGGCATGACAACGCAAGGCTAGCCAATGCACGGAAAGTAAGCAAAGAGTAACGGAACGCAAGGAAGGCAAGGGAAAGCAAGGGAAGGCAAGGGTAACGGAAGGAACGGCACGGCAAGGGGAAACAAGGCTAAGGCACGGCAACGTAGGCTAGGCAATGCACGGCAAGGCAAGCAAAGGGTAACGCAAGGAAAGGCACGGTGAGGCTAGGCAAGGCTAATGCACGACAACGCAAGGCTAGGCAATGCACGACAATGCAAGGAAAGCTTAAAGCAAAGGAAGGCAAGGTCAGGCGAGATAAGGCTAAGGCACGACAACGCAAGGCTAGGCAATGCAGGGAAGGGAAGCAAAGAGTAACGGAAGGTAAGCAAGGCAAGGAAAAGCAAGGAAAGGCAAGGGTAACGGAAGGAACTGCACGGCAAGGGGAAACAAGGCTAAGGCACGGCAACGCAGGCTGGGCAATGCACGGCAAGGCAAGGAAAGGGTAACGCATGGAAAAGCACGTTCAGGCGACGCAAGGCTAAGGCACGACAACGCAAGGCTAGGCAATGCACGGAAGGCAAGCAAAGAGTAACGGAAGGTAAGGAAGGCAAGGGAAAGCAAAGAAAAGCAAGTGTAACGGAAGGAACGGCACGGCAAGGGGAAACAAGGCTAAGGCACGACAACGCACGGCTAGGCAATGCAGGGCAAGGCAAGCAAAGGGTAACGCAAGGCAAGGCACGGTGAGGCTAGGCAAGGCTAATGCACGAAAACGCAAGGCTAGGCAATGCACGAAAATGCAAGGAAAGCTTAAAGCAAAGGAAGGCAAGGTCAGGCCAGATAAGGCAAAGGCACGACAACGCAAGGCTAGGCAATTCAGGGAATGCAAGCAAAGAGTAACGGAAGGTAAGCAAGGCAAAGAAAAGCAAGGAAAGGCAAGGGTAACGGAAGGAACGGCACGGCAAGGGGAAACAAGCCTAAGGCACGGCAACGCAGGCTAGGCAATGCACGGCAAGGCAAGGAAAGGGTAACGCATGGGAAAGCACGGTCAGGCGAGGCAAGGCTAAGGCATGACAACGCAAGGCTAGCCAATGCACGGAAAGTAAGCAAAGAGTAACGGAACGCAAGGAAGGCAAGGGAAAGCAAGGGAAGGCAAGGGTAACGGAAGGAACGGCACGGCAAGGGGAAACAAGGCTAAGGCACGGCAACGTAGGCTAGGCAATGCACGGCAAGGCAAGCAAAGGGTAACGCAAGGAAAGGCACGGTGAGGCTAGGCAAGGCTAATGCACGACAACGCAAGGCTAGGCAATGCACGACAATGCAAGGAAAGCTTAAAGCAAAGGAAGGCACGGTCAGGCGAGATAAGGCTAAGGCACGACAACGCAAGGCTAGGCAATGCAGGGAAGGGAAGCAAAGAGTAACGGAAGGTAAGCAAGGCAAGGAAAAGCAAGGAAAGGCAAGGGTAACGGAAGGAACTGCACGGCAAGGGGAAACAAGGCTAAGGCACGGCAACGCAGGCTGGGCAATGCACGGCAAGGCAAGGAAAGGGTAACGCATGGAAAAGCACGTTCAGGCGACGCAAGGCTAAGGCACGACAACGCAAGGCTAGGCAATGCACGGAAGGCAAGCAAAGAGTAACGGAAGGTAAGGAAGGCAAGGGAAAGCAAAGAAAAGCAAGTGTAACGGAAGGAACGGCACGGCAAGGGGAAACAAGGCTAAGGCACGACAACGCACGGCTAGGCAATGCAGGGCAAGGCAAGCAAAGGGTAACGCAAGGCAAGGCACGGTGAGGCTAGGCAAGGCTAATGCACGAAAACGCAAGGCTAGGCAATGCACGACAATGCAAGGAAAGCTTAAAGCAAAGGAAGGCAAGGTCAGGCCAGATAAGGCAAAGGCACGACAACGCAAGGCTAGGCAATTCAGGGAATGCAAGCAAAGAGTAACGGAAGGTAAGCAAGGCAAAGAAAAGCAAGGAAAGGCAAGGGTAACGGAAGGAACGGCACGGCAAGGGGAAACAAGCCTAAGGCACGGCAACGCAGGCTAGGCAATGCACGGCAAGGCAAGGAAAGGGTAACGCATGGGAAAGCACGGTCAGGCGAGGCAAGGCTAAGGCATGACAACGCAAGGCTAGCCAATGCACGGAAAGTAAGCAAAGAGTAACGGAACGCAAGGAAGGCAAGGGAAAGCAAGGGAAGGCAAGGGTAACGGAAGGAACGGCACGGAAAGGGGAAACAAGGCTAAGGCACGGAAACGTAGGCTAGGCAATGCACGGCAAGGCAAGCAAAGGGTAACGCAAGGAAAGGCACGGTGTGGCTAGGTAAGGCTAATGCATGAAAACGCAAGGCTAGGCGATGCACGACAATGCAAGGAAAGCTAAAAGCAAAGGAAGGCAAGGTCAGGCGAGATAAGGCTAAGGCACGACAACACAAGGCTAGGAAATTCAGGGAAGGCAAGCAAAGAGTAACGGAAGGTAAGCTAGGCAAGGAAAAGGAAGGAAAGGCCAGGGTAACGGAAGGAACGGCACGGCAAGGGGAAACAAGTCTAAGGCACGACACCGAACGCTAGGCAATGAACGGCAAGGCAAGGAAAGGGTAACGCATTTGAAAGCACGGTCAGGCGAGGCAACGCTAAGGCACGACAACGCAAGGCTAGGCAATGCACGGAAGGCAAGCAAAGAGTAACGGAAGGTAAGGAAGGCAAGGGAAAGCAGGGAAAGGCAAGTGTAACGGAAGGGACGGCACGGGAAGGGGAAACAAGGCTAAGGCACGACAACGCACGGCTAGGCAATGCACGGCAAGGCAAGGAAAGGGTAACGCAAGGCAAGGCACGGTGTGGCTAGGCAAGGCTAATGCACGACAACGCAAGGCTAGGCAATGCACGACAATGCAAGGAAAGCTTAAAGCAAAGGAAGGTACGGTCAGGCGAGATAAGGCTAAGGCACGACAACGCAAGGCTAGGCAATGCAGGGAAGGGAAGCAAAGAGTAACGGAAGGTAAGCAAGGCAAGGAAAAGCAAGGAGAGGCAAGGGTAACGGAAGGAACGGCACGGCAAGGGGAAACAAGGCTAACGCACGGCAACGCAGACTAGGCAATGCACGGCAAGGCAAGGAAAGGGTAACTCATGGGAAAGCACGGTCAGTCGAGGCAAGGCTAAGGCATGACAACGCAAGGCTAGGCAATGCACGGAAAGCAAGCAAAGAGTAACGGAAAGCAAGGAAGGCAAGGGAAAGCAAGGGAAGGCAAGGGTAACGGAAGGAACGGCACGGCAAGGGGAAACAAGGCTAAGGCACGACAACGCAAGGCTAGGCAATGCAGGGAAGGGAAGCAAAGAGTAACGGAAGGTAAGCAAGGCAAGGAAAAGCAAGGAAAGGCAAGGGTATACGGAAGGAACTGCACGGCAGGGGGAAACAAGGCTAAGGCACGGCAAAGCAGGCTGGGCAATGCACGGCAAGGCAAGGAAAGGGTAACGCATGGGAAAGCACGTTCAGGCGAGGCAAGGCTAAGGCACGACAACGCAAGGCTAGGCAATGCACGGAAGGCAAGCAAAGAGTAACGGAAGGTAAGGAAGGCAAGGGAAAGCAGGGAAAGGCAAGTGTAACGGAAGGAACGGCACGGCAAGGGGAAACAAGGCTAAGGCACGACAACGCACGGCTAGGCAATGCACGGCAAGGCAAGGAAAGGGTAACACATGGGAAAGCACGGTCAGGCGAGGCAAGGATAAGGCACGACAATGCAAGGCTAGGCAATGCACGGCAAGGCAAGGAAAGAGTAACGGAAAAAAGGAAGGCAAGGCAAAGCCAGGCAAGGCAAGTGTAACAAAAGGCACGCCACGGCAAGGGGAAACAAGGCTAAGGCGCGACAACGCACGGCTAGGCAATGCACGGCAAGGCAAGGAAAGGGTAACGCAAGGCAAGGCACGGTGTTGCTAGGCAAGGCTAATGCACGACAACGCAAGGCTAGGCAATGCACGACAATGCAAGGAAAGCTTAAAGCAAAGGAAGGCACGGTCAGGCGAGATAAGGCTAAGGCACGACAACGCAAGGCTAGGCAATGCAGGGTAGGGAAGCAAAGAGTAACGGAAGGTAAGCAAGGGAAGGAAAAGCAAGGAAAGGCAAGGGTAACGGAAGGAACGGCACGGCAAGGGGAAACAAGTCTAAGGCACGGCAACGTAGACTAGGCAATGCACGGCAAGGCAAGGAAAGGGTAACTCATGGGAAAGCACGGTCAGGCGAGGCAAGGGTAAGGCATGACAACGCAAGGCTACGCAATGCACGGAAAGCAAGCAAAGAGTAACGGAAAGCAAGGAAGGCAAGGGAAAGCAAGGGAAGGCAAGGGTAACGGAAGGAACGGCACGGCAAGGGGAAACAAGGCTAAGGCACGGCAACGTAGGCTAGGCAATGCACGGCAAGGCAAGGAAAGGGTAACGCATGGGAAAGCACGGTCAGGCGAGGCAAGGCTAAGGCACGACAACGCAAGTCTAGGCAATGCACGGAAGGCAAGCAAAGAGTAACAGGAGGTAAGGAAGGGAAGGGAAAGCAAGGAAAGGCAAGTGTAACGGAAGGAACGGCACGGCAAGGGGAAACAAGGCTAAGGAACGACAACGCACGGCTAGGCATTGCACGGCAAGGCAAGCAAAGGGTAACGCAAGGAATGGCACGGTGAGGCTAGGCAAGTCTAATGCACGAAAACGCAAGGCTAGGCGATGCACGACAATGCAAGGAAAGCTTAAAGCAAAGGAAGGCAAGGTCAGGCGAGATAAGGCTAAGGTACGACAACGCAAGGCTAGGAAATTCAGGGAAGGCAAGCAAAGAGTAACGGAAGGTAAGCAAGGCAAGGAAAAGGAAGGAAAGGGCAGGGTAACGGAAGGAACGGCACGGCAAGGGGAAACAAGTCTAAGGCACGACACCGAACGCTAGGCAATGAACGGCAAGGCAAGGAAAGTGTAACGCATTTGAAAGCACGGTCAGGCGAGGCAACGCTAAGGCACGACAACGCAAGAATAGGCAATGCACGGAAGGCAAGCAAAGAGTAACGGAACGCAAGGAAGGCAAGGGAAACAAGGGAAGGCAAGGGTAACGGAAGGAACGGCACGGCAAGGGGTAACAAGGCTAAGGCACGACAACTCAGGGCTAGGCAATGCACGGCAAGGCAAGGAAAGGGTAACGGAAGGAAAGGAAGGCAAGGCAAAGCCAGGCAATCAAGTGTAACAAAAGGCACACCACGCCAAGGGGAAACAAGGCTAAGGCACGACAACGCACGGCTAGGCAATGCACGGCAAGGCAAGGAAAGGGTAACGCATGGGAAAGCACGGTCAGGCGAGGCAAGGATAAGGCACGACAATGCAAGGCTACGCAATGCACGGCAAGGCAAGGAAAGAGTAACGGAAGGAAAGGAAGGCAAGGCAAAGCCAAGCAAGGCAAGTGCAACAAAAGGTACGCCACGGCAAGGGGAAACAAGGCTAAGGCACGACAACGCACGGCTATGCAATGCACGTTAAGGCAAGGAAAGGGTAACGCAAGGCAAGGCACGGTGAGGCTAGGCAAGGCTAATGCACGACAACGCAAGGCTAGGCAATGCACGACAATGCAAGGAAAGCTTAAAGCAAAGGAAGGCACGGTCAGGCGAGATAAGGCTAAGGCACGACAACGCAAGGCTAGGCAATGCAGGGAAGGGAAGCAAAGAGTAACGGAAGGTAAGCAAGGCAAGGAAAAGCAAGGAAAGGCAAGGGTAACGGAAGGAACTGCACGGCAAGGGGAAACAAGGCTAAGGCACGGCAACGCAGGCTGGGCAATGCACGGCAAGGCAAGGAAAGGGTAACGCATGGAAAAGCACGTTCAGGCGACGCAAGGCTAAGGCACGACAACGCAAGGCTAGGCAATGCACGGAAGGCAAGCAAAGAGTAACGGAAGGGAAGGAAGGCAAGGGAAAGCAAAGAAAAGCAAGTGTAACGGAAGGAACGGCACGGCAAGGGGAAACAAGGCTAAGGCACGACAACGCACGGCTAGGCAATGCAGGGCAAGGCAAGCAAAGGGTAACGCAAGGCAAGGCACGGTGAGGCTAGGCAAGGCTAATGCACGAAAACGCAAGGCTAGGCAATGCACGACAATGCAAGGAAAGCTTAAAGCAAAGGAAGGCAAGGTCAGGCCAGATAAGGCAAAGGCACGACAACGCAAGGCTAGGCAATTCAGGGAATGCAAGCAAAGAGTAACGGAAGGTAAGCAAGGCAAAGAAAAGCAAGGAAAGGCAAGGGTAACGGAAGGAACGGCACGGCAAGGGGAAACAAGCCTAAGGCACGGCAACGCAGGCTAGGCAATGCACGGCAAGGCAAGGAAAGGGTAACGCATGGGAAAGCACGGTCAGGCGAGGCAAGGCTAAGGCATGACAACGCAAGGCTAGCCAATGCACGGAAAGTAAGCAAAGAGTAACGGAACGCAAGGAAGGCAAGGGAAAGCAAGGGAAGGCAAGGGTAACGGAAGGAACGGCACGGCAAGGGGAAACAAGGCTAAGGCACGGCAACGTAGGCTAGGCAATGCACGGCAAGGCAAGCAAAGGGTAACGCAAGGAAAGGCACGGTGAGGCTAGGCAAGGCTAATGCACGACAACGCAAGGCTAGGCAATGCACGACAATGCAAGGAAAGCTTAAAGCAAAGGAAGGCACGGTCAGGCGAGATAAGGCTAAGGCACGACAACGCAAGGCTAGGCAATGCAGGGAAGGGAAGCAAAGAGTAACGGAAGGTAAGCAAGGCAAGGAAAAGCAAGGAAAGGCAAGGGTAACGGAAGGAACTGCACGGCAAGGGGAAACAAGGCTAATGCACGGCAACGCAGGCTGGGCAATGCACGGCAAGGCAAGGAAAGGGTAACGCATGGAAAAGCACGTTCAGGCGACGCAAGGCTAAGGCACGACAACGCAAGGCTAGGCAATGCACGGAAGGCAAGCAAAGAGTAACGGAAGGTAAGGAAGGCAAGGGAAAGCAAAGAAAAGCAAGTGTAACGGAAGGAACGGCACGGCAAGGGGAAACAAGGCTAAGGCACGACAACGCACGGCTAGGCAATGCAGGGCAAGGCAAGCAAAGTGTAACGCAAGGCAAGGCACGGTGAGGCTAGGCAAGGCTAATGCACGAAAACGCAAGGCTAGGCAATGCACGACAATGCAAGGAAAGCTTAAAGCAAAGGAAGGCAAGGTCAGGCCAGATAAGACAAAGGCACGACAACGCAAGGCTAGGCAATTCAGGGAATGCAAGCAAAGAGTAACGGAAGGTAAGCAAGGCAAAGAAAAGCAAGGAAAGGCAAGGGTAACGGAAGGAACGGCACGGCAAGGGGAAACAAGCCTAAGGCACGGCAACGCAGGCTAGGCAATGCACGGCAAGGCAAGGAAAGGGTAACGCATGGGAAAGCACGGTCAGGCGAGGCAAGGCTAAGGCATGACAACGCAAGGCTAGCCAATGCACGGAAAGTAAGCAAAGAGTAACGGAACGCAAGGAAGGCAAGGGAAAGCAAGGGAAGGCAAGGGTAACGGAAGGAACGGCACGGCAAGGGGAAACAAGGCTAAGGCACGGCAACGTAGGCTAGGCAATGCACGGCAAGGCAAGCAAAGGGTAACGCAAGGAAAGGCACGGTGAGGCTAGGCAAGGCTAATGCATGAAAACGCAAGGCTAGGCGATGCACGACAATGCAAGGAAAGCTAAAAGCAAAGGAAGGCAAGGTCAGGCGAGATAAGGCTAAGGCACGACAACACAAGGCTAGGAAATTCAGGGAAGGCAAGCAAAGAGTAACGGAAGGTAAGCTAGGCAAGGAAAAGGAAGGAAAGGCCAGGGTAACGGAAGGAACGGCACGGCAAGGGGAAACAAGTCTAAGGCACGACACCGAACGCTAGGCAATGAACGGCAAGGCAAGGAAAGGGTAACGCATTTGAAAGCACGGTCAGCCGAGGCAACGCTAAGGCACGACAACGCAAGGCTAGGCAATGCACGGAAGGCAAGCAAAGAGTAACGAAAGGTAAGGAAGGCAAGGGAAAGCAGGGAAAGGCAAGTGTAACGGAAGGGACGGCACGGGAAGGGGAAACAAGGCTAAGGCACGACAACGCACGGCTAGGCAATGCACGGCAAGGCAAGGAAAGGGTAACGCAAGGCAAGGCACGGTGTGGCTAGGCAAGGCTAATGCACGACAACGCAAGGCTAGGCAATGCACGACAATGCAAGGAAAGCTTAAAGCAAAGGAAGGTACGGTCAGGCGAGATAAGGCTAAGGCACGACAACGCAAGGCTAGGCAATGCAGGGAAGGGAAGCAAAGAGTAACGGAAGGTAAGCAAGGCAAGGAAAAGCAAGGAGAGGCAAGGGTAACGGAAGGAACGGCACGGCAAGGGGAAACAAGGCTAACGCACGGCAACGCAGACTAGGCAATGCACGGCAAGGCAAGGAAAGGGTAACTCATGGGAAAGCACGGTCAGTCGAGGCAAGGCTAAGGCATGACAACGCAAGGCTAGGCAATGCACGGAAAGCAAGCAAAGAGTAACGGAAAGCAAGGAAGGCAAGGGAAAGCAAGGGAAGGCAAGGGTAACGGAAGGAACGGCACGGCAAGGGGAAACAAGGCTAAGGCACGACAACGCACGGCTAGGCAATGCACGGCAAGGCAAGGAAAGGGTAACGCATGGGAAAGCACGGTCAGGCGAGGCAAGGCTAAGGCACGACAACCCAAGGCTAGGCAATGCACGGAAGGCAAGCAAAGAGAAACGGAAGTTAAGGAAGGAAATGGAAAGCAAACAAAGGCAAGTGTAACAGAAGGAACGGCACGGCAAGGGGAAACAAGGCTAAGGCACGACAAGGCACGGCTAGGCAATGCACGGCAAGGCAAGCAAAGGGTAACGCAAGGAAAGGCACGGTGAGGCTAGGCAAGCCTAATGCACGAAAACGCAAGGCTAGGCGATGCACGACAATGCAAGGAAAGCTTAAAGCAAAGGAAGGCAAGGTCAGGCGAGATAAGGCAAAGGCACGACAACGCAAGGCTAGGCAATGCACGGAAAGCAAGCAAAGAGTAACGGAACGCAAGGAAGGCAAGGGAAAGCAAGGAAAGGCAAGTGTAACGTAAGGAACGGCACGGCAAGGGGAAACAAGGCAAAGGCACGACAACGCACGGCTAGGCAATGCACGGCAAGGCAAGGAAAGCTTAAAGCAAAGGAAGGCAAGGTCAGGCGAGATAAGGCAAAGGCACGACAACGCAAGGCTAGGCAATTCAGGGAAGGCAAGCAAAGAGTAACAGAAGGTAAGCAAGGCAAGGAAAAGCAAGGAAAGTCAAGGGTAACGGAAGGAACGGCACGGCAAGGGGAAACAAGTCTAAGGCACGACACCGAACGCTAGGCAATGAACAGCAAGGCAAGGAAAGGGATACGCATGGGAAAGCACGGTCAGGCGAGGCAAGGCTAAGGCACGACAACGCAAGGCTAGGCAATGCACGGAAGGCAAGCAAACGTAACGGAAGGAAAGGAAGGCAAGGCAAAGCCAGGCAAGGCAAGTGTAACAAAAGGCACGCAACGGCAAGGGGAAACAAGGCTAAGGCACGACAACACACGGCTAGGAAATGCACGGCAAGGCAAGGAAAGGGTAACGCAAGGCAAGGCACGGTGAGGCTAGGCAAGGCTAATGCACGACAACGCAAGGCTAGGCAAAGCACGACAATGCAAGTAAAGCTTAAAGCAAAGGAAGGCAGGGTCAGGCGAGATAAGGCTAAGGCACGACAACGCAAGGCTAGGCAATGCGGGGAAGGCAAGCAAAGAGTAACGCATGGGAAAGCACGGTCAGGGGAGGCAAGGCAAAGGCACGACAACGCAAGGCTTGGCAATGCACGGAAGGCAAGCAAAGAGTAACGGAATGTAAGGAAGGCAAGGGAAAGCAAAGAAAGGCAAGTGTAACAGAAGGAACGGCACGGCAAGGGGAAACAAGGCTAAGGCACGACAACGCACCCTAGGCAATGCACGGCAAGGCAAGGAAAGGGTAACGCATGGGAAAGCACGGTAAGGCGAGGCAAGGCTAAGGAAAGCCAACGCAAGGCTAGGCAATGCACGGAAAGCAAGCAAGGAGTAACGGAATGCAAGGAAGGAAAGGGAAAGCAAGGGAAGGCAAGGGTAACGGAAGGAACGGCACGGCAAGGGGTAACAAGGCTAAGGCACGACAACACACGGCTAGGAAATGCACGGCAAGGCAAGGAAAGAGTAACGCAAGGCAAGGCACGGTGAGGCTAGGCAAGGTTAATGCACGACAACGCAAGGCTACGCAATGCACGACAATGCAAGGAAAGCTTAAAGCAAAGGAAGGCACGGTCAGGCGAAATAAGGCTAAGGCACGACAACGCAAGGCTAGGCAATGCAGGGAAGGGAAGCAAAGAGTAACGGAAGGTAAGCAAGGCAAGGAAAAGCAAGGAAAGGCAAGGGTATACGGAAGGAACTGCACGGCAAGGGGAAACAAGGCTAAGGCACGGCAAAGCAGGCTGGGCAATGCACGGCAAGGCAAGGAAAGGGTAACGCATGGGTAAGCACGTTCAGGCGAGGCAAGGCTAAGGCACGACAACGCAAGGCTAGGCAATGCACGGAAGGGAAGCAAAGAGTAACGGAAGGTAAGGAAGGCAAGGGAAAGCAAAGAAAGGCAAGTGTAACGGAAGGAACTGCACCGCAAGGAGAAACAAGGCTAAGGCACAACAACGCACGGCTAGGCAATGCACGGCAAAGCAAGCAAAGGGTAACGCAAGGCAAGGCACGGTGAGGCTAGGCAAGGCTAATGCACGAAAACGCAAGGCTAGGCAATGCACGACAATGCAAGGAAAGCTTAAAGCAAAGGAAGACAAGGTCAGGCGAGATAAGGCAAAGGCACGACAACGCAAGGCTAGGCAATTCAGGGAAGGCAAGCAAAGAGTAACGGAAGGTAAGTAAGACAAGGAAAAGCAAGGAAAGGCAAGGGTAACCGAAGGAACGGCACGGCAAGGGGAAACAAGTCTAAGGCACGACACCGAACGCTAGGCATTGAACGGCAAGGGAAGGAAAGGGTTACGCATGGGAAAGCACGGTCAGGCGAGGCAAGGCTAAGGCACGACAACGCACGGCTAGGCAATGCACGGCAAGGCAAGGAAAGGGTAACGCATGGGAAAGCACGGTCAGGCGAGGCAAGGATAAGGCACGACAATGAAAGGGTACGCAATGCACGGCAAGGCAATGAAAGAGTAACGGAAGGAAAGGAAGGCAAGGCAAAGCCAGGCAAGGCAAGTGCAACAAAAGGCACGCCACGGCAAGGGGAAACAAGGCTAAGGCACGACAACGCACGGCTAGGCAATGCACGGCAAGGCAAGGAAAGGGTAACGCAAGGCAAGGCACGGTGTGGCTAGGCAAGGCTAATGCACGACAACGCAAGGCTAGGCAATGCACGACAATGCAAGGAAAGCTTAAAGCAAAGGAAGGTACGGTCAGGCGAGATAAGGCTAAGGCACGACAACGCAAGGCTAGGCAATGCAGGGAAGGGAAGCAAAGAGTAACGGAAGGTAAGCAAGGCAAGGAAAAGCAAGGAGAGGCAAGGGTAACGGAAGGAACGGCACGGCAAGGGGAAACAAGGCTAACGCACGGCAACGCAGACTAGGCAATGCACGGCAAGGCAAGGAAAGGGTAACTCATGGGAAAGCACGGTCAGTCGAGGCAAGGCTAAGGCATGACAACGCAAGGCTAGGCAATGCACGGAAAGCAAGCAAAGAGTAACGGAAAGCAAGGAAGGCAAGGGAAAGCAAGGGAAGGCAAGGGTAACGGAAGGAACGGCACGGCAAGGGGAAACAAGGCTAAGGCACGGCAACGCACGGCTAGGCAATGCAGGGAAGGGAAGCAAAGAGTAACGGAAGGTAAGCAAGGCAAGGAAAAGCAAGGAAAGGCAAGGGTATACGGAAGGAACTGCACGGCAGGGGGAAACAAGGCTAAGGCACGGCAAAGCAGGCTGGGCAATGCACGGCAAGGCAAGGAAAGGGTAACGCATGGGAAAGCACGTTCAGGCGAGGCAAGGCTAAGGCACGACAACGCAAGGCTAGGCAATGCACGGAAGGCAAGCAAAGAGTAACGGAAGGTAAGGAAGGCAAGGGAAAGCAGGGAAAGGCAAGTGTAACGGAAGGAACGGCACGGCAAGGGGAAACAAGGCTAAGGCACGACAACGCACGGCTAGGCAATGCACGGCAAGGCAAGGAAAGGGTAACACATGGGAAAGCACGGTCAGGCGAGGCAAGGATAAGGCACGACAATGCAAGGCTAGGCAATGCACGGCAAGGCAAGGAAAGAGTAACGGAAGGAAAGGAAGGCAAGGCAAAGCCAGGCAAGGCAAGTGTAACAAAAGGCACGCCACGGCAAGGGGAAACAAGGCTAAGGCGCGACAACGCACGGCTAGGCAATGCACGGCAAGGCAAGGAAAGGGTAACGCAAGGCAAGGCACGGTGTTGCTAGGCAAGGCTAATGCACGACAACGCAAGGCTAGGCAATGCACGACAATGCAAGGAAAGCTTAAAGCAAAGGAAGGCACGGTCAGGCGAGATAAGGCTAAGGCACGACAACGCAAGGCTAGGCAATGCAGGGTAGGGAAGCAAAGAGTAACGGAAGGTAAGCAAGGGAAGGAAAAGCAAGGAAAGGCAAGGGTAACGGAAGGAACGGCACGGCAAGGGGAAACAAGTCTAAGGCACGGCAACGTAGACTAGGCAATGCACGGCAAGGCAAGGAAAGGGTAACTCATGGGAAAGCACGGTCAGGCGAGGCAAGGGTAAGGCATGACAACGCAAGGCTACGCAATGCACGGAAAGCAAGCAAAGAGTAACGGAAAGCAAGGAAGGCAAGGGAAAGCAAGGGAAGGCAAGGGTAACGGAAGGAACGGCACGGCAAGGGGAAACAAGGCTAAGGCACGGCAACGTAGGCTAGGCAATGCACGGCAAGGCAAGGAAAGGGTAACGCATGGGAAAGCACGTTCAGGCGAGGCAAGGCTAAGGCACGACAACGCAAGTCTAGGCAATGCACGGAAGGCAAGCAAAGAGTAACGGAAGGTAAGGAAGGCAAGGGAAAGCAAAGAAAGGCAAGTGTAACGGAAGGAACGGCACGGCAAGGGGAAACAAGGCTAAGGCACGACAACGCACGGCTAGGCATTGCACGGCAAGGCAAGCAAAGGGTAACGCAAGGAATGGCACGGTGAGGCTAGGCAAGTCTAATGCACGAAAACGCAAGGCTAGGCGATGCACGACAATGCAAGGAAAGCTTAAAGCAAAGGAAGGCAAGGTCAGGCGAGATAAGGCTAAGGTACGACAACGCAAGGCTAGGAAATTCAGGGAAGGCAAGCAAAGAGTAACGGAAGGTAAGCAAGGCAAGGAAAAGGAAGGAAAGGGCAGGGTAACGGAAGGAACGGCACGGCAAGGGGAAACAAGTCTAAGGCACGACACCGAACGCTAGGCAATGAACGGCAAGGCAAGGAAAGTGTAACGCATTTGAAAGCACGGTCAGGCGAGGCAACGCTAAGGCACGACAACGCAAGAATAGGCAATGCACGGAAGGCAAGCAAAGAGTAACGGAACGCAAGGAAGGCAAGGGAAACAAGGGAAGGCAAGGGTAACGGAAGGAACGGCACGGCAAGGGATAACAAGGCTAAGGCACGACAACTCAGGGCTAGGCAATGCACGGCAAGGCAAGGAAAGGGTAACGGAAGGAAAGGAAGGCAAGGCAAAGCCAGGCAATCAAGTGTAACAAAAGGCACACCACGCCAAGGGGAAACAAGGCTAAGGCACGACAACGCACGGCTAGGCAATGCACGGCAAGGCAAGGAAAGGGTAACGCATGGGAAAGCACGGTCAGGCGAGGCAAGGATAAGGCACGACAATGCAAGGCTACGCAATGCACGGCAAGGCAAGGAAAGAGTAACGGAAGGAAAGGAAGGCAAGGCAAAGCCAAGCAAGGCAAGTGCAACAAAAGGTACGCCACGGCAAGGGGAAACAAGGCTAAGGCACGACAACGCACGGCTATGCAATGCACGTTAAGGCAAGGAAAGGGTAACGCAAGGCAAGGCACGGTGAGGCTAGGCAAGGCTAATGCACGACAACGCAAGGCTAGGCAATGCACGACAATGCAAGGAAAGCTTAAAGCAAAGGAAGGCACGGTCAGGCGAGATAAGGCTAAGGCACGACAACGCAAGGCTAGGCAATGCAGGGAAGGGAAGCAAAGAGTAACGGAAGGTAAGCAAGGCAAGGAAAAGCAAGGAAAGGCAAGGGTAACGGAAGGAACTGCACGGCAAGGGGAAACAAGGCTAAGGCACGGCAACGCAGGCTGGGCAATGCACGGCAAGGCAAGGAAAGGGTAACGCATGGAAAAGCACGTTCAGGCGACGCAAGGCTAAGGCACGACAACGCAAGGCTAGGCAATGCACGGAAGGCAAGCAAAGAGTAACGGAAGGGAAGGAAGGCAAGGGAAAGCAAAGAAAAGCAAGTGTAACGGAAGGAACGGCACGGCAAGGGGAAACAAGGCTAAGGCACGACAACGCACGGCTAGGCAATGCAGGGCAAGGCAAGCAAAGGGTAACGCAAGGCAAGGCACGGTGAGGCTAGGCAAGGCTAATGCACGAAAACGCAAGGCTAGGCAATGCACGACAATGCAAGGAAAGCTTAAAGCAAAGGAAGGCAAGGTCAGGCCAGATAAGGCAAAGGCACGACAACGCAAGGCTAGGCAATTCAGGGAATGCAAGCAAAGAGTAACGGAAGGTAAGCAAGGCAAAGAAAAGCAAGGAAAGGCAAGGGTAACGGAAGGAACGGCACGGCAAGGGGAAACAAGCCTAAGGCACGGCAACGCAGGCTAGGCAATGCACGGCAAGGCAAGGAAAGGGTAACGCATGGGAAAGCACGGTCAGGCGAGGCAAGGCTAAGGCATGACAACGCAAGGCTAGCCAATGCACGGAAAGTAAGCAAAGAGTAACGGAACGCAAGGAAGGCAAGGGAAAGCAAGGGAAGGCAAGGGTAACGGAAGGAACGGCACGGCAAGGGGAAACAAGGCTAAGGCACGGCAACGTAGGCTAGGCAATGCACGGCAAGGCAAGCAAAGGGTAACGCAAGGAAAGGCACGGTGAGGCTAGGCAAGGCTAATGCACGACAACGCAAGGCTAGGCAATGCACGACAATGCAAGGAAAGCTTAAAGCAAAGGAAGGCACGGTCAGGCGAGATAAGGCTAAGGCACGACAACGCAAGGCTAGGCAATGCAGGGAAGGGAAGCAAAGAGTAACGGAAGGTAAGCAAGGCAAGGAAAAGCAAGGAAAGGCAAGGGTAACGGAAGGAACTGCACGGCAAGGGGAAACAAGGCTAAGGCACGGCAACGCAGGCTGGGCAATGCACGGCAAGGCAAGGAAAGGGTAACGCATGGAAAAGCACGTTCAGGCGACGCAAGGCTAAGGCACGACAACGCAAGGCTAGGCAATGCACGGAAGGCAAGCAAAGAGTAACGGAAGGTAAGGAAGGCAAGGGAAAGCAAAGAAAAGCAAGTGTAACGGAAGGAACGGCACGGCAAGGGGAAACAAGGCTAAGGCACGACAACGCACGGCTAGGCAATGCAGGGCAAGGCAAGCAAAGGGTAACGCAAGGCAAGGCACGGTGAGGCTAGGCAAGGCTAATGCACGAAAACGCAAGGCTAGGCAATGCACGACAATGCAAGGAAAGCTTAAAGCAAAGGAAGGCAAGGTCAGGCCAGATAAGACAAAGGCACGACAACGCAAGGCTAGGCAATTCAGGGAATGCAAGCAAAGAGTAACGGAAGGTAAGCAAGGCAAAGAAAAGCAAGGAAAGGCAAGGGTAACGGAAGGAACGGCACGGCAAGGGGAAACAAGCCTAAGGCACGGCAACGCAGGCTAGGCAATGCACGGCAAGGCAAGGAAAGGGTAACGCATGGGAAAGCACGGTCAGGCGAGGCAAGGCTAAGGCATGACAACGCAAGGCTAGCCAATGCACGGAAAGTAAGCAAAGAGTAACGGAACGCAAGGAAGGCAAGGGAAAGCAAGGGAAGGCAAGGGTAACGGAAGGAACGGCACGGCAAGGGGAAACAAGGCTAAGGCACGGCAACGTAGGCTAGGCAATGCACGGCAAGGCAAGCAAAGGGTAACGCAAGGAAAGGCACGGTGAGGCTAGGCAAGGCTAATGCATGAAAACGCAAGGCTAGGCGATGCACGACAATGCAAGGAAAGCTAAAAGCAAAGGAAGGCAAGGTCAGGCGAGATAAGGCTAAGGCACGACAACACAAGGCTAGGAAATTCAGGGAAGGCAAGCAAAGAGTAACGGAAGGTAAGCTAGGCAAGGAAAAGGAAGGAAAGGCCAGGGTAACGGAAGGAACGGCACGGCAAGGGGAAACAAGTCTAAGGCACGACACCGAACGCTAGGCAATGAACGGCAAGGCAAGGAAAGGGTAACGCATTTGAAAGCACGGTCAGCCAGGCAACGAGGCACGACAACGCAAGGCTAGGCAATGCACGGAAGGCAAGCAAAGAGTAACGGAAGGTAAGGAAGGCAAGGGAAAGCAGGGAAAGGCAAGTGTAACGGAAGGGACGGCACGGGAAGGGGAAACAAGGCTAAGGCACGACAACGCACGGCTAGGCAATGCACGGCAAGGCAAGGAAAGGGTAACGCAAGGCAAGGCACGGTGTGGCTAGGCAAGGCTAATGCACGACAACGCAAGGCTAGGCAATGCACGACAATGCAAGGAAAGCTTAAAGCAAAGGAAGGTACGGTCAGGCGAGATAAGGCTAAGGCACGACAACGCAAGGCTAGGCAATGCAGGGAAGGGAAGCAAAGAGTAACGGAAGGTAAGCAAGGCAAGGAAAAGCAAGGAGAGGCAAGGGTAACGGAAGGAACGGCACGGCAAGGGGAAACAAGGCTAACGCACGGCAACGCAGACTAGGCAATGCACGGCAAGGCAAGGAAAGGGTAACTCATGGGAAAGCACGGTCAGTCGAGGCAAGGCTAAGGCATGACAACGCAAGGCTAGGCAATGCACGGAAAGCAAGCAAAGAGTAACGGAAAGCAAGGAAGGCAAGGGAAAGCAAGGGAAGGCAAGGGTAACGGAAGGAACGGCACGGCAAGGGGAAACAAGGCTAAGGCACGACAACGCACGGCTAGGCAATGCACGGCAAGGCAAGGAAAGGGTAACGCATGGGAAAGCACGGTCAGGCGAGGCAAGGCTAAGGCACGACAACCCAAGGCTAGGCAATGCACGGAAGGCAAGCAAAGAGAAACGGAAGGTAAGGAAGGAAATGGAAAGCAAACAAAGGCAAGTGTAACAGAAGGAACGGCACGGCAAGGGGAAACAAGGCTAAGGCACGACAAGGCACGGCTAGGCAATGCACGGCAAGGCAAGCAAAGGGTAACGCAAGGAAAGGCACGGTGAGGCTAGGCAAGGCTAATGCACGAAAACGCAAGGCTAGGCGATGCACGACAATGCAAGGAAAGCTTAAAGCAAAGGAAGGCAAGGTCAGGCGAGATAAGGCAAAGGCACGACAACGCAAGGCTAGGCAATGCACGGAAAGCAAGCAAAGAGTAACGGAACGCAAGGAAGGCAAGGGAAAGCAAGGAAAGGCAAGTGTAACGTAAGGAACGGCACGGCAAGGGGAAACAAGGCAAAGGCACGACAACGCACGGCTAGGCAATGCACGGCAAGGCAAGGAAAGCTTAAAGCAAAGGAAGGCAAGGTCAGGCGAGATAAGGCAAAGGCACGACAACGCAAGGCTAGGCAATTCAGGGAAGGCAAGCAAAGAGTAACAGAAGGTAAGCAAGGCAAGGAAAAGCAAGGAAAGTCAAGGGTAACGGAAGGAACGGCACGGCAAGGGGAAACAAGTCTAAGGCACGACACCGAACGCTAGGCAATGAACAGCAAGGCAAGGAAAGGGATACGCATGGGAAAGCACGGTCAGGCGAGGCAAGGCTAAGGCACGACAACGCAAGGCTAGGCAATGCACGGAAGGCAAGCAAACGTAACGGAAGGAAAGGAAGGCAAGGCAAAGCCAGGCAAGGCAAGTGTAACAAAAGGCACGCAACGGCAAGGGGAAACAAGGCTAAGGCACGACAACACACGGCTAGGAAATGCACGGCAAGGCAAGGAAAGGGTAACGCAAGGCAAGGCACGGTGAGGCTAGGCAAGGCTAATGCACGACAACGCAAGGCTAGGCAAAGCACGACAATGCAAGTAAAGCTTAAAGCAAAGGAAGGCAGGGTCAGGCGAGATAAGGCTAAGGCACGACAACGCAAGGCTAGGCAATGCGGGGAAGGCAAGCAAAGAGTAACGCATGGGAAAGCACGGTCAGGGGAGGCAAGGCAAAGGCACGACAACGCAAGGCTTGGCAATGCACGGAAGGCAAGCAAAGAGTAACGGAATGTAAGGAAGGCAAGGGAAAGCAAAGAAAGGCAAGTGTAACAGAAGGAACGGCACGGCAAGGGGAAACAAGGCTAAGGCACGACAACGCACCCTAGGCAATGCACGGCAAGGCAAGGAAAGGGTAACGCATGGGAAAGCACGGTAAGGCGAGGCAAGGCTAAGGAAAGCCAACGCAAGGCTAGGCAATGCACGGAAAGCAAGCAAGGAGTAACGGAATGCAAGGAAGGAAAGGGAAAGCAAGGGAAGGCAAGGGTAACGGAAGGAACGGCACGGCAAGGGGTAACAAGGCTAAGGCACGACAACACACGGCTAGGAAATGCACGGCAAGGCAAGGAAAGGGTAACGCAAGGCAAGGCACGGTGAGGCTAGGCAAGGTTAATGCACGACAACGCAAGGCTACGCAATGCACGACAATGCAAGGAAAGCTTAAAGCAAAGGAAGGCACGGTCAGGCGAAATAAGGCTAAGGCACGACAACGCAAGGCTAGGCAATGCAGGGAAGGGAAGCAAAGAGTAACGGAAGGTAAGCAAGGCAAGGAAAAGCAAGGAAAGGCAAGGGTATACGGAAGGAACTGCACGGCAAGGGGAAACAAGGCTAAGGCACGGCAAAGCAGGCTGGGCAATGCACGGCAAGGCAAGGAAAGGGTAACGCATGGGTAAGCACGTTCAGGCGAGGCAAGGCTAAGGCACGACAACGCAAGGCTAGGCAATGCACGGAAGGGAAGCAAAGAGTAACGGAAGGTAAGGAAGGCAAGGGAAAGCAAAGAAAGGCAAGTGTAACGGAAGGAACTGCACCGCAAGGAGAAACAAGGCTAAGGCACAACAACGCACGGCTAGGCAATGCACGGCAAAGCAAGCAAAGGGTAACGCAAGGCAAGGCACGGTGAGGCTAGGCAAGGCTAATGCACGAAAACGCAAGGCTAGGCAATGCACGACAATGCAAGGAAAGCTTAAAGCAAAGGAAGGCAAGGTCAGGCGAGATAAGGCAAAGGCACGACAACGCAAGGCTAGGCAATTCAGGGAAGGCAAGCAAAGAGTAACGGAAGGTAAGTAAGACAAGGAAAAGCAAGGAAAGGCAAGGGTAACCGAAGGAACGGCACGGCAAGGGGAAACAAGTCTAAGGCACGACACCGAACGCTAGGCATTGAACGGCAAGGGAAGGAAAGGGTTACGCATGGGAAAGCACGGTCAGGCGAGGCAAGGCTAAGGCACGACAACGCACGGCTAGGCAATGCACGGCAAGGCAAGGAAAGGGTAACGCATGGGAAAGCACGGTCAGGCGAGGCAAGGATAAGGCACGACAATGAAAGGGTACGCAATGCACGGCAAGGCAATGCAAAGAGTAACGGAAGGAAAGGAAGGCAAGGCAAAGCCAGGCAAGGCAAGTGCAACAAAAGGCACGCCACGGCAAGGGGAAACAAGGCTAAGGCACGACAACGCACGGCTAGGCAATGCACGGCAAGGCAAGGAAAGGGTAACGCAAGGCAAGGCACGGTGAGGCTAGGCAAGGCTAATCCACGACAACGCAAGGCTAGGCAATGCACGACAATGCAAGGAAAGCTTAAAGCAAAGGAAGGCACGGTCAGGCGAGATAAGGCTAAGGCACGACAACGCAAGGCTAGGCAATGCAGGGAAGGGAAGCAAAGAGTAACGGAAGGTAAGCAAGGCAAGGAAAAGCAAGGAAAGGCAAGGGTAACGGAAGGAACTACACGGCAAGGGGAAACAAGGCTAAGGCACGGCAACGCAGGCTGGGCAATGCACGGCAAGGCAAGGAAAGGGTAACGCATGGAAAAGCACGTTCAGGCGAGGCAAGGCTAAGGCACGACAACGCAAGGCTAGGCAATGCACGGAAGGCAAGCAAAGAGTAACGGAAGGTAAGGAAGGCAAGGGAAAGCAAAGAAAAGCAAGTGTAACGGAAGGAACGGCACGGCAAGGGGAAACAAGGCTAAGGCACGACAACGCACGGGTAGGCAATGCAGGGCAAGGCAAGCAAAGGGTAACGCAAGGCAAAGCACGCTGAGGCTAGGCAAGGCTAATGCACGAAAACGCAAGGCTAGGCAATGCACGACAATGCAAGGAAAGCTTAAAGCAAAGGAAGGCAAGGTCAGGCCAGATAAGGCAAAGGCACGACAACGCAAGGCTAGGCAATTCAGGGAATGCAAGCAAAGAGTAACGGAAGGTAAGCAAGGCAAGGAAAAGCAAGGAAATTCAAGGGTAACGGAAGGAACGGCACGGCAAGGGGAAACAAGCCTAAGGCACGGCAACGCAGGCTAGGCAATGCACGGCAAGTCAAGGAAAGGGTATCGCATGGGAAAGCACGGTCAGGCGAGGCAAGGCTAAGGCATGACAACGCAAGGCTAGGCAATGCACGGAAAGTAAGCAAAGAGTAATGGAACGCAAGGAAGGCAAGGGAAAGCAAGGGAAGGCAAGGGTAACGGAAGGAACGGCACGGCAAGGGGAAAGAAGGCTAAGGCACGGCAACGTAGGCTAGGCAATGCACGGCAAGGCAAGCAAAGGGTAACGCAAGGAAAGGCACGGTGAGGCTAGGCAAGTCTAATGCACGAAAACGCAAGGCTAGGCGATGCACGACAATGCAAGGAAAGCTTAAAGCAAAGGAAGGCAAGGTCAGGCGAGATAAGGCTAAGGCACGACAACGCAAGGTTAGGAAATTCAGGGAAGGCAAGAAAAGAGTAACGGAAGGTAAGCAAGGCAAGGAAAAGGAAGGAAAGGCCAGGGTAACGGAAGGAACGGCACGGCAAGGGGAAACAAGTCTAAGGCACTACACCGAACGATAGGCAATGAACGGCAAGGCAAGGAAAGGGTAACGCATTTGAAAGCACGGTCAGGCGAGGCAACGCTAAGGCACGACAACGCAAGGCTAGGCAATGCACGGAAGGCAAGCAAAGAGTAACGGAAGGTAAGGAAGGCAAGGGAAAGCAGGGAAAGGCAAGTGTAACGGAAGGAACGGCACGGCAAGGGGAAACAAGGCTAAGGCACGACAACGCACGGCTAGGCAATGCACGGCAAGGCAAGGAAAGGGTAACGCATGGGAAAGCACGGTCAGGCGAGGCAAGGATAAGGCACGACAATGCAAGGCTACTCAATGCACGGCAAGGCAAGGAAAGAGTAACGGAAGGAAAGGAAGGCAAGGCAAAGCCAGGCAAGGCAAGTGCAACAAAAGGCACGCCACGGCAAGGGGAAACAAGGCTAAGGCACGACAACGCACGGCTAGGCAATGCACGGCAAGGCAAGGAAAGGGTAACGCAAGGCAAGGCACGGTGAGGCTAGGCAAGGCTAATGCACGACAACGCAAGGCTAGGCAATGCACGACAATGCAAGGAAAGCTTAAAGCAAAGGAAGGCACGGTCAGGCGAGATAAGGCTAAGGCACGACAACGCAAGGCTAGGCAATGCAGGGAAGGGAAGCAAAGAGAAACGGAAGGTAAGCAAGGCAAGGAAATGCAAAGAAAGGCAAGGGTAACGGAAGGAACTGCACGGCAAGGGGAAACAAGGCTAAGACACGGCAACGCAGGCTGGGCAATGCACGGCAAGGCAAGTAAAGGGTAACGCATG
Organism: Macrotis lagotis; assembly: GCF_037893015.1. Taxonomy (NCBI): domain Eukaryota; kingdom Metazoa; phylum Chordata; class Mammalia; order Peramelemorphia; family Peramelidae; genus Macrotis; species Macrotis lagotis. The sequence goes on from NW_027422010.1 coordinate 260,120, forward strand.
GAAAAGCACGTTCAGGCGAGGCAAGGCTAAGGCACGACAACGCAAGGCTAGGCAATGCACGGAAGGCAAGCAAAGAGTAACGGAAGGTAAGGAAGGCAAGGGAAAGCAAAGAAAAGCAAGTGTAACGGAAGGAACGGCACGGCAAGGGGAAACAAGGCTAAGGCACGACAACGCACGGGTAGGCAATGCAGGGCAAGGCAAGCAAAGGGTAACGCAAGGCAAGGCACGGTGAGGCTAGGCAAGGCTAATGCACGAAAACGCAAGGCTAGGCAATACACGACAATGCAAGGAAAGCTTAAAGCAAAGGAAGGCAAGGTCAGGCCAGATAAGGCAAAGGCACGACAACGCAAGGCTAGGCAATTCAGGGAATGCAAGCAAAGAGTAACGGAAGGTAAGCAAGGCAAGGAAAAGCAAGGAAAGGCAAGGGTAACGGAAGGAACGGCACGGCAAGGGGAAACAAGCCTAAGGCACGGCAACGCAGGCTAGGCAATGCACGGCAAGGCAAGGAAAGGGTAACGCATGGGAAAGCACGGTCAGGCGAGGCAAGGCTAAGGCATGACAACGCAAGGCTAGGCAATGCACGGAAAGTAAGCAAAGAGTAACGGAACGCAAGGAAGGCAAGGGAAAGCACGGGAAGGCAAGGGAAAGCACGGGAAGGCAAGGGTAACGGAAGGAACGGCACGGCAAGGGGAAACAAGGCTAAGGCACGGCAACGTAGGCTAGGCAATGCACGGCAAGGCAAGCAAAGGGTAACGCAAGGAAAGGCACGGTGAGGCTAGGCAAGGCTAATGCATGAAAACGCAAGGCTAGGCGACACACGACAATGCAAGGAAAGCTTAAAGCAAAGGAAGGCAAGGTCAGGCGAAATAAGGCTAAGGCACGACAACGCAAGGCTAGGAAATTCAGGGAAGGCAAGCAAAGAGTAATGGAAGGTAAGCTAGGCAAGGAAAAGGAAGGAAAGGCCAGGGTAACGGAAGGAACGGCACGGCAAGGGGAAACAAGTCTAAGGCACGACACCGAACGCTAGGCAATGAACGGCAAGGCAAGGAAAGGGTAACGCATTTGAAAGCACGGTCAGGCGAGGCAACGCTAAGGCACGACAACGCAAGTCTAGGCAATGCACGGAAGGCAAGCAAAGAGTAACGGAAGGTAAGGAAGGCAAGGGAAAGCAGGGAAAGGCAAGTGTAACGGAAGGAACGGCATGGCAAGGGGAAACAAGGCTAAGGCACGACAATGCACGGCTAGGCAATGCACGGCAAGGCAAAGAAAGGGTAACGCATGGGAAAGCACGGTCAGGCGAGGCAAGGATAAGGCACGAAAATGCAAGGCTAGGCAATGCACGGCAAGGCAAGGAAAGAGTAACGGAAGGAAAGGAAGGCAAGGCAAAGCCAGGCAAGGCAAGTGTAACAAAAGGCACGCCACGGCAAGGGGAAACAAGGCTAAGGCACGACAACGCACGGCTAGGCAATGCACGGCAAGGCAAGGAAAGGGTAACGCAAGGCAAGGCACGGCGTGGCTAGGCAAGGCTAATGCACGACAACGCAAGGCTAGGCAATGCACGACAATGCAAGGAAAGCTTAAAGCAAAGGAAGGCACGGTCAGGCGAGATAAGGCTAAGGCACGACAACGCAAGGCTAGGCAATGCAGGGAAGGGAAGCAAAGAGAAACGGAAGGTAAGCAAGGCAAGGAAAAGCAAGGAAAGGCAAGGGTAACGGAAGGAACGGCACGGCAAGGGGAAACAAGTCTAACGCACGGCAACGCAGACTAGGCAATGCACGGCAAGGCAAGGAAAGGGTAACTCATGGGAAAGCACGGTCAGTCGAGGCAAGGCTAAGGCATGACAACGCAAGGCTAGGCAATGCACGGAAAGCAAGCAAAGAGTAACGGAAAGCAAGGAAGGCAAGGGAAAGCAAGGGAAGGCAAGGGTAACGGAAGGAACGGCACGGCTAGGGGAAACAAGGCTAAGGCACGGCAACGTAGGCTAGGCAATGCACGGCAAGGCAAGGAAAGGGTACCGCATGGGAAAGCACGTTCAGGCGAGGCAAGGCTAAGGCACGACAACGCAAGGCTAGGCAATGCACGGAAGGCAAGCAAAGAGTAACGGAAAGCAAGGAAGGAAAGGGAAAGCAAGGGAAGGCAAGGGTAACGGAAGGAACGGCACGGCAAGGGGAAACAAGGCTAAGGCACGACAACGCACGGCTAGGCAATGCACGGCAAGGCAAGGAAAGGGTAACGCATGGGAAAGCACGGTCAGGCGAGGCAAGGCTAAGGCACGACAACCCAAGGCTAGGCAATGCACGGAAGGCAAGTAAAGAGAAACGGAAGGTAAGGAAGGAAATGGAAAGCAAACAAAGGCAAGTGTAACAGAAGGAACGGCACGGCAAGGGGAAACAAGGCTAAGTCACGACAAGGCACGGCTAGGCAATGCACGGCAAGGCAAGCAAAGGGTAACGCAAGGAAAGGCACGGTGAGGCTAGGCAAGGCTAATGCATGAAAACGCAAGGCTAGGCGATGCACGACAATGCAAGGAAAGCTAAAAGCAAAGGAAGGCAAGGTCAGGCGAGATAAGGCTAAGGCACGACAACACAAGGCTAGGAAATTCAGGGAAGGCAAGCAAAGAGTAACGGAAGGTAAGCTAGGCAAGGAAAAGGAAGGAAAGGCCAGGGTAACGGAAGGAACGGCACGGCAAGGGGAAACAAGTCTAAGGCACGACACCGAACGCTAGGCAATGAACGGCAAGGCAAGGAAAGGGTAACGCATTTGAAAGCACGGTCAGGCGAGGCAACGCTAAGGCACGACAACGCAAGGCTAGGCAATGCACGGAAGGCAAGCAAAGAGTAACGGAAGGTAAGGAAGGCAAGGGAAAGCAGGGAAAGGCAAGTGTAACGGAAGGAACGGCACGGCAAGGGGAAACAAGGCTAAGGCACGACAACACACGGCTAGGAAATGCACGGCAAGGCAAGGAAAGGGTAACGCAAGGCAAGGCACGGTGAGGCTAGGCAAGGCTAATGCACGACAACGCAAGGCTAGGCAAAGCACGACAATGCAAGTAAAGCTTAAAGCAAAGGAAGGCAGGGTCAGGCGAGATAAGGCTAAGGCACGACAACGCAAGGCTAGGCAATGCGGGGAAGGCAAGCAAAGAGTAACGCATGGGAAAGCACGGTCAGGGGAGGCAAGGCAAAGGCACGACAACGCAAGGCTTGGCAATGCACGGTAGGCAAGCAAAGAGTAACGGAATGTAAGGAAGGCAAGGGAAAGCAAAGAAAGGCAAGTGTAACAGAAGGAACGGCACGGCAAGGGGAAACAAGGCTAAGGCACGACAACGCACCCTAGGCAATGCACGGCAAGGCAAGGAAAGGGTAACGCATGGGAAAGCACGGTAAGGCGAGGCAAGGCTAAGGAAAGCCAACGCAAGGCTAGGCAATGCACGGAAAGCAAGCAAGGAGTAACGGAATGCAAGGAAGGAAAGGGAAAGCAAGGGAAGGCAAGGGTAACGGAAGGAACGGCACGGCAAGGGGTAACAAGGCTAAGGCACGACAACACATGGCTAGGAAATGCACGGCAAGGCAAGGAAAGGGTAACGCAAGGCAAGGCACGGTGAGGCTAGGCAAGGTTAATGCACGACAACGCAAGGCTACGCAATGCACGACAATGCAAGGAAAGCTTAAAGCAAAGGAAGGCACGGTCAGGCGAAATAAGGCTAAGGCACGACAACGCAAGGCTAGGCAATGCAGGGAAGGGAAGCAAAGAGTAACGGAAGGTAAGCAAGGCAAGGAAAAGCAAGGAAAGGCAAGGGTATACGGAAGGAACTGCACGGCAAGGGGAAACAAGGCTAAGGCACGGCAAAGCAGGCTGGGCAATGCACGGCAAGGCAAGGAAAGGGTAACGCATGGGTAAGCACGTTCAGGCGAGGCAAGGCTAAGGCACGACAACGCAAGGCTAGGCAATGCACGGAAGGGAAGCAAAGAGTAACGGAAGGTAAGGAAGGCAAGGGAAAGCAAAGAAAGGCAAGTGTAACGGAAGGAACTGCACCGCAAGGAGAAACAAGGCTAAGGCACAACAACGCACGGCTAGGCAATGCACGGCAAAGCAAGCAAAGGGTAACGCAAGGCAAGGCACGGTGAGGCTAGGCAAGGCTAATGCACGAAAACGCAAGGCTAGGCAATGCACGACAATGCAAGGAAAGCTTAAAGCAAAGGAAGGCAAGGTCAGGCGAGATAAGGCAAAGGCACGACAACGCAAGGCTAGGCAATTCAGGGAAGGCAAGCAAAGAGTAACGGAAGGTAAGTAAGACAAGGAAAAGCAAGGAAAGGCAAGGGTAACCGAAGGAACGGCACGGCAAGGGGAAACAAGTCTAAGGCACGACACCGAACGCTAGGCATTGAACGGCAAGGGAAGGAAAGGGTTACGCATGGGAAAGCACGGTCAGGCGAGGCAAGGCTAAGGCACGACAACGCACGGCTAGGCAATGCACGGCAAGGCAAGGAAAGGGTAACGCATGGGAAAGCACGGTCAGGCGAGGCAAGGATAAGGCACGACAATGAAAGGGTACGCAATGCACGGCAAGGCAATGGAAGAGTAACGGAAGGAAAGGAAGGCAAGGCAAAGCCAGGCAAGGCAAGGGTAACGGAAGGAACGGCACGGCAAGGGGAAACAAGGCTAAGGCACGACAACGCACGGCTAGGCAATGCACGGCAAGGCAAGGAAAGGGTAACGCATGGGAAAGCACGGTCAGGCGAGGCAAGGCTAAGGCACGACAACCCAAGGCTAGGCAATGCACGGAAGGCAAGCAAAGAGAAACGGAAGGTAAGGAAGGAAATGGAAAGCAAACAAAGGCAAGTGTAACAGAAGGAACGGCACGGCAAGGGGAAACAAGGCTAAGGCACGACAAGGCACGGCTAGGCAATGCACGGCAAGGCAAGCAAAGGGTAACGCAAGGAAAGGCACGGTGAGGCTAGGCAAGGCTAAGGCACGACAACGCAAGGCTAGGCGATGCACGACAATGCAAGGAAAGCTTAAAGCAAAGGAAGGCAAGGTCAGGCGAGATAAGGCAAAGGCACGACAACGCAAGGCTAGGCAATGCACGGAAAGCAAGCAAAGAGTAACGGAACGCAAGGAAGGCAAGGGAAAGCAAGGAAAGGCAAGTGTAACGTAAGGAACGGCACGGCAAGGGGAAACAAGGCAAAGGCACGACAACGCACGGCTAGGCAATGCACGGCAAGGCAAGGAAAGCTTAAAGCAAAGGAAGGCAAGGTCAGGCGAGATAAGGCAAAGGCACGACAACGCAAGGCTAGGCAATTCAGGGAAGGCAAGCAAAGAGTAACAGAAGGTAAGCAAGGCAAGGAAAAGCAAGGAAAGTCAAGGGTAACGGAAGGAACGGCACGGCAAGGGGAAACAAGTCTAAGGCACGACACCGAACGCTAGGCAATGAACAGCAAGGCAAGGAAAGGGATACGCATGGGAAAGCACGGTCAGGCGAGGCAAGGCTAAGGCACGACAACGCAAGGCTAGGCAATGCACGGAAGGCAAGCAAACGTAACGGAAGGAAAGGAAGGCAAGGCAAAGCCAGGCAAGGCAAGTGTAACAAAAGGCACGCAACGGCAAGGGGAAACAAGGCTAAGGCACGACAACACACGGCTAGGAAATGCACGGCAAGGCAAGGAAAGGGTAACGCAAGGCAAGGCACGGTGAGGCTAGGCAAGGCTAATGCACGACAACGCAAGGCTAGGCAAAGCACGACAATGCAAGTAAAGCTTAAAGCAAAGGAAGGCAGGGTCAGGCGAGATAAGGCTAAGGCACGACAACGCAAGGCTAGGCAATGCAGGGAAGGCAAGGCAAGGAAAGGGTAACGCATGGGAAAGCACGGTCAGGGGAGGCAAGGCAAAGGCACGACAACGCAAGGCTTGGCAATGCACGGAAGGCAAGCAAAGAGTAACGGAATGTAAGGAAGGCAAGGGAAAGCAAAGAAAGGCAAGTGTAACAGAAGGAACGGCACGGCAAGGGGAAACAAGGCTAAGGCACGACAACGCACCCTAGGCAATGCACGGCAAGGCAAGGAAAGGGTAACGCATGGGAAAGCACGGTAAGGCGAGGCAAGGCTAAGGAAAGCCAACGCAAGGCTAGGCAATGCACGGAAAGCAAGCAAGGAGTAACGGAATGCAAGGAAGGAAAGGGAAAGCAAGGGAAGGCAAGGGTAACGGAAGGAACGGCACGGCAAGGGGTAACAAGGCTAAGGCACGACAACACACGGCTAGGAAATGCACGGCAAGGCAAGGAAAGGGTAACGCAAGGCAAGGCACGGTGAGGCTAGGCAAGGTTAATGCACGACAACGCAAGGCTACGCAATGCACGACAATGCAAGGAAAGCTTAAAGCAAAGGAAGGCACGGTCAGGCGAAATAAGGCTAAGGCACGACAACGCAAGGCTAGGCAATGCAGGGAAGGGAAGCAAAGAGTAACGGAAGGTAAGCAAGGCAAGGAAAAGCAAGGAAAGGCAAGGGTATACGGAAGGAACTGCACGGCAAGGGGAAACAAGGCTAAGGCACGGCAAAGCAGGCTGGGCAATGCACGGCAAGGCAAGGAAAGGGTAACGCATGGGTAAGCACGTTCAGGCGAGGCAAGGCTAAGGCACGACAACGCAAGGCTAGGCAATGCACGGAAGGGAAGCAAAGAGTAACGGAAGGTAAGGAAGGCAAGGGAAAGCAAAGAAAGGCAAGTGTAACGGAAGGAACTGCACCACAAGGAGAAACAAGGCTAAGGCACAACAACGCACGGCTAGGCAATGCACGGCAAAGCAAGCAAAGGGTAACGCAAGGCAAGGCACGGTGAGGCTAGGCAAGGCTAATGCACGAAAACGCAAGGCTAGGCAATGCACGACAATGCAAGGAAAGCTTAAAGCAAAGGAAGGCAAGGTCAGGCGAGATAAGGCAAAGGCACGACAACGCAAGGCTAGGCAATTCAGGGAAGGCAAGGAAAGAGTAACGGAAGGTAAGTAAGACAAGGAAAAGCAAGGAAAGGCAAGGGTAACCGAAGGAACGGCACGGCAAGGGGAAACAAGTCTAAGGTACGACACCGAACGCTAGGCATTGAACGGCAAGGGAAGGAAAGGGTTACGCATGGGAAAGCACGGTCAGGCGAGGCAAGGCTAAGGCACGACAACGCACGGCTAGGCAATGCACGGCAAGGCAAGGAAAGGGTAACGCATGGGAAAGCACGGTCAGGCGAGGCAAGGATAAGGCACGACAATGAAAGGGTACGCAATGCACGGCAAGGCAATGAAAGAGTAACGGAAGGAAAGGAAGGCAAGGCAAAGCCAGGCAAGGCAAGTGCAACAAAAGGCACGCCACGGCAAGGGGAAACAAGGCTAAGGCACGACAACGCACGGCTAGGCAATGCACGGCAAGGCAAGGAAAGGGTAACGCAAGGCAAGGCACGGTGAGGCTAGGCAAGGCTAATCCACGACAACGCAAGGCTAGGCAATGCACGACAATGCAAGGAAAGCTTAAAGCAAAGGAAGGCACGGTCAGGCGAGATAAGGCTAAGGCACGACAACGCAAGGCTAGGCAATGCAGGGAAGGGAAGCAAAGAGTAACGGAAGGTAAGCAAGGCAAGGAAAAGCAAGGAAAGGCAAGGGTAACGGAAGGAACTACACGGCAAGGGGAAACAAGGCTAAGGCACGGCAACGCAGGCTGGGCAATGCACGGCAAGGCAAGGAAAGGGTAACGCATGGAAAAGCACGTTCAGGCGAGGCAAGGCTAAGGCACGACAACGCAAGGCTAGGCAATGCACGGAAGGCAAGCAAAGAGTAACGGAAGGTAAGGAAGGCAAGGGAAAGCAAAGAAAAGCAAGTGTAACGGAAGGAACGGCACGGCAAGGGGAAACAAGGCTAAGGCACGACAACGCACGGGTAGGCAATGCAGGGCAAGGCAAGCAAAGGGTAACGCAAGGCAAAGCACGCTGAGGCTAGGCAAGGCTAATGCACGAAAACGCAAGGCTAGGCAATGCACGACAATGCAAGGAAAGCTTAAAGCAAAGGAAGGCAAGGTCAGGCCAGATAAGGCAAAGGCACGACAACGCAAGGCTAGGCAATTCAGGGAATGCAAGCAAAGAGTAACGGAAGGTAAGCAAGGCAAGGAAAAGCCAGGAAATTCAAGGGTAACGGAAGGAACGGCACGGCAAGGGGAAACAAGCCTAAGGCACGGCAACGCAGGCTAGGCAATGCACGGCAAGTCAAGGAAAGGGTATCGCATGGGAAAGCACGGTCAGGCGAGGCAAGGCTAAGGCATGACAACGCAAGGCTAGGCAATGCACGGAAAGTAAGCAAAGAGTAATGGAACGCAAGGAAGGCAAGGGAAAGCAAGGGAAGGCAAGGGTAACGGAAGGAACGGCACGGCAAGGGGAAAGAAGGCTAAGGCACGGCAACGTAGGCTAGGCAATGCACGGCAAGGCAAGCAAAGGGTAACGCAAGGAAAGGCACGGTGAGGCTAGGCAAGTCTAATGCACGAAAACGCAAGGCTAGGCGATGCACGACAATGCAAGGAAAGCTTAAAGCAAAGGAAGGCAAGGTCAGGCGAGATAAGGCTAAGGCACGACAACGCAAGGTTAGGAAATTCAGGGAAGGCAAGAAAAGAGTAACGGAAGGTAAGCAAGGCAAGGAAAAGGAAGGAAAGGCCAGGGTAACGGAAGGAACGGCACGGCAAGGGGAAACAAGTCTAAGGCACTACACCGAACGATAGGCAATGAACGGCAAGGCAAGGAAAGGGTAACGCATTTGAAAGCACGGTCAGGCGAGGCAACGCTAAGGCACGACAACGCAAGGCTAGGCAATGCACGGAAGGCAAGCAAAGAGTAACGGAAGGTAAGGAAGGCAAGGGAAAGCAGGGAAAGGCAAGTGTAACGGAAGGAACGGCACGGCAAGGGGAAACAAGGCTAAGGCACGACAACGCACGGCTAGGCAATGCACGGCAAGGCAAGGAAAGGGTAACACATGGGAAAGCACGGTCAGGCGAGGCAAGGATAAGGCACGACAATGCAAGGCTACTCAATGCACGGCAAGGCAAGGAAAGAGTAACGGAAGGAAAGGAAGGCAAGGCAAAGCCAGGCAAGGCAAGTGCAACAAAAGGCACGCCACGGCAAGGGGAAACAAGGCTAAGGCACGACAACGCACGGCTAGGCAATGCACGGCAAGGCAAGGAAAGGGTAACGCAAGTCAAGGCACGGTGAGGCTAGGCAAGGCTAATGCACGACAACGCAAGGCTAGGCAATGCACGACAATGCAAGGAAAGCTTAAAGCAAAGGAAGGCACGGTCAGGCGAGATAAGGCTAAGGCACGACAACGCAAGGCTAGGCAATGCAGGGAAGGGAAGCAAAGAGAAACGGAAGGTAAGCAAGGCAAGGAAATGCAAAGAAAGGCAAGGGTAACGGAAGGAACTGCACGGCAAGGGGAAACAAGGCTAAGGCACGGCAACGCAGGCTGGGCAATGCACGGCAAGGCAAGTAAAGGGTAACGCATGGAAAAGCACGTTCAGGCGAGGCAAGGCTAAGGCACGACAACGCAAGGCTAGGCAATGCACGGAAGGCAAGCAAAGAGTAACGGAAGGTAAGGAAGGCAAGGGAAAGCAAAGAAAAGCAAGTGTAACGGAAGGAACGGCACGGCAAGGGGAAACAAGGCTAAGGCACGACAACGCACGGGTAGGCAATGCAGGGCAAGGCAAGCAAAGGGTAACGCAAGGCAAGGCACGGTGAGGCTAGGCAAGGCTAATGCACGAAAACGCAAGGCTAGGCAATGCACGACAATGCAAGGAAAGCTTAAAGCAAAGGAAGGCAAGGTCAGGCCAGATAAGGCAAAGGCACGACAACGCAAGGCTAGGCAATTCAGGGAATGCAAGCAAAGAGTAACGGAAGGTAAGCAAGGCAAGGAAAAGCAAGGAAAGGCAAGGGTAACGGAAGGAACGGCACGGCAAGGGGAAACAAGCCTAAGGCACGGCAACGCAGGCAAGGCAATGCACGGCAAGGCAAGGAAAGGGTAACGCATGGGAAAGCACGGTCAGGCGAGGCAAGGCTAAGGCATGACAACGCAAGGCTAGGCAATGCACGGAAAGTAAGCAAAGAGTAACGGAACGCAAGGAAGGCAAGGGAAAGCACGGGAAGGCAAGGGTAACGGAAGGAACGCCACGGCAAGGGGAAACAAGGCTAAGGCACGGCAACGTAGGCTAGGCAATGCACGGCAAGGCAAGCAAAGGGTAACGCAAGGAAAGGCACGGTGAGGCTAGGCAAGGCTAATGCATGAAAACGCAAGGCTAGGCGACACACGACAATGCAAGGAAAGCTTAAAGCAAAGGAAGGCAAGGTCAGGCGAAATAAGGCTAAGGCACGACAACGCAAGGCTAGGAAATTCAGGGAAGGCAAGCAAAGAGTAATGGAAGGTAAGCTAGGCAAGGAAAAGGAAGGAAAGGCCAGGGTAACGGAAGGAACGGCACGGCAAGGGGAAACAAGTCTAAGGCACGACACCGAACGCTAGGCAATGAACGGCAAGGCAAGGAAAGGGTAACGCATTTGAAAGCACGGTCAGGCGAGGCAACGCTAAGGCACGACAACGCAAGTCTAGGCAATGCACGGAAGGCAAGCAAAGAGTAACGGAAGGTAAGGAAGGCAAGGGAAAGCAGGGAAAGGCAAGTGTAACGGAAGGAACGGCATGGCAAGGGGAAACAAGGCTAAGGCACGACAATGCACGGCTAGGCAATGCACGGCAAGGCAAAGAAAGGGTAACGCATGGGAAAGCACGGTCAGGCGAGGCAAGGATAAGGCACGAAAATGCAAGGCTAGGCAATGCACGGCAAGGCAAGGAAAGAGTAACGGAAGGAAAGGAAGGCAAGGCAAAGCCAGGCAAGGCAAGTGTAACAAAAGGCACGCCACGGCAAGGGGAAACAAGGCTAAGGCACGACAACGCACGGCTAGGCAATGCACGGCAAGGCAAGGAAAGGGTAACGCAAGGCAAGGCACGGCGTGGCTAGGCAAGGCTAATGCACGACAACGCAAGGCTAGGCAATGCACGACAATGCAAGGAAAGCTTAAAGCAAAGGAAGGCACGGTCAGGCGAGATAAGGCTAAGGCACGACAACGCAAGGCTAGGCAATGCAGGGAAGGGAAGCAAAGAGTAACGGAAGGTAAGCAAGGCAAGGAAAAGCAAGGAAAGGCAAGGGTAACGGAAGGAACGGCACGGCAAGGGGAAACAAGGCTAACGCACGGCAACGCAGACTAGGCAATGCACGGCAAGGCAAGGAAAGGGTAACTCATGGGAAAGCACGGTCAGTCGAGGCAAGGCTAAGGCATGACAACGCAAGGCTAGGCAATGCACGGAAAGCAAGCAAAGAGTAACGGAAAGCAAGGAAGGCAAGGGAAAGCAAGGGAAGGCAAGGGTAACAGAAGGAACGGCACGGCTAGGGGAAACAAGGCTAAGGCACGGCAACGTAGGCTAGGCAATGCACGGCAAGGCAAGGAAAGGGTACCGCATGGGAAAGCACGTTCAGGCGAGGCAAGGCTAAGGCACGACAACGCAAGGCTAGGCAATGCACGGAAGGCAAGCAAAGAGTAACGGAAAGCAAGGAAGGCAAGGGAAAGCAAGGGAAGGCAAGGGTAACGGAAGGAACGGCACGGCAAGGGGAAACAAGGCTAAGGCACGACAACGCACGGCTAGGCAATGCACGGCAAGGCAAGGAAAGGGTAACGCATGGGAAAGCACGGTCAGGCGAGGCAAGGCTAAGGCACGACAACCCAAGGCTAGGCAATGCACGGAAGGCAAGCAAAGAGAAACGGAAGGTAAGGAAGGAAATGGAAAGCAAACAAAGGCAAGTGTAACAGAAGGAACGGCACGGCAAGGGGAAACAAGGCTAAGGCACGACAAGGCACGGCTAGGCAATGCACGGCAAGGCAAGCAAAGGGTAACGCAAGGAAAGGCACGGTGAGGCTAGGCAAGGCTAATGCACGAAAACGCAAGGCTAGGCGATGCACGACAATGCAAGGAAAGCTTAAAGCAAAGGAAGGCAAGGTCAGGCGAGATAAGGCAAAGGCACGACAACGCAAGGCTAGGCAATGCACGGAAAGCAAGCAAAGAGTAACGGAACGCAAGGAAGGCAAGGGAAAGCAAGGAAAGGCAAGTGTAACGTAAGGAACGGCACGGCAAGGGGAAACAAGGCAAAGGCACGACAACGCACGGCTAGGCAATGCACGGCAAGGCAAGGAAAGCTTAAAGCAAAGGAAGGCAAGGTCAGGCGAGATAAGGCAAAGGCACGACAACGCAAGGCTAGGCAATTCAGGGAAGGCAAGCAAAGAGTAACAGAAGGTAAGCAAGGCAAGGAAAAGCAAGGAAAGTCAAGGGTAACGGAAGGAACGGCACGGCAAGGGGAAACAAGTCTAAGGCACGACACCGAACGCTAGGCAATGAACAGCAAGGCAAGGAAAGGGATACGCATGGGAAAGCACGGTCAGGCGAGGCAAGGCTAAGGCACGACAACGCAAGGCTAGGCAATGCACGGAAGGCAAGCAAACGTAACGGAAGGAAAGGAAGGCAAGGCAAAGCCAGGCAAGGCAAGTGTAACAAAAGGCACGCAACGGCAAGGGGAAACAAGGCTAAGGCACGACAACACACGGCTAGGAAATGCACGGCAAGGCAAGGAAAGGGTAACGCAAGGCAAGGCACGGTGAGGCTAGGCAAGGCTAATGCACGACAACGCAAGGCTAGGCAAAGCACGACAATGCAAGTAAAGCTTAAAGCAAAGGAAGGCAGGGTCAGGCGAGATAAGGCTAAGGCACGACAACGCAAAGCTAGGCAATGCGGGGAAGGCAAGCAAAGAGTAACGCATGGGAAAGCACGGTCAGGGGAGGCAAGGCAAAGGCACGACAACGCAAGGCTTGGCAATGCACGGAAGGCAAGCAAAGAGTAACGGAATGTAAGGAAGGCAAGGGAAAGCAAAGAAAGGCAAGTGTAACAGAAGGAACGGCACGGCAAGGGGAAACAAGGCTAAGGCACGACAACGCACGCTAGGCAATGCACGGCAAGGCAAGGAAAGGGTAACGCATGGGAAAGCACGGTAAGGCGAGGCAAGGCTAAGGAAAGCCAACGCAAGGCTAGGCAATGCACGGAAAGCAAGCAAGGAGTAACGGAATGCAAGGAAGGAAAGGGAAAGCAAGGGAAGGCAAGGGTAACGGAAGGAACGGCACGGCAAGGGGTAACAAGGCTAAGGCACGACAACACACGGCTAGGAAATGCACGGCAAGGCAAGGAAAGGGTAACGCAAGGCAAGGCACGGTGAGGCTAGGCAAGGTTAATGCACGACAACGCAAGGCTACGCAATGCACGACAATGCAAGGAAAGCTTAAAGCAAAGGAAGGCACGGTCAGGCGAAATAAGGCTAAGGCACGACAACGCAAGGCTAGGCAATGCAGGGAAGGGAAGCAAAGAGTAACGGAAGGTAAGCAAGGCAAGGAAAAGCAAGGAAAGGCAAGGGTATACGGAAGGAACTGCACGGCAAGGGGAAACAAGGCTAAGGCACGGCAAAGCAGGCTGGGCAATGCACGGCAAGGCAAGGAAAGGGTAACGCATGGGTAAGCACGTTCAGGCGAGGCAAGGCTAAGGCACGACAACGCAAGGCTAGGCAATGCACGGAAGGGAAGCAAAGAGTAACGGAAGGTAAGGAAGGCAAGGGAAAGCAAAGAAAGGCAAGTGTAACGGAAGGAACTGCACCGCAAGGAGAAACAAGGCTAAGGCACAACAACGCACGGCTAGGCAATGCACGGCAAAGCAAGCAAAGGGTAACGCAAGGCAAGGCACGGTGAGGCTAGGCAAGGCTAATGCACGAAAACGCAAGGCTAGGCAATGCACGACAATGCAAGGAAAGCTTAAAGCAAAGGAAGGCAAGGTCAGGCGAGATAAGGCAAAGGCACGACAACGCAAGGCTAGGCAATTCAGGGAAGGCAAGCAAAGAGTAACGGAAGGTAAGTAAGACAAGGAAAAGCAAGGAAAGGCAAGGGTAACCGAAGGAACGGCACGGCAAGGGGAAACAAGTCTAAGGCACGACACCGAACGCTAGGCATTGAACGGCAAGGGAAGGAAAGGGTTACGCATGGGAAAGCACGGTCAGGCGAGGCAAGGCTAAGGCACGACAACGCACGGCTAGGCAATGCACGGCAAGGCAAGGAAAGGGTAACGGAAGGAAAGGAAGGCAAGGCAAAGCCAGGCAATCAAGTGTAACAAAAGGCACACCACGCCAAGGGGAAACAAGGCTAAGGCACGACAACGCACGGCTAGGCAATGCACGGCAAGGCAAGGAAAGGGTAACGCATGGGAAAGCACGGTCAGGCGAGGCAAGGATAAGGCACGACAATGAAAGGGTACGCAATGCACGGCAAGGCAATGAAAGAGTAACGGAAGGAAAGGAAGGCAAGGCAAAGCCAGGCAAGGCAAGTGCAACAAAAGGCACGCCACGCAAGGGGAAACAAGGCTAAGGCACGACAACGCACGGCTAGGCAATGCACGGCAAGGCAAGGAAAGGGTAACGCAAGGCAAGGCACGGTGAGGCTAGGCAAGGCTAATCCACGACAACGCAAGGCTAGGCAATGCACGACAATGCAAGGAAAGCTTAAAGCAAAGGAAGGCACGGTCAGGCGAGATAAGGCTAAGGCACGACAACGCAAGGCTAGGCAATGCAGGGAAGGGAAGCAAAGAGTAACGGAAGGTAAGCAAGGCAAGGAAAAGCAAGGAAAGGCAAGGGTAACGGAAGGAACTACACGGCAAGGGGAAACAAGGCTAAGGCACGGCAACGCAGGCTGGGCAATGCACGGCAAGGCAAGGAAAGGGTAACGCATGGAAAAGCACGTTCAGGCGAGGCAAGGCTAAGGCACGACAACGCAAGGCTAGGCAATGCACGGAAGGCAAGCAAAGAGTAACGGAAGGTAAGGAAGGCAAGGGAAAGCAAAGAAAAGCAAGTGTAACGGAAGGAACGGCACGGCAAGGGGAAACAAGGCTAAGGCACGACAACGCACGGGTAGGCAATGCAGGGCAAGGCAAGCAAAGGGTAACGCAAGGCAAAGCACGCTGAGGCTAGGCAAGGCTAATGCACGAAAACGCAAGGCTAGGCAATGCACGACAATGCAAGGAAAGCTTAAAGCAAAGGAAGGCAAGGTCAGGCCAGATAAGGCAAAGGCACGACAACGCAAGGCTAGGCAATTCAGGGAATGCAAGCAAAGAGTAACGGAAGGTAAGCAAGGCAAGGAAAAGCAAGGAAATTCAAGGGTAACGGAAGGAACGGCACGGCAAGGGGAAACAAGCCTAAGGCACGGCAACGCAGGCTAGGCAATGCACGGCAAGTCAAGGAAAGGGTATCGCATGGGAAAGCACGGTCAGGCGAGGCAAGGCTAAGGCATGACAACGCAAGGCTAGGCAATGCACGGAAAGTAAGCAAAGAGTAACGGAACGCAAGGAAGGCAAGGGAAAGCAAGGGAAGGCAAGGGTAACGGAAGGAACGGCACGGCAAGGGGAAAGAAGGCTAAGGCACGGCAACGTAGGCTAGGCAATGCACGGCAAGGCAAGCAAAGGGTAACGCAAGGAAAGGCACGGTGAGGCTAGGCAAGGCTAATGCACGAAAACGCAAGGCTAGGCGATGCACGACAATGCAAGGAAAGCTTAAAGCAAAGGAAGGCAAGGTCAGGCGAGATAAGGCTAAGGCACGACAACGCAAGGTTAGGAAATTCAGGGAAGGCAAGAAAAGAGTAACGGAAGGTAAGCAAGGCAAGGAAAAGGAAGGAAAGGCCAGGGTAACGGAAGGAACGGCACGGCAAGGGGAAACAAGTCTAAGGCACTACACCGAACGATAGGCAATGAACGGCAAGGCAAGGAAAGGGTAACGCATTTGAAAGCACGGTCAGGCGAGGCAACGCTAAGGCACGACAACGCAAGGCTAGGCAATGCACGGAAGGCAAGCAAAGAGTAACGGAAGGTAAGGAAGGCAAGGGAAAGCAGGGAAAGGCAAGTGTAACGGAAGGAACGGCACGGCAAGGGGAAACAAGGCTAAGGCACGACAACGCACGGCTAGGCAATGCACGGCAAGGCAAGGAAAGGGTAACGCATGGGAAAGCACGGTCAGGCGAGGCAAGGATAAGGCACGAAAATGCAAGGCTAGGCAATGCACGGCAAGGCAAGGAAAGAGTAACGGAAGGAAAGGAAGGCAAGGCAAAGCCAGGCAAGGCAAGTGTAACCAAAGGCACGCCACGGCAAGGATAAACAAGGCTAAGGCACGACAACGCACGGCTAGGCAATGCACGGCAAGGCAAGGAAAGGGTAACGCAAGGCAAGGCACGGCGTGGCTAGGCAAGGCTAATGCACGACAACGCAAGGCTAGGCAATGCACGACAATGCAAGGAAAGCTTAAAGCAAAGGAAGGCACGGTCAGGCGAGATAAGGCTAAGGCACGACAACGCAAGGCTAGGCAATGCAGGGAAGGGAAGCAAAGAGTAACGGAAGGTAAGCAAGGCAAGGAAAAGCAAGGAAAGGCAAGGGTAACGGAAGGAACGGCACGGCAAGGGGAAACAAGGCTAACGCACGGCAACGCAGACTAGGCAATGCACGGCAAGGCAAGGAAAGGGTAACTCATGGGAAAGCACGGTCAGTCGAGGCAAGGCTAAGGCATGACAACGCAAGGCTAGGCAATGCACGGAAAGCAAGCAAAGAGTAACGGAAAGCAAGGAAGGCAAGGGAAAGCAAGGGAAGGCAAGGGTAACGGAAGGAACGGCACGGCAAGGGGAAACAAGGCTAAGGCACGGCAACGTAGGCTAGGCAATGCACGGCAAGGCAAGGAAAGGGTACCGCATGGGAAAGCACGTTCAGGCGAGGCAAGGCTAAGGCACGACAACGCAAGGCTAGGCAATGCACGGAAGGCAAGCAAAGAGTAACGGAAGGTAAGGAAGGCAAGGGAAAGCAAAGAAAGGCAAGTGTAACGGAAGGAACGGCACGGCAAGGGGAAACAAGGCTAAGGCACGGCAACGCACGGCTAAGCAATGCACAGCAAGGCAAGCAAAGGGTAACGCAAGGAAAGGCACGGTGAGGCTAGGCAAGGCTAATGCATGAAAACGCAAGGCTAGGCGATGCACGACAATGCAAGGAAAGCTTAAAGCAAAGGAAGGCAAGGTCAGGCGAAATAAGGCTAAGGCACGACAACGCAAGGCTAGGAAATTCAGGGAAGGCAAGCAAAGAGTAACGGAAGGTAAGCTATGCAAGGAAAAGGAAGGAAAGGCCAGGGTAACGTAAGGAGCGGCACGGCAAGGGGAAACAAGTCTAAGGCACGACACCGAATGCTAGGCAATGAACGGCAAGGCAAGGAAAGGGTAACGCATTTGAAAGCACGGTCAGGCGAGGCAACGCTAAGGCACGACAACGCAAGGCTAGGCAACGCACGGAAGGCAAGCAAAGAGTAACGGAAGGTAAGGAAGGCAAGGCAAAGCAGGAAAAGGCAAGTGTAACGGAAGGAACGGCACGGCAAGGGGAAACAAGGCTAAGGCACGACAACGCACGGCTAGGCAATGCACGGCAAGGCAAGGAAAGGGTAACGCATGGGAAAGCACGGTCAGGCGAGGCAAGGATAAGGCACGACAATGCAAGGCTAGGCAATGCACGGCAAGGCAAGGAAAGAGTAACGGAAGGAAAGGAAGGCAAGGCAAAGCCAGGCAAGGCAAGTGTAACAAAAGGCACGCCACGGCAAGGGGAAACAAGGCTAAGGCGCGACAACGCACGGCTAGGCAATGCACGGCAAGGCAAGGAAAGGGTAACGCAAGGCAAGGCACGGTGTGGCTAGGCAAGGCTAATGCACGACAACGCAAGGCTAGGCAATGCACGACAATGCAAGGAAAGCTTAAAGCAAAGGAAGGCACGGTCAGGCGAGATAAGGCTAAGGCACGACAACGCAAGGCTAGCCAATGCAGGGAAGGGAAGCAAAGAGAAACGGAAGGTAAGCAAGGCAAGGAAAAGCAAGGAAAGGCAAGGGTAACGGAAGGAACTGCACGGCAAGGGGAAACAAGGCTAAGGCACGGCAACGCAGGCTGGGCAATGCTCGGCAAGGCAAGGAAAGGGTAACGCATGGAAAAGCACGTTCAGGCGAGGCAAGGCTAAGGCACGACAACGCAAGGCTAGGCAATGCACGGAAGGCAAGCAAAGAGTAACGGAAGGTAAGGAAGGCAAGGGAAAGCAAAGAAAAGCAAGTGTAACGGAAGGAACGGCACGGCAAGGTGAAACAAGGCTAAGGCACGACAACGCACGGCTAGGCAATGCAGGGCAAGGCAAGCAAAGGGTAACGCAAGGCAAGGCAGGGTGAGGCTAGGCAAGGCTAATGCACGAAAACGCAAGGTTAGGCAATGCACGACAATGCAAGGAAAGCTTAAAGCAAAGGAAGGCAAGGTCAGGCCAGATACGCAAGGCTAGGCAATGCAGGGAAGGGAAGCAAAGAGTAACGGAAGGTAAGCAAGGCAAGGAAAAGCAAGGAAAGGCAAGGGTAACGGAAGGAACGGCACGGCAAGGGGAAACAAGGCTAAGGCACGGCAACGCAGGCTAGGCAATGCACGGCAAGGCAAGGAAAGGGTAACGCATGGGAAAGCACGGTCAGGCGAGGCAAGGCTAAGGCATGACAACGCAAGGCTAGGCAATGCACGGAAAGCAAGCAAAGAGTAACGGAAAGCAAGGAAGGCAAGGGAAAGCAAGGGAAGGCAAGGGTAACGGAAGGAACGGCACGGCAAGGGGAAACAAGGCTAAGGCACGGCAACGTAGGCTAGGCAATGCACGGCAAGGCAAGCAAAGGGTAACGCAAGGAAAGGCACGGTGAGGCTAGGCAAGGCTAATGCATGAAAACGCAAGGCTAGGCGATGCACGACAATGCAAGGAAAGCTTAAAGCAAAGGAAGGCAAGGTCAGGCGAAATAAGGCTAAGGCACGACAACGCAAGGCTAGGAAATTCAGGGAAGGCAAGCAAAGAGTAACGGAAGGTAAGCAAGGCAAGGAAAAGGAAGGAAAGGCCAGGGTAACGGAAGGAACGGCACGGCAAGGGGAAACAAGTCTAAGGCACGACACCGAACGCTAGGCAATGAACGGCAAGGCAAGGAAAGGGTAACGCACTTGAAAGCACGGTCAGGCGAGGCAACGCTAAGGCACGACAACGCAAGGCTAGGCAACGCACGGAAGGCAAGCAAAGAGTAACGGAAGGTAAGGAAGGCAAGGGAAAGCAAAGAAAAGCAAGAGTAACGGAAGGAACGGCACGGCAAGGGGAAACAAGGCTAAGGCACGACAACGCACGGCTAGGCAATGCAGGGCAAGGCAAGCAAAGGGTAACGCAAGGCAAGGCACGGTGAGGCTAGGCAAGGCTAATGCACGAAAACGCAAGGCTAGGCAATGCACGACAATGCAACGAAAGCTTAAAGCAAAGGAAGGCAAGGTCAGGCCAGATAAGGCAAAGGCACGAGAACGCAAGGCTAGGCAATTCAGGGAATGCAAGCAAAGACTAACGGAAGGTAAGCAAGGCAAGGAAAAGCAAGGAAAGGCAAGGGTAACGGAAGGAACGGCACGGCAAGGGGAAACAAGGCTAAGGCACGGCAACGCAGGCTAGGCCATGCACGGCAAGGCAAGGAAAGGGTAACGCATGGGAAAGCACGGTCAGGCGAGGCAAGGATAAGGCACGACAATGCAAGGCTACGCAATGCACGGCAAGGCAAGGAAAGAGTAACGGAAGGAAAGGAAGTCAAGGCAAAGCCAGGCAAGGCAAGTGCAACAAAAGGCACGCCACGGCAAGGGGAAACAAGGCTAAGGCACAACAACGCACGGCTAGGCCATGCACGGCAAGGCAAGGAAAGGGTAACGCAAGGCAAGGCAAGGTGAGGCTAGGTAAGGCTAATGCACGACAACCCAAGGCTAGGCAATGCACGACAATGCAAGGAAAGATTAACGCAAAGGAAGGCACGGTCAGGCGAGATAAGGCTAAGGCACGACAACGCAAGGCTAGGCAATGCAGGGAAGGGAAGCAAAGAGTAACGGAAGGAAAGCAAGGCAAGGAAAAGCAAGGAAAGGCAAGGGTAACGGAAGGAACTGCACGGCAAGGGGAAACAAGGCTAAGGCACGGCAACGCAGGCTGGGCAATGGACGGCAAGGCAAGGAAAGGGTAACGCATGGAAAAGCACGTTCAGGCGAGGCAAGGCTAAGGCACGACAACGCAAGGCTAGGCAATGCACGGAAGGCAAGCAAAGAATAACAGAAGGTAAGGAAGGCAAGGGAAAGCAAAGAAAAGCAAGTGTAACGGAAGGAACGGCACGGCAAGGGGAAACAAGGCTAAGGCACGACAACGCACGGGTAGGCAATGCAGGGCAAGGCAAGCAAAGGGTAACGCAAGGCAAGGCACGGTGAGGCTAGGCAAGGCTAATGCACGAAAACGCAAGGCTAGGCAATGCACGACAATGCAAGGAAAGCTTAAAGCAAAGGAAGGCAAGGTCAGGCCAGATAAGGCAAAGGCACGACAACGCAAGGCTAGGCAATTCAGGGAATGCAAGCAAAGAGTTACGGAAGGTAAGCAAGGCAAGGAAAAGCAAGGAAAGGCAAGGGTAACGGAAGGAACGGCACGGCAAGGGGAAACAAGGCTAACGCACGGCAACGCAGACTAGGCAATGCACGGCAAGGCAAGGAAAGGGTAACTCATGGGAAAGCACGGTCAGTCGAGGCAAGGCTAAGGCATGACAACGCAAGGCTAGGCAATGCACGGAAAGCAAGCAAAGAGTAACGGAAAGCTAGGAAGGCAAGGGAAAGCAAGGGAAGGCAAGGGTAACGGAAGGAACGGCACGGCAAGGGGAAACAAGGCTAAGGCACGGCAACGTAGGCTAGGCAATGCACGGCAAGTCAAGGAAAGGGTACCGCATGGGAAAGCACGTTCAGGCGAGGCAAGGCTAAGGCACGACAACGCAAGGCTAGGCAATGTGCGGAAGGCAAGCAAAGAGTAACGGAAGGTAAGGAAGGCAAGGCAAAGCCAGGCAAGGCAAGTGCAACAAAAGGTACGCCACGGCAAGGGGAAACAAGGCTAAGGCACGACAACGCACGGCTAGGCAATGCACGGCAAGGCAATTAAAGGGGAACGCAAGGCAAGGCACGGTGAGGCTAGGCAAGGCTAATGCACGACAACGCAAGGCTAGGCAATGCACGACAATGCAAGGAAAGCTTAAAGCAAAGGAAGGCACGGTCAGGCGAGATAAGGCTAAGGCACGACAACGCAAGGCTAGGCAATGCAGGGAAGGGAAGCAAAGAGTAACGGAAGGTAAGCAAGGCAAGGAAAAGCAAGGAAAGGCAAGGGTAACGGAAGGAACTGCACGGCAAGGGGAAACAAGGCTAAGGCACGGCAACGCAGGCTGGGCAATGCACGGCAAGGCAAGGAAAGGGTAACGCATGGAAAAGCACGTTCAGGCGACGCAAGGCTAAGGCACGACAACGCAAGGCTAGGCAATGCACGGAAGGCAAGCAAAGAGTAACGGAAGGTAAGGAAGGCAAGGGAAAGCAAAGAAAAGCAAGTGTAACGGAAGGAACGGCACGGCAAGGGGAAACAAGGCTAAGGCACGACAACGCACGGCTAGGCAATGCAGGGCAAGGCAAGCAAAGGGTAACACAAGGCAAGGCACGGTGAGGCTAGGCAAGGCTAATGCACGAAAACGCAAGGCTAGGCAATGCACGACAATGCAAGGAAAGCTTAAAGCAAAGGAAGGCAAGGTCAGGCCAGATAAGGCAAAGGCACGACAACGCAAGGCTAGGCAATTCAGGGAATGCAAGCAAAGAGTAACGGAAGGTAAGCAAGGCAAGGAAAAGCAAGGAAAGGCAAGGGTAACGGAAGGAACGGCACGGCAAGGGGAAACAAGCCTAAGGCACGGCAACGCAGGCTAGGCAATGCACGGCAAGGCAAGGAAAGGGTAACGCATGGGAAAGCACGGTCAGGCGAGGCAAGGCTAAGGCATGACAACGCAAGGCTAGGCAATGCACGGAAAGTAGGCAAAGAGTAACGGAACGCAAGGAAGGCAAGGGAAAGCAAGGGAAGGCAAGGGTAACGGAAGGAACGGCACGGCAAGGGGAAACAAGGCTAAGGCACGGCAACGTAGGCTAGGCAATGCACGGCAAGGCAAGCAAAGGGTAACGCAAGGAAAGGCACGGTGAGGCTAGGCCAGGCTAATGCATGAAAACGCAAGGCTAGGCGATGCACGACAATGCAAGGAAAGCTTAAAGCAAAGGAAGGCAAGGTCAGGCGAAATAAGGCTAAGGCACGACAACGCAAGGCTAGCAAATTCAGGGAAGGCAAGCAAAGAGTAACGGAATGTAAGCTAGGCAAGGAAAAGGAAGGAAAGGCCAGGGTAACGGAAGGAACGGCACGGCAAGGGGAAACAAGTCTAAGGCACGACACCGAACGCTAGGCAATGAACGGCAAGGCAAGGAAAGGGTAACGCATTTGAAAGCACGGTCAGGCGAGGCAACGCTAAGGCACGACAACGCAAGGCTAGGCAATGCACGGAAGGCAAGCAAAGAGTAACGGAAGGTAAGGAAGGCAAGGGAAAGCAGGGAAAGGCAAGTGTAACGGAAGGAACGGCACGGCAAGGGGAAACAAGGCTAAGGCACGACAACGCACGGCTAGGCAATGCATGGCAAGGCAAGGAAAGGGTAACGCATGGGAAAGCACGGTCAGGCGAGGCAAGGATAAGGCACGACAATGCAAGGCTAGGCAATGCACGGCTAGGCAAGGAAAGAGTAACGGAAGGAAAGGAAGGCAAGGCAAAGCCAGGCAAGGCAAGTGTAACAAAAGGCACGCCACGGCAAGGGGAAACAAGGCTAAGGCACGACAACGCACGGCTAGGCAATGCACGGCAAGGCAAGGAAAGGGTAACGCAAGGCAATGCACGGTGTGGCTAGGCAAGGCTAATGCACGACAACGCAAGGCTAGGCAATGCACGACAATGCAAGGAAAGCTTAAAGCAAAGGAAGGCACGGTCAGGCGAGATAAGGCTAAGGCACGACAACGCAAGGCTAGGCAATGCAGGGAAGGGAAGCAAAGAGTAACGGAAGGTAAGCAAGGCAAGGAAAAGCAAGGAAAGGCAAGGGTAACGGAAGGAACGGCACGGCAAGGGGAAACAAGGCTAACGCACGGCAACGCAGACTAGGCAATGCACGGCAAGGCAAGGAAAGGGTAACTCATGGGAAAGCACGGTCAGTCGAGGCAAGGCTAAGGCATGACAACGCAAGGCTAGGCAATGCACGGAAAGCAAGCAAAGAGTAACGGAAAGCAAGGAAGGCAAGGGAAAGCAAGGGAAGGCAAGGGTAACGGAAGGAACGGCACGGCAAGGGGAAACAAGTCTAAGGCACGACACCGAACGCTAGGCAATGAACGGCAAGGCAAGGAAAGGGTAACGCATTTGAAAGCACGGTCAGGCGAGGCAACGCTAAGGCACGACAACGCAAGGCTAGGCAACGCACGGAAGGCAAGCAAAGAGTAACGGAAGGTAAGGAAGGCAAGGGAAAGCAAAGAAAAGCAAGAGTAACGGAAGGAACGGCACGGCAAGGGGAAACAAGGCTAAGGCACGACAACGCACGGCTAGGCAATGCAGGGCAAGGCAAGCAAAGGGTAACGCAAGGCAAGGCACGGTGAGGCTAGGCAAGGCTAATGCACGAAAACGCAAGGCTAGGCAATGCACGACAATGCAACGAAAGCTTAAAGCAAAGGAAGGCAAGGTCAGGCCAGATAAGGCAAAGGCACGAGAACGCAAGGCTAGGCAATTCAGGGAATGCAAGCAAAGACTAACGGAAGGTAAGCAAGGCAAGGAAAAGCAAGGAAAGGCAAGGGTAACGGAAGGAACGGCACGGCAAGGGGAAACAAGGCTAAGGCACGGCAACGCAGGCTAGGCCATGCACGGCAAGGCAAGGAAAGGGTAACGCATGGGAAAGCACGGTCAGGCGAGGCAAGGATAAGGCACGACAATGCAAGGCTACGCAATGCACGGCAAGGCAAGGAAAGAGTAACGGAAGGAAAGGAAGTCAAGGCAAAGCCAGGCAAGGCAAGTGCAACAAAAGGCACGCCACGGCAAGGGGAAACAAGGCTAAGGCACAACAACGCACGGCTAGGCCATGCACGGCAAGGCAAGGAAAGGGTAACGCAAGGCAAGGCAAGGTGAGGCTAGGTAAGGCTAATGCACGACAACCCAAGGCTAGGCAATGCACGACAATGCAAGGAAAGATTAACGCAAAGGAAGGCACGGTCAGGCGAGATAAGGCTAAGGCACGACAACGCAAGGCTAGGCAATGCAGGGAAGGGAAGCAAAGAGTAACGGAAGGAAAGCAAGGCAAGGAAAAGCAAGGAAAGGCAAGGGTAACGGAAGGAACTGCACGGCAAGGGGAAACAAGGCTAAGGCACGGCAACGCAGGCTGGGCAATGGACGGCAAGGCAAGGAAAGGGTAACGCATGGAAAAGCACGTTCAGGCGAGGCAAGGCTAAGGCACGACAACGCAAGGCTAGGCAATGCACGGAAGGCAAGCAAAGAATAACAGAAGGTAAGGAAGGCAAGGGAAAGCAAAGAAAAGCAAGTGTAACGGAAGGAACGGCACGGCAAGGGGAAACAAGGCTAAGGCACGACAACGCACGGGTAGGCAATGCAGGGCAAGGCAAGCAAAGGGTAACGCAAGGCAAGGCACGGTGAGGCTAGGCAAGGCTAATGCACGAAAACGCAAGGCTAGGCAATGCACGACAATGCAAGGAAAGCTTAAAGCAAAGGAAGGCAAGGTCAGGCCAGATAAGGCAAAGGCACGACAACGCAAGGCTAGGCAATTCAGGGAATGCAAGCAAAGAGTTACGGAAGGTAAGCAAGGCAAGGAAAAGCAAGGAAAGGCAAGGGTAACGGAAGGAACGGCACGGCAAGGGGAAACAAGGCTAACGCACGGCAACGCAGACTAGGCAATGCACGGCAAGGCAAGGAAAGGGTAACTCATGGGAAAGCACGGTCAGTCGAGGCAAGGCTAAGGCATGACAACGCAAGGCTAGGCAATGCACGGAAAGCAAGCAAAGAGTAACGGAAAGCTAGGAAGGCAAGGGAAAGCAAGGGAAGGCAAGGGTAACGGAAGGAACGGCACGGCAAGGGGAAACAAGGCTAAGGCACGGCAACGTAGGCTAGGCAATGCACGGCAAGTCAAGGAAAGGGTACCGCATGGGAAAGCACGTTCAGGCGAGGCAAGGCTAAGGCACGACAACGCAAGGCTAGGCAATGTGCGGAAGGCAAGCAAAGAGTAACGGAAGGTAAGGAAGGCAAGGCAAAGCCAGGCAAGGCAAGTGCAACAAAAGGTACGCCACGGCAAGGGGAAACAAGGCTAAGGCACGACAACGCACGGCTAGGCAATGCACGGCAAGGCAATTAAAGGGGAACGCAAGGCAAGGCACGGTGAGGCTAGGCAAGGCTAATGCACGACAACGCAAGGCTAGGCAATGCACGACAATGCAAGGAAAGCTTAAAGCAAAGGAAGGCACGGTCAGGCGAGATAAGGCTAAGGCACGACAACGCAAGGCTAGGCAATGCAGGGAAGGGAAGCAAAGAGTAACGGAAGGTAAGCAAGGCAAGGAAAAGCAAGGAAAGGCAAGGGTAACGGAAGGAACTGCACGGCAAGGGGAAACAAGGCTAAGGCACGGCAACGCAGGCTGGGCAATGCACGGCAAGGCAAGGAAAGGGTAACGCATGGAAAAGCACGTTCAGGCGACGCAAGGCTAAGGCACGACAACGCAAGGCTAGGCAATGCACGGAAGGCAAGCAAAGAGTAACGGAAGGTAAGGAAGGCAAGGGAAAGCAAAGAAAAGCAAGTGTAACGGAAGGAACGGCACGGCAAGGGGAAACAAGGCTAAGGCACGACAACGCACGGCTAGGCAATGCAGGGCAAGGCAAGCAAAGGGTAACGCAAGGCAAGGCACGGTGAGGCTAGGCAAGGCTAATGCACGAAAACGCAAGGCTAGGCAATGCACGACAATGCAAGGAAAGCTTAAAGCAAAGGAAGGCAAGGTCAGGCCAGATAAGGCAAAGGCACGACAACGCAAGGCTAGGCAATTCAGGGAATGCAAGCAAAGAGTAACGGAAGGTAAGCAAGGCAAGGAAAAGCAAGGAAAGGCAAGGGTAACGGAAGGAACGGCACGGCAAGGGGAAACAAGCCTAAGGCACGGCAACGCAGTCTAGGCAATGCACGGCAAGGCAAGGAAAGGGTAACGCATGGGAAAGCACGGTCAGGCGAGGCAAGGCTAAGGCATGACAACGCAAGGCTAGGCAATGCACGGAAAGTAAGCAAAGAGTAACGGAACGCAAGGAAGGCAAGGAAAGCAAGGGAAGGCAAGGGTAACGGAAGGAACGGCACGGCAAGGGGAAACAAGGCTAAGGCACGGCAACGTAGGCTAGGCAATGCACGGCAAGGCAAGCAAAGGGTAACGCAAGGAAAGGCACGGTGAGGCTAGGCAAGGCTAATGCATGAAAACGCAAGGCTAGGCGATGCACGACAATGCAAGGAATGCTTAAAGCAAAGGAAGGCAAGGTCAGGCGAGATAAGGCTAAGGCACGACAACACAAGGCTAGGAAATTCAGGGAAGGCAAGCAAAGAGTAACGGAAGGTAAGCTAGGCAAGGAAAAGGAAGGAAAGGCCAGGGTAACGGAAGGAACGGCACGGCAAGGGGAAACAAGTCTAAGGCACGACACCGAACGCTAGGCAATGAACGGCAAGTCAAGGAAAGGGTAACGCATTTGAAAGCACGGTCAGGCGAGGCAACGCTAAGGCACGACAACGCAAGGCTAGGCAATGCACGGAAGGCAAGCAAAGAGTAACGGAAGGTAAGGAAGGCAAGGGAAAGCAGGGAAAGGCAAGTGTAACGGAAGGAACGGCACGGCAAGGGGAAACAAGGCTAAGGCACGACAACGCACGGCTAGGCAATGCACGGCAAGGCAAGGAAAGGGTAACGCATGGGAAAGCACGGTCAGGCGAGGCAAGGATAAGGCACGACAATGCAAGTCTAGGCAATGCACGGCAAGGCAAGGAAAGAGTAACGGAAGGAAAGGAAGGCAAGGCAAAGCCAGGCAAGGCAAGTGTAACAAAAGGCAGGCCACGGCAAGGGGAAACACGGCTAAGGCACGACAACGCACGGCTAGGCAATGCACGGCAAGGCAAGGAAAGGGTAACGCAAGGCAAGGCA
The DNA here is from genome assembly GCF_037893015.1 of Macrotis lagotis. Lineage (NCBI taxonomy): Eukaryota > Metazoa > Chordata > Mammalia > Peramelemorphia > Peramelidae > Macrotis > Macrotis lagotis. Next base: position 287,372 of record NW_027422010.1, read on the forward strand.
CGGTGTGGCTAGGCAAGGCTAATGCACGACAACGCAAGGCTAGGCAATGCACGACAATGCAAGGAAAGCTTAAAGCAAAGGAAGGCACGGTCAGGCGAGATAAGGCTAAGGCACGACAACGCAAGGCTAGGCAATGCAGGGAAGGGAAGCAAAGAGTAACGGAAGGTAAGCAAGGCAAGGAAAAGCAAGGAGAGGCAAGGGTAACGGAAGGAACGGCACGGCAAGGGGAAACAAGTCTAACGCACGGCAACGCAGACTAGGCAATGCACGGCAAGGCAAGGAAAGGGTAACTCATGGGAAAGCACGGTCAGTCGAGGCAAGGCTAAGGCATGACAACGCAAGGCTAGGCAATGCACGGAAAGCAAGCAAAGAGTAACGGAAAGCAAGGAAGGCAAGGGAAAGCAAGGGAAGGCAAGGGTAACGGAAAGAACGGCACGGCAAGGGGAAACAAGGCTAAGGCACGGCAACGTAGGCTAGGCAATGCACGGCAAGGCAAGGAAAGGGTACCGCATGGGAAAGCACGTTCAGGCGAGGCAAGGCTAAGGCACGACAACGCAAGGCTAGGCAATGCACGGAAGGCAAGCAAAGAGCAACGGAAGGTAAGGAAGGCAAGGGAAAGCAAAGAAAGGCAAGTGTAACGGAAGGAACGGCACGGCAAGGGGAAACAAGGCTAAGGCACGACAACGCACCCCTAGGCAATGCACGGCAAGGCAAGCAAAGGGTAACGCAAGGAAAGGCACGGTGAGGCTAGGCAAGGCTAATGCATGAAAACGCAAGGCTAGGCGATGCACGACAAAGCAAGGAAAGCTTAAAGCAAAGGAAGGCAAGGTCAGGCGAGCTAAGGCTAAGGCACGACAACGCAAGGCTAGGAAATTCAGGGAAGGCAAGCAAAGAGTAACGGAAGGTAAGCTAGGCAAGGAAAAGGAAGGAAAGGCCAGGGTAACGGAAGGAACGGCACGGCAAGGGGAAACAAGTCTAAGGCACGACACCGAACGCTAGGCAATGAACGGCAAGGCAAGGAAAGGGTAACGCATTTGAAAGCACGGTCAGGCGAGGCAACGCTAAGGCACGACAACGCAAGGTTAGGCAATGCACGGAAGGCAAGCAAAGAGTAACGGAAGGTAAGGAAGGCAAGGGAAAGCAAGGAAAGGCAAGGGTAACGGAAGGAACGGCACGGCAAGGGGAAACAAGGCTAAGGCACGACAACGCACGCTAGGCAATGCACGGCAAGGCAAGGAAAGGGTAACGCAGGGGAAGGCACGGTCAGGTGAGGCAAGGATAAGGCACGACAATGCAAGGCTAGGCAATGCACGACAAGGCAAGGAAAGAGTAACGGAAGGAAAGGAAGGCAAGGCAAAGCCAGGCAAGCAAGTGTAACAAAAGGCACGCCACGGCAAGGGGAAACAAGGCTAAGGCACGACAACGCACGGCTAGGCAATGCACGGCAAGGCAAGCAAAGGGTAACGCAAGGAAAGGCACGGTGAGGCTAGGCAAGGCTAATGCATGAAAACGCAAGGCTAGGCGATGCACGACAATGCAAGGAAAGCTTAAAGCAAAGGAAGGCAAGGTCAGGCGAGATAAGGCTAAGGCACGACAACGCAAGGCTAGGAAATTCAGGGAAGGCAAGCAAAGAGTAACGGAAGGTAAGCTAGGTAATGAAAAGGAAGGAAAGGCCAGGGTAACGGAAGGAACGGCAGGGCAAGGGGAAACAAGTCTAAGGCACGACACCGAACGCTAGGCAATGAACGGCAAGGCAAGGAAAGGGTAACGCATTTGAAAGCGCGGTCAGGCGAGGCAACGCTAAGGCACGACAACGCAAGGCTAGGCAACGCACGGAAGGCAAGCAAAGAGTAACGGAAGGTAAGGAAGGCAAGGGAAAGCAAAGAAAAGCAAGTGTAACGGAAGGAACGGCACGGCACGGGGAAACAAGGCTAAGGCACGACAACGCACGGCTAGGCAATGCAGGGCAAGGCAAGCAAAGGGTAACGTAAGGCAAGGCACGGTGAGGCTAGGCAAGGCTAATGCACGAAAACGCAAGGCTAGGCAATGCACGACAATGCAACGAAAGCTTAACGCAAAGGAAGGCACGGTCAGGCGAGATAAGGCTAAGGCACGACAACGCAAGGCTAGGCAATGCAGGGAAGGGAAGCAAAGGGTAACGCAAGGCAATGCACGGTGTGGCTAGGCAAGGCTAATGCACGACAACGCAAGGCTAGGCAATGCACGACAATGCAAGGAAAGCTTAAAGCAAAGGAAGGCACGGTCAGGCGAGATAAGGCTAAGGCACGACAACGCAAGGCTAGGCAATGCAGGGAAGGGAAGCAAAGAGTAACGGAAGGTAAGCAAGGCAAGGAAAAGCAAGGAAAGGCAAGGGTAACGGAAGGAACGGCACGGCAAGGGGAAACAAGGCTAACGCACGGCAACGCAGACTAGGCAATGCACGGCAAGGCAAGGAAAGGGTAACTCATGGGAAAGCACGGTCAGTCGAGGCAAGGCTAAGGCATGACAACGCAAGGCTAGGCAATGCACGGAAAGCAAGCAAAGAGTAACGGAAAGCAAGGAAGGCAAGGGAAAGCAAGGGAAGGCAAGGGTAACGGAAGGAACGGCACGGCAAGGGGAAACAAGGCTAAGGCACGGCAACGTAGGCTAGGCAATGCACGGCAAGGCAAGGAAAGGGTACCGCATGGGAAAGCACGTTCAGGCGAGGCAAGGCTAAGGCACGACAACGCAAGGCTAGGCAATGCACGGAAGGCAAGCAAAGAGTAACGGAAGGTAAGGAAGGCAAGGGAAAGCAAAGAAAAGGAAGTGTAACGGAAGGAACGGCACGGCAAGGGGAAACAAGGCTAAGGCACGACAACGCACGGCTAGGCAATGCACGGCAAGGAAAGCAAAGGGTAACGCAAGGCAAGGCACGGTGAGGCTAGGCAAGGCTAATGCACGAAAACGCAAGGCTAGGCAATGCACGACAATGCAAGGAAAGCTTAAAGCAAAGGAAGGCAAGGTCAGGCGAGATAAGGCTAAGGCACGACAACGCAAGGCTAGGAAATTCAGGGAAGGCAAGCAAAGAGTAACGGAAGGTAAGCTAGGCAAGGAAAAGGAAGGAAAGGCCAGGGTAACGGAAGGAACGGCACGGCAAGGGGAAACAAGTCTAAGGCACGGCAACGCAGACTAGGCAATGCACGGCAAGGCAAGGAAAGGGTAACTCATGGGAAAGCACGGTCAGTCGAGGCAAGGCTAAGGCATGACAACGCAAGGCTAGGCAATGCACGGAAAGCAAGCAAAGAGTAACGGAAAGCAAGGAAGGCAAGGGAAAGCAAGGGAAGGCAAGGGTAACGGAAAGAACGGCACGGCAAGGGGAAACAAGGCTAAGGCACGGCAACGTAGGCTAGGCAATGCACGGCAAGGCAAGGAAAGGGTACCGCATGGGAAAGCACGTTCAGGCGAGGCAAGGCTAAGGCACGACAACGCAAGGCTAGGCAATGCACGGAAGGCAAGCAAAGAGTAACGGAAGGTAAGGAAGGCAAGGGAAAGCAAAGAAAGGCAAGTGTAACGGAAGGAACGGCACGGCAAGGGGAAACAAGGCTAAGGCACGACAACGCACCCCTAGGCAATGCACGGCAAGGCAAGCAAAGGGTAACGCAAGGCAAGGCACGGTGAGGCTAGGCAAGGCTAATGCACGAAAACGCAAGGCTAGGCAATGCACGACAATGCAAGGAAAGCTTAAAGCAAAGGAAGGCAAGGTCAGGCGAGATAAGGCTAAGGCACGACAACGCAAGGCTAGGAAATTCAGGGAAGGCAAGCAAAGAGTAACGGAAGGTAAGCTAGGCAAGGAAAAGGAAGGAAAGGCCAGGGTAACGGAAGGAACGGCACGGCAAGGGGAAACAAGTCTAAGGCACGACACCGAACGCTAGGCAATGAACGGCAAGGCAAGGAAAGGGTAACGCATTTGAAAGCACGGTCAGGCGAGGCAACGCTAAGGCACGACAACGCAAGGCTAGGCAACGCACGGAAGGCAAGCAAAGAGTAACGGAAGGTAAGGAAGGCAAGGGAAAGCAGGGAAAGGCAAGTGTAACGGAAGGAACGGCACGGCAAGGGGAAACAAGGCTAAGGCACGACAACGCACGGCTAGGCAATGCACGGCAAGGCAAGGAAAGGGTAACGCATGGGAAAGCACGGTCAGGCGAGGCAAGGATAAGGCACGACAATGCAAGGCTACGCAATGCACGGCAAGGCAAGGAAAGAGTAACGGAAGGAAAGGAAGGCAAGGCAAAGCCAGGCAAGGCAAGTGCAACAAAAGGCACGCCACCGCAAGGGGAAACAAGGCTAAGGCACGACAACGCACGGCTAGGCAATGCACGGCAAGGCAAGGAAAGGGGAACGCAAGGCAAGGCACGGTGAGGCTAGGCAAGGCTAATGCACGACAACGCAAGGCTAGGCAATGCACGACAATGCAGGGAAAGCTTAAAGCAAAGGAAGGCACGGTCAGGCGAGATAAGGCTAAGGCACGACAACGCAAGGCTAGGCAATGCACGGAAAGCAAGCAAAGAGTAACGGAAAGCTAGGAAGGCAAGGGAAAGCAAGGGAAGGCAAGGGTAACGGAAGGAACGGCACGGCAAGGGGAAACAAGGCTAAGGCACGGCAACGTAGGCTAGGCAATGCACGGCAAGGCAAGGAAAGGGTACCGCATGGGAAAGCACGGTCAGTCGAGGCAAGGCTAAGGCATGACAACGCAAGGCTAGGCAATGCACGGAAAGCAAGCAAAGAGTAACGGAAAGCTAGGAAGGCAAGGGAAAGCAAGGGAAGGCAAGGGTAACGGAAGGAACGGCACGGCAAGGGGAAACAAGGCTAAGGCACGGCAACGTAGGCTAGGCAATGCACGGCAAGGCAAGGAAAGGGTACCGCATGGGAAAGCACGTTCAGGCGAGGCAAGGCTAAGGCACGACAACGCAAGGCTAGGCAATGTGCGGAAGGCAAGCAAAGAGTAACGGAAGGTAAGGAAGGCAAGGCAAAGCCAGGCAAGGCAAGTGCAACAAAAGGTACGCCACGGCAAGGGGAAACAAGGCTAAGGCACGACAACGCACGGCTAGGCAATGCACGGCAAGGCAAGGAAAGGGGAACGCAAGGCAAGGCACGGTGAGGCTAGGCAAGGCTAATGCACGACAACGCAAGGCTAGGCAATGCACGACAATGCAAGGAAAGCTTAAAGCAAAGGAAGGCACGGTCAGGCGAGATAAGGCTAAGGCACGACAACGCAAGGCTAGGCAATGCAGGGAAGGGAAGCAAAGAGTAACGGAAGGTAAGCAAGGCAAGGAAAAGCAAGGAAAGGCAAGGGTAACGGAAGGAACTGCACGGCAAGGGGAAACAAGGCTAAGGCACGGCAACGCAGGCTGGGCAATGCACGGCAAGGCAAGGAAAGGGTAACGCATGGAAAAGCACGTTCAGGCGACGCAAGGCTAAGGCACGACAACGCAAGGCTAGGCAATGCACGGAAGGCAAGCAAAGAGTAACGGAAGGTAAGGAAGGCAAGGGAAAGCAAAGAAAAGCAAGTGTAACGGAAGGAACGGCACGGCAAGGGGAAACAAGGCTAAGGCACGACAACGCACGGCTAGGCAATGCAGGGCAAGGCAAGCAAAGGGTAACGCAAGGCAAGGCACGGTGAGGCTAGGCAAGGCTAATGCACAAAAACGCAAGGCTAGGCAATGCACGACAATGCAAGGAAAGCTTAAAGCAAAGGAAGGCAAGGTCAGGCCAGATAAGGCAAAGGCACGACAACGCAAGGCTAGGCAATTCAGGGAATGCAAGCAAAGAGTAACGGAAGGTAAGCAAGGCAAGGAAAAGCAAGGAAAGGGAAGGGTAACGGAAGGAACGGCACGGCAAGGGGAAACAAGCCTAAGGCACGGCAACGCAGGCTAGGCAATGCACGGCAAGGCAAGGAAAGGGTAACGCATGGGAAAGCACGGTCAGGCGAGGCAAGGCTAAGGCATGACAACGCAAGGCTAGGCAATGCACGGAAAGTAAGCAAAGAGTAACGGAACGCAAGGAAGGCAAGGGAAAGCACGGGAAGGCAAGGGTAACGGAAGGAACGGCACGGCAAGGGGAAACAAGGCTAAGGCACGGCAACGCACGGCTAAGCAATGCACAGCAAGGCAAGCAAAGGGTAACGCAAGGAAAGGCACGGTGAGGCTAGGCAAGGCTAATGCATGAAAACGCAAGGCTAGGCGATGCACGACAATGCAAGGAAAGCTTAAAGCAAAGGAAGGCAAGGTCAGGCGAAATAAGGCTAAGGCACGACAACGCAAGGCTAGGAAATTCAGGGAAGGCAAGCAAAGAGTAACGGAAGGTAAGCTATGCAAGGAAAAGGAAGGAAAGGCCAGGGTAACGTAAGGAGCGGCACGGCAAGGGGAAACAAGGCTAAGGCACGGCAACGCAGGCTGGGCAATGCTCGGCAAGGCAAGGAAAGGGTAACGCATGGAAAAGCACGTTCAGGCGAGGCAAGGCTAAGGCACGACAACGCAAGGCTAGGCAATGCACGGAAGGCAAGCAAAGAGTAACGGAAGGTAAGGAAGGCAAGGGAAAGCAAAGAAAAGCAAGTGTAACGGAAGGAACGGCACGGCAAGGTGAAACAAGGCTAAGGCACGACAACGCACGGCTAGGCAATGCAGGGCAAGGCAAGCAAAGGGTAACGCAAGGGAAGGCACGGTGAGGCTAGGCAAGGCTAATGCACGAAAACGCAAGGCTAGGCAATGCACGACAATGCAAGGAAAGCTTAAAGCAAAGGAAGGCAAGGTCAGGCCAGATAAGGCAAAGGCACGACAACGCAAGGCTAGGCAATTCAGGGAATGCAAGCAAAGAGTAACGGAAGGTAAGCAAGGCAAGGAAAAGCAAGGAAAGGCAAGGGTAACGGAAGGAACGGCACGGCAAGGGGAAACAAGCCTAAGGCACGGCAACGCAGGCTAGGCAATGCACGGCAAGGCAAGGAAAGGGTAACGCATGGGAAAGCACGGTCAGGCGAGGCAAGGCTAAGGCATGACAACGCAAGGCTAGGCAATGCACGGAAAGTAGGCAAAGAGTAACGGAACGCAAGGAAGGCAAGGGAAAGCAAGGGAAGGCAAGGGTAACGGAAGGAACGGCACGGCAAGGGGAAACAAGGCTAAGGCACGGCAACGTAGGCAAGGCAATGCACGGCAAGGCAAGCAAAGGGTAACGCAAGGAAAGGCACGGTGAGGCTAGGCCAGGCTAATGCATGAAAACGCAAGGCTAGGCGATGCACGACAATGCAAGGAAAGCTTAAAGCAAAGGAAGGCAAGGTCAGGCGAAATAAGGCTAAGGCACGACAACGCAAGGCTAGCAAATTCAGGGAAGGCAAGCAAAGAGTAACGGAATGTAAGCTAGGCAAGGAAAAGGAAGGAAAGGCCAGGGTAACGGAAGGAACGGCACGGCAAGGGGAAACAAGTCTAAGGCACGACACCGAACGCTAGGCAATGAACGGCAAGGCAAGGAAAGGGTAACGCATTTGAAAGCACGGTCAGGCGAGGCAACGCTAAGGCACGACAACGCAAGGCTAGGCAATGCACGGAAGGCAAGCAAAGAGTAACGGAAGGTAAGGAAGGCAAGGGAAAGCAGGGAAAGGCAAGTGTAACGGAAGGAACGGCACGGCAAGGGGAAACAAGGCTAAGGCACGACAACGCACGGCTAGGCAATGCATGGCAAGGCAAGGAAAGGGTAACGCATGGGAAAGCACGGTCAGGCGAGGCAAGGATAAGGCACGACAATGCAAGGCTAGGCAATGCACGGCTAGGCAAGGAAAGAGTAACGGAAGGAAAGGAAGGCAAGGCAAAGCCAGGCAAGGCAAGTGTAACAAAAGGCACGCCACGGCAAGGGGAAACAAGGCTAAGGCACGACATCGCACGGCTAGGCAATGTACGGCAAGGCAAGGAAAGGGTAACGCAAGGCAATGCACGGTGTGGCTAGGCAAGGCTAATGCACGACAACGCAAGGCTAGGCAATGCACGACAATGCAAGGAAAGCTTAAAGCAAAGGAAGGCACGGTCAGGCGAGATAAGGCTAAGGCACGACAACGCAAGGCTAGGCAATGCAGGGAAGGGAAGCAAAGAGTAACGGAAGGTAAGCAAGGCAAGGAAAAGCAAGGAAAGGCAAGGGTAACGGAAGGAACGGCACGGCAAGGGGAAACAAGGCTAACGCACGGCAACGCAGACTAGGCAATGCACGGCAAGGCAAGGAAAGGGTAACTCATGGGAAAGCACGGTCAGTCGAGGCAAGGCTAAGGCATGACAACGCAAGGCTAGGCAATGCACGGAAAGCAAGCAAAGAGTAACGGAAAGCAAGGAAGGCAAGGGAAAGCAAGGGAAGGCAAGGGTAACGGAAGGAACGGCACGGCAAGGGGAAACAAGTCTAAGGCACGACACCGAACGCTAGGCAATGAACGGCAAGGCAAGGAAAGGGTAACGCATTTGAAAGCACGGTCAGGCGAGGCAACGCTAAGGCACGACAACGCAAGGCTAGGCAACGCACGGAAGGCAAGCAAAGAGTAACGGAAGGTAAGGAAGGCAAGGGAAAGCAAAGAAAAGCAAGAGTAACGGAAGGAACGGCACGGCAAGGGGAAACAAGGCTAAGGCACGACAACGCACGGCTAGGCAATGCAGGGCAAGGCAAGCAAAGGGTAACACAAGGCAAGGCACGGTGAGGCTAGGCAAGGCTAATGCACGAAAACGCAAGGCTAGGCAATGCACGACAATGCAACGAAAGCTTAAAGCAAAGGAAGGCAAGGTCAGGCCAGATAAGGCAAAGGCACGAGAACGCAAGGCTAGGCAATTCAGGGAATGCAAGCAAAGACTAACGGAAGGTAAGCAAGGCAAGGAAAAGCAAGGAAAGGCAAGGGTAACGGAAGGAACGGCACGGCAAGGGGAAACAAGGCTAAGGCACGGCAACGCAGGCTAGGCCATGCACGGCAAGGCAAGGAAAGGGTAACGCATGGGAAAGCACGGTCAGGCGAGGCAAGGATAAGGCACGACAATGCAAGGCTACGCAATGCACGGCAAGGCAAGGAAAGAGTAACGGAAGGAAAGGAAGTCAAGGCAAAGCCAGGCAAGGCAAGTGCAACAAAAGGCACGCCACGGCAAGGGGAAACAAGGCTAAGGCACGACAACGCACGGCTAGGCCATGCACGGCAAGGCAAGGAAAGGGTAACGCAAGGCAAGGCAAGGTGAGGCTAGGTAAGGCTAATGCACGACAACCCAAGGCTAGGCAATGCACGACAATGCAAGGAAAGCTTAACGCAAAGGAAGGCACGGTCAGGCGAGATAAGGCTAAGGCACGACAACGCAAGGCTAGGCAATGCAGGGAAGGGAAGCAAAGAGTAACGGAAGGTAAGCAAGGCAAGGAAAAGCAAGGAAAGGCAAGGGTAACGGAAGGAACTGCACGGCAAGGGGAAACAAGGCTAAGGCACGGCAACGCAGGCTGGGCAATGGACGGCAAGGCAAGGAAAGGGTAACGCATGGAAAAGCACGTTCAGGCGAGGCAAGGCTAAGGCACGACAACGCAAGGCTAGGCAATGCACGGAAGGCAAGCAAAGAGTAACGGAAGGTAAGGAAGGCAAGGGAAAGCAAAGAAAAGCAAGTGTAACGGAAGGAACGGCACGGCAAGGGGAAACAAGGCTAAGGCACGACAACGCACGGCTAGGCAATGCAGGGCAAGGCAAGCAAAGGGTAACGCAAGGCAAGGCACGGTGAGGCTAGGCAAGGCTAATGCACAAAAACGCAAGGCTAGGCAATGCACGACAATGCAAGGAAAGCTTAAAGCAAAGGAAGGCAAGGTCAGGCCAGATAAGGCAAAGGCACGACAACGCAAGGCTAGGCAATTCAGGGAATGCAAGCAAAGAGTAACGGAAGGTAAGCAAGGCAAGGAAAAGCAAGGAAAGGGAAGGGTAACGGAAGGAACGGCACGGCAAGGGGAAACAAGCCTAAGGCACGGCAACGCAGGCTAGGCAATGCACGGCAAGGCAAGGAAAGGGTAACGCATGGGAAAGCACGGTCAGGCGAGGCAAGGCTAAGGCATGACAACGCAAGGCTAGGCAATGCACGGAAAGTAAGCAAAGAGTAACGGAACGCAAGGAAGGCAAGGGAAAGCACGGGAAGGCAAGGGTAACGGAAGGAACGGCACGGCAAGGGGAAACAAGGCTAAGGCACGGCAACGCACGGCTAAGCAATGCACAGCAAGGCAAGCAAAGGGTAACGCAAGGAAAGGCACGGTGAGGCTAGGCAAGGCTAATGCATGAAAACGCAAGGCTAGGCGATGCACGACAATGCAAGGAAAGCTTAAAGCAAAGGAAGGCAAGGTCAGGCGAAATAAGGCTAAGGCACGACAACGCAAGGCTAGGAAATTCAGGGAAGGCAAGCAAAGAGTAACGGAAGGTAAGCTAGGCAAGGAAAAGGAAGGAAAGGCCAGGGTAACGGAAGGAACGGCACGGCAAGGGGAAACAAGGCTAAGGCACGGCAACGCAGGCTGGGCAATGCACGGCAAGGCAAGGAAAGGGTAACGCATGGAAAAGCACGTTCAGGCGAGGCAAGGCTAAGGCACGACAACGCAAGGCTAGGCAATGCACGGAAGGCAAGCAAAGAGTAACGGAAGGTAAGGAAGGCAAGGGAAAGCAAAGAAAAGCAAGTGTAACGGAAGGAACGGCACGGCAAGGTGAAACAAGGCTAAGGCACGACAACGCACGGCTAGGCAATGCAGGGCAAGGCAAGCAAAGGGTAACGCAAGGGAAGGCACGGTGAGGCTAGGCAAGGCTAATGCACGAAAACGCAAGGCTAGGCAATGCACGACAATGCAAGGAAAGCTTAAAGCAAAGGAAGGCAAGGTCAGGCCAGATAAGGCAAAGGCACGACAACGCAAGGCTAGGCAATTCAGGGAATGCAAGCAAAGAGTAACGGAAGGTAAGCAAGGCAAGGAAAAGCAAGGAAAGGCAAGGGTAACGGAAGGAACGGCACGGCAAGGGGAAACAAGCCTAAGGCACGGCAACGCAGGCTAGGCAATGCACGGCAAGGCAAGGAAAGGGTAACGCATGGGAAAGCACGGTCAGGCGAGGCAAGGCTAAGGCATGACAACGCAAGGCTAGGCAATGCACGGAAAGTAAGCAAAGAGTAACGGAACGCAAGGAAGGCAAGGGAAAGCAAGGGAAGGCAAGGGTAACGGAAGGAACGGCACGGCAAGGGGAAACAAGGCTAAGGCACGGCAACGTAGGCTAGGCAATGCACGGCAAGGCAAGCAAAGGGTAACGCAAGGAAAGGCACGGTGAGGCTAGGCCAGGCTAATGCATGAAAACGCAAGGCTAGGCGATGCACGACAATGCAAGGAAAGCTTAAAGCAAAGGAAGGCAAGGTCAGGCGAAATAAGGCTAAGGCACGACAACGCAAGGCTAGCAAATTCAGGGAAGGCAAGCAAAGAGTAACGGAAGGTAAGCTAGGCAAGGAAAAGGAAGGAAAGGCCAGGGTAACGGAAGGAACGGCACGGCAAGGGGAAACAAGTCTAAGGCACGACACCGAACGCTAGGCAATGAACGGCAAGGCAAGGAAAGGGTAACGCATTTGAAAGCACGGTCAGGCGAGGCAACGCTAAGGCACGACAACGCAAGGCTAGGCAATGCACGGAAGGCAAGCAAAGAGTAACGGAAGGTAAGGAAGGCAAGGGAAAGCAGGGAAAGGCAAGTGTAACGGAAGGAACGGCACGGCAAGGGGAAACAAGGCTAAGGCACGACAACGCACGGCTAGGCAATGCACGGCAAGGCAAGGAAAGGGTAACGCATGGGAAAGCACGGTCAGGCGAGGCAAGGATAAGGCACGACAATGCAAGGCTAGGCAATGCACGGCTAGGCAAGGAAAGAGTAACGGAAGGAAAGGAAGGCAAGGCAAAGCCAGGCAAGGCAAGTGTAACAAAAGGCACGCCACGGCAAGGGGAAACAAGGCTAAGGCACGACATCGCACGGCTAGGCAATGTACGGCAAGGCAAGGAAAGGGTAACGCAAGGCAATGCACGGTGTGGCTAGGCAAGGCTAATGCACGACAACGCAAGGCTAGGCAATGCACGACAATGCAAGGAAAGCTTAAAGCAAAGGAAGGCACGGTCAGGCGAGATAAGGCTAAGGCACGACAACGCAAGGCTAGGCAATGCAGGGAAGGGAAGCAAAGAGTAACGGAAGGTAAGCAAGGCAAGGAAAAGCAAGGAAAGGCAATGGTAACGGAAGGAACGGCACGGCAAGGGGAAACAAGGCTAACGCACGGCAACGCAGACTAGGCAATGCACGGCAAGGCAAGGAAAGGGTAACTCATGGGAAAGCACGGTCAGTCGAGGCAAGGCTAAGGCATGACAACGCAAGGCTAGGCAATGCACGGAAAGCAAGCAAAGAGTAACGGAAAGCAAGGAAGGCAAGGGAAAGCAAGGGAAGGCAAGGGTAACGGAAGGAACGGCACGGCAAGGGGAAACAAGTCTAAGGCACGACACCGAACGCTAGGCAATGAACGGCAAGGCAAGGAAAGGGTAACGCATTTGAAAGCACGGTCAGGCGAGGCAACGCTAAGGCACGACAACGCAAGGCTAGGCAACGCACGGAAGGC